>NC_133503.1:129749166-130072500 GCF_049354715.1 Callithrix jacchus | reverse complement strand
TTTTTTAAATGTGGGCAGGTGTGATGGCTCATGCCTATAATTCCAGCACTTTGGGAGGCCAAGGCAGGCAAATTGCTTGAGCCCAGGGATTTAAGACCAGCCCATGGCAAAAACCCCATATCTATATATATGCACACACACAAAAAAAAATTAGCCAGGCGTGGTAGTGCACGCCTGTAGTCTAGCTACCTGGGAGGCTGAGGTAGGAGAATTACTTGAGTCCTGAAGGTGGAGGTTGCAGTGAGCCAAGATTTTGCCACTGCGCTCCAGCCTGGGCAATAGAGCAAGACACTGGCTTAAAAAAAAATTGAAAGAGAAAAACGACACATTACATATATAAAGGCAAAATGACTAAAATGACCGGGTTTCTCATCAGAAGTCACAGAGGTCAGAAAGCAGTAGACTATTTCTTTGATGCTGAAAGTAATGGCAACCCGTAATTCTGTATTATGTCACAATATTCCTCAGGAATGCAGGCAAAACAATTCCTTCCCAGAAGAAGGGAAAATAATGCAGCTGTACTAAAAGAAATCCTAAAGGAAATTTATCAGGTGGAAAGGAAATAATACCAGAAGGAAACTCACAACTTCAGGAATGAAAGAAGAGCAACGGAAACAGTACATATATGGATAAATGTACTTTTTATTCCTCATAAGCTCTTTAAAATCTGTCTCATGGATGCAAGCAAACATTATAACACTTGATGGTAGGATTTTTGGTGTATGTAGATATAATACATATGACAACTACAACATAAAGGGTGGAATGATAAGGATCTGAATTGTTGAAAATTTCCCACATTTTATTTGAAATGATAAAAAAGTTAATAGTTGGTTTTAAAAGTGAAGTACATATATTGGAATCCTTAGAATAATCATTAAAAATATTACTAAAAGTATATAGTTATTTTTAAAGCCAAGAGATAAAATAGAAAACCAAAAGATTTTCAAATAATTCAAAATAATCCAAGAAAGAGGCAGGCATGGTGGCTCATACCTGTAATCTAAATGGTTTGAGAGGCCAAGGCAGACAGACTGCTTGAGCCCAGGAGTTAGAAAGCAGCCTGGGCAACATAGTAACATCACTCCAAAACAAAATAATGAAAAATTAGCTAGACATGGTGCATGTGTGTATCGCACCCAGGAGGCTGAGGCAGGAGGATCATTTGAGCCTGGAAATCAGAGATTGCAGTAAACCAAGATCATACCACTGCACCCCAGCCTGAGCAGCAGAGCAATTCCCTCTCTCAGAAAAAAAAAAATCCAGAAAAGGAGAAACAGGAATGAAGAAAATAGGGGACAAACAGAAAACAAATAATAGAATGATAGATCCAACTATATTAACAGTTACATTAAATGTAAATGTTCTAGAAACACCATTTAAAAGACAGAGTTTGTCATTTTGGTTAAGAATACAAGACTCAACTATATGTTATATATTAGAAGTCCACTTTAAATGATATAAGTATGTAAAAAGTAAAAGGATGGAGAAAGATATACCATGTCAGTGGCTCACACCTGTAATCTCAGCACTTTGGAAGGCTGAGGCGGGCAGATCACCTGAGGTCAGGAGTTTGAGACTAGCCTGGCCAACATGGTAAAACCCCATCTCTACTAAAAAAAAAAAAAAATTGACTGGGCATGGTGACGGGTGCCTCCACAAGAGGCTGAGGCAGGAAAATCACTTGAACCCAGGAGGTAGCAGTTCCAGTGAGCCAAGATACCACCACTGCACTCCAGCCTGGGTGACAGAGTGAGACTCCATCTCAAAAAAGAAAAGAAAGATATACCATATAAAGACTAATCAAAAGGAAGCTAAAATGGATAGACTTCAGAACAAGGAAAATTAACAAGTTTGTAGAGGTAAATTACCTACTAATAAAGTGGTTGCTTCACTCAGAAGACAATAATTCTGAGTATCTGTGCAGCTAACAACAGAATGTCAAAATACTGTACATAAAACAAAAACTAATAGAATTGAAAGGAGAAATAGATAAATCTGCAATTATAGAAGGGAATTTCAATTTTCCTCTCCTTAATCAATAAAACAAGTAGACAGAAAATCAGCAAGAATCTAGAAGGCTGGAAAACTATTAGCCAAAGAAGAAAATTCCAGACTCAGATTTAAGGAATAAATAGGACCAATTCTGTATAATCTCTTCCAGAAAATAGAGAAAGAAAAAATTTCCAACTCATTTTAAAAACCAGCATTACCCTACCATTACCAGAGAAAGATATTTCAAAGATAAGGTCAGTATCCCCAACAAAATATTGACAAATTGAATGCAGCAATATATAAATAAAAGTTTCTTTCAGGAATGCAAGGTTGTTCCAACATTTGAAAATCAATATAGTCCACCGTATTAACAGATTAAAGTATAGAAACATGATTATATCAATAGATGCAGAAAATCTATTTGACAAAATTCAACATGCCTTCTTTTTATTTAATTTTTAAGATACGGTCTCACTGTAGCTCAGTCTGGAATGCAGTGGTGGCAGTCACGGTTTACTGTAGTCTCAACCTCCTGGACTCAAGCAAGCCTGCCTCAGCCTCTCAAGTAGGTAGGACTACAAGTGCTCACCACCATGCTTGACTAATTTTACAATTGTTTATAGAAACAAGGTCTCATTGTATTGCCTAGGTTGACCTCGAACTCCTGGGCTCAAGCAAACTTCCTGCTTTGGCCTCCCAAAGTGCTGGGAGCACAGACATGAACCATCGTGCCCAACCTCTACATTCATTCTTGATAAAACAAAACAGAGTATGAATACAAGAGAACATCCTTAATTTAATAAACAAACTATAAAAAGAAAAACTTGGCAGCTAACATCATTCTTAATGGTGAAGGGCCAATTATTTTGCCTAAGATTGGGAAAAAGGCAAAAATGCCTGCTCTAAGCATTTCTCTTTAACATTGTACTGAAAGTCCTGGCAAGTGTGATGAGGCAAGAAACAGAAGTAAGAGGCATACAGATTGGAGAAAAGAACACAAAACTTTCTCTATTCACAAACAATATGAGTGTTTATGCAGAAGATTTGAAGAATCTACAAAAAAAAAACCTGCTAGAACTAATTAGCACAGTTAACATGCAGAATATGTGATTAACATATAAAAATCACATCGCTGTATGTTAGCAATGAGCAATTCAGCTTCAACATTTTATTATTTTAATATCACAGTTTTTATTCAAACTGTACTTACAGTAACAAATACAAGCAAAGTTAAGGCCAAACACAGTTGGTCCTTGGCAAATATATAAAGTATATAACTCAACTGATGGAGCTCTCAGCTCTGCTAGAGAGCAATCTACAGCAGCAAGCAGTTTGCATATGGGGAACTTCAGTTATTGTGGCAGTTGGGGGTAATTGGGTAGTTGACTGCTTAACTCAGAGAATTTGAGTGTGTGTCTGTTAATCTGGGTAGTTGGTTAAATGGGTTGCTTTAGAGTTCCTAGTCTATCTTCTTCTGCCCACTTCTTGGTCTCTCCAGCCGCTGGAATTGCATAGTGAAACACTCCCTCACTTTCTGGATCATATAAATTTCATGTTTAACTTCTTCAGAGTGTACATTCTTTGCCCCTTATTCAGCTTTGTATTTTCTATTTAATATTGCTTACACAATTTTCTAACATTCTAAGACTTAGAGAAGTCAGATTTGCAAGTGTAGTACAAAGAACTCCCCCTGCCCCAGCTGTTTGAGAGTAACTTACTGACCTGAACCTCTTCAGTGTTAGTACTTGAGTGTGCATTTCTCACAAACAAGGACATTCTACATTAACTGTAATTGAGCTGTCAGAATCAGGAAGCTACACAGGATACGTAACTACCATCTAATCCTCATATCCCATTCAAGTTTTATTAAATGTCAACATTAACATTTTGAAAGAAGTACTATTTATAATAATTGCCCCAAAATAAAATACTTTGGTTTAAGTCTAATAAGGTATCTGTGGAATCTATATGCTAAAAAATCAAAAAAGATCTGAATAAATAAAGAAATAGTGTTCATGGATTAGAAGACTCAATATAGTTATGATTTCAAATCTCTCTAATATATGTATAGTATTAGTGAATTCTAAGCCAACTCTCAAGCAAGACCTTTTGTAGATATAGACAAGATTGTTGTAAAATTTAGATAAAAAGGCAAGTAATTTTAAAACAAAATATTGGAAAACTCATCTTACTTGATTTTAAGATTTACTCTGAAGGTTCAAGAATCAAGATGCTGTGACACTCACAAGATGGTAACCACATAAATCAGTGGAACGGAAGAGGCCAGAATTAAACCCTCACAAATATAGTCAATTGTTTTGTTGAGAGTATTCACTGAGGGTGGTGGCAAAAATATTAAGGGAAAAATATTAGAGAAAGTTATAAAATGTAGTCTTAAACCCTTTTGGAAGGCCTAAGGGTTTTTTCTACAGTTCTTGGCTGAAGGCAGCCTAAATCCCCTTTACGTTTAGTTAATAAGAAAAGCAAATAGCTAGGGTGTGTGGGGGAGTTTACTTAACTAACTTGTTTACTCATCTGATCTTAAAACTAACCTTTGAGTCAGAAGGCTCTCTCGGTGGAGGAGGTCGACCAGGGATACTTCTCACTAATGGTGTTTGCTTTGGGCATCGGAACCTGTCCTTTAATCTTCACTCTAGTGGTGTTGACTCAAGCCTTTGTCAATTAAATTTTACTGAATAAATGTGAGTTTCACTGGCTTGTGGGGGCTGGTGGTCACAACTGTGTATAGCACTCTTCAGGGAGTCACAGACACCCAGAGGCCACAGACATTCAGCCCACTCATTCACTGTATTCTGTGTGTGAGTATACTTTATTCATCCATCGCTGAGTCAGGGTCAGCCAGACAGACCCCTGCAGGTGGTGACCCCAACATTCTGTTGTTTGTTTGTTTAGAGACAGATTATTCTTACTGTGTCACCTAGATTGGAGTGCAATGTTGTGATCATGGTTCACTATACCCTTGAACTCCTGGGCCGAAGCCATCCTCCTTACCTCAGCCTCCTGAGTAGTTTGGACTATAGGCATGTGCCACTACTCTGGACTATTTTATTTTATTTTATCTTGAGACAAGGTCTCACCCTGTTCCCAAGGCTAGAGTGCAGTGATGCAATCTTGGCTCACTGAAACTTCTGCCTCCCAGGCTCAAGCAATTCTCATGTGTCAGCCTTCTTAGTACCTGGGATTACAGGAGTGCACCACTACACCTGGCTTATTGTATTTTTTTGTAGAGACAGGATTTTACTGTGTTGTTCAGGGTGGTCTTGAACTCCTGGCCTCAAGTGATCTGCCTGCCCTGGCCTCCCAGAGTGCTTGAATTACAGGTGTGTGCCACTGTGCCTGGCCCTAATTTGTTTTATTTCTTGTAGAGATGGGGATCTTGCTTTGTTGCCCAAGCTGGTCTCAAACTCCAGCCCTCAAACAATCCTCCTGCCTCAGCCTCCCAAAGTGCTAGGATTATAGGTATGAGCCACCACATCCAGCCTATGGTCAACTGATTTTTAACAAAGGAGAAAAGGTAATTTTTAGGAGAAAAGATAGTCTCTTCAACAAAAGATGTTAGAACAACCTGGCAACTACATGTAAAAAACCTCAGCTATGCCTCTCTCACTTCTTGTACAAAAATTCACCCAAAATGAAGTGTAGACCTAAATGTACAATGTGAAACTGTAAAATTACTAGGAGAAAATATGGCCTTGGGTTAGGCAAAGAATTTTTAGCTGTGACACTAAATATAATCAATTTTTTAAAATGGATAGGTGTGTCTTCATCAAAATAAATAAACAGACTTCATTTGCAAAACTCACTGTTAAGGGAATGCAAAGATGACTTGGAAAAATACTTGAAAATTACATATCCAACAAAGGGCTTATAGCCACAATATATAAAGAACTCTTAAAACTTAGCAATAAGGAAAGAACTCAATAAAGAATGGGCAACAGATGTGTACAAACACTTCATGAAGGAAGATCTATGAATGATTAAAAAACATGAAAATATGTACAACATATTAGTTATTAGAGGAGTGCAAAAGCAAACCATGAGATACCTTTGCACACTTATTAGAATGGCCCAACACACAAAACTGACAGTACTGGAGTCCTGGAGATGTTATGGAGCAGTTGGAACTCGTAATCACAACATAGATGAACCTTAAACACATTATGCTAAGTGAAACAAGCCAGTCCAAAAAAACAAATACTATATGATTCCTTATCTGAGATACCTACAGTAGTCAAATTCATAGAGATAGAAAGTAGAATGGTGGTGGGGGATGGGGAAAATGGAGAGTTAGTGTTTAATGGGCACAGAGCTTCTGTTTCAGATGATGAAAAGTTCTGAAGGTGGATAGTGCTGATAATTGTACAATGTGAATGTACTGAATGCCACTGATCTAACATTTAAAAATAGTTAAATGGGGGAGAGATCCAAGATGGCTGTCTAGCAGCAGCTCGGGGTTGCAGCTCCCAGTGAAGGCGCAGGGAGTGAGTGGACACCAAAGTTCCAGACTAATTTTTGTTGCTTACGGACCAGGAGATTCCCAGCGGAGGAGCCCCACTGGTCAACAGTGTGACTCTTTTGGCCAGCATGGCTGTTTTGCCAGCATCCCGGCATGGCAGTTCCCAGTGTGGAGTATGCAGGACTGAGTGCCCTTTTGATTATCATTTGGAGTTCCAAGAAGGCAGACTCACCCATTCAGCTGATTGGGAGGGGGACTGAAGCCGGGAGCCAGACTGGGAGATTCCTGGGCAGAAAAGCGCCATGAATCTCAGCGCTGCTGTTTCAGCTGGTGCAGTCACCACATGGGAAATTGCATAGATCCTAGTGCCTTTTTGGTGGGCAACTGGGGCACCTGGGAGAGAATTGACTGTTCAATTAGGAAAAGAAAAGGGGGCTCCAAGGCAGGGAGCCAGGTGATCGGGCTCAGCTGGTCCCACCCCCACAAAAAAAACAGCAATTGGAAACGCTGACGGTTGAGAGTTTCTTTTTTTAAAAATTTTATTTATTTTATTTTTTATTGCATTTTAGGTTTTGGGGTACATGTGCAGAACATGCAAGATAGTACACATGTGGCAGTGTGTTTTGCTGCCGGTTGAGAGTTTCACAGCAGGCACAGGTGAACCCGGGAAGGTCCAACTCTGTAGGGGAGGGGCGTCCGCCAAAGGAAAACAAAGAAACAGAAATAATATCACCACCAACAAATTGGACATCCACTCAGAGACCCAATCTGAAAGTCAGCAATTACAAAGATGACAGGTGGATAAATCCACAAAGATGGGAGGAAACCAGCACAAAAAGGCTTAAAACATCAAAAATCAGAATGCCTCTCCTCCTTCAGGGGATCGTAGCTCCTCATCAGCAAGGGAACAAGGCCTGACGGAGAATGAGTGTGATGAATTGTCAGAATCAAGCTTCAGAAGGTGGATAATAAGAAACTTCTGTGAGCTAAAAGAACATGTTCTAATCCAATGCAAAGAAACTAAGAACCTTGAAAAAAGGTTTGATGAAATCCTAATGAGAATAGACAATTTAGAGAGGAATATAAGTGAATTAATGGAACTGAAAAACACAACACAAGAACTTTGCAAAGTATACACAAGTTTTAACAGTTGAAAGCAGAAGAAAGGATATCAGAGGTTGAAGACCAACTCAATGAAGTAAAACGAGAAGACAAAATTAGAGAAAAAAGGATAAAAAGGAGTGAGCAAAGTCTCCAAGAAATATGGGACTATGTGAAAAGAGTTAATCTACATTTGATAGGTGTACCTGAATGTGATGAAGGGAATGAATCCAAGCTGGAAAATACTCTTCAGGATATTATTCAGGAAAACTTTCCCAACCTAGCGAGGCAGGACAATATTCAACTCCAGGTAATACAGAGAACACCACAAAGATATTCCTCAAGAAGAGCAACCCCAAGGCACATAATCATCAGATTCACCAGGGCTGAAATGAAGGAGAAAATGCTAAGGGCAGCTAGAGAGAAAGGTCAGGTTACCCACAAAGGGAAGCCTATTAGACTCACAGCAGATCTCTCAGTAGAAACCCTACAAGCCAGAAGAGAGTGGGGGCCAATATTCGACATCCTTAAAGAAAAGAACTTTCAACCCAGAATTTCATATCCAGCCAAACTAAGCTTTACAATTGAAGGAAAAATAAAATCTTTTGTGAACAAGTAAGTACTTAGAGATTTTATCACCACCAGGCCTGTTTTACAAGAGTTTCTGAAAGAAGCACTACACATAGAAAGGAACAACCAGTATCAGCCTTTCCAAAAATATACCAAAAAGTAAAGAGCATCAACATAATGAAGAATTTACATCAACTAATGGCCAAAACAGCCAGCTAGCATCAAATGGCAGTATTAAACTCACATATATTATTATTAACCCTAAATTTAAGTTGACTAAATCCCCCAATCAAAAGACACAGACAGGCAAATTGGATAAAAAGTCAAAACCCATCCAGACCCATCTCACATGCAAGGATACACAAAGACTCAAAACAAAGGGATGGAGGAAGATTTACCAACCAAATGGAGAGCAAAAATAAATAAAAAGCAGGAGTTGCAATTCTCGCCTCTGAGAAAATAGACTTTAAAGCAACAAAGATCAAAAGAGTCAAAGAAGGACATTACATAATGGGAAAAGGATCAATGCAACAAGAAGAGTTAACGATCCTAAATATATATGCACCCAATACGGGAGCCCCCAGATACATAAGACAAGTTCTTAACGACTTCTAAAGAGACTTAAACTCCCACACAATAATAGTGGGAGACTTTAACATCACATTGTCAATATTAGACAGATCAACAAGACAGAAAATTAACAAGGATATCCAGGACTTGAACTCAGACCTTAAATAAGTAAACTTAATAAACATTTACAGAACTCTCCACCCCAAATACACAAAACATACATTCTTATCACATACCACATCACGCCTACTCGCCTACTCTAAAAGTGACCACATAATTGGAAGTAAATCACTCCTCAGTAATTGCATAGCATTTCACAGGTTTAAACGAAATATTGATTGGCTGCTTGTTATTTTTCTCTCTTATTCCTTCCTGTCTCCATTGTTAAGGACAATTATTGGCATAAAAGAGGTTTTTAATACCCATTTGTAGACTGCATTCTAGCCTGGGCAATAAAGCAAGATTCCCGTTCTCTCTCCCTCTTTCTCTTCCTCTTTCTTTCTCTCTTTCATTCTTTTTTTTTTTATTCTTTTTTTCTCTAAAAAAATAATTAAATGATAAATTTGATATGGTGTATATTTACCACAATTTTAGGAAGTTAATAGATTATATAGTATTGCTTATTCATAAGTCTTGATTTGCAAATTCAGGAAAAATATCTTTATGTACTCCTCATTCTAGTTCATTTTGAGTTCTTTAAAGATCAAAACAGTTAATCCATTAACTATTTCAAATAAGTCATATATGATTTCTGTATAATATGTTGCCATGGAATTTTGTTAATCACAGAGTAAGTTAAAATATGCTACAAGAGCTAAAAGCTTGCTTTGAATGCTTCTGCAAAGCCCTAGGCAACAGGAAAAGCAATATTTTCTCCCTTAATTATTACAGGGAGATCACAGATAGTTATATAATTGTCCTGATTTTCATCCTTAGAATACAATAAAAATGCTCTGGAAGAAGGCTGCTTTGCAAGGACATGATCAGGCTGTGTCCTGTGTCACTATCCACCTTCAGAGCTTCAGAATAGAGCTTTAGAAGATATGGGGTTTGCCCACAGTTTAAACTAGCTGCTCAACAATACAACTCCATGCTTTCCAAGTAGGCCATGTCTGAACTGTGCAGGTTAGGCTATTGCGGTTGTGTGAGAGGTCTTCCTTGAGCCAGCCTAATTCTAGATGAAAAAGAATATGAGAAGTTGAGAGGATAAAGTCCTTTCTGTATTCAGAAGGGCTTAAAGCTGAGGTAAGAAAAGAGAGATGGAGCCCAGGAAATGATATTTTTTAATGGCCACTTTAAATTATTTTAATATTGTTGTTTATTCTATAAAAAAATTTAACGTAAGAGGAAAATAATAAATGTTTTACATTGACTTTGTTCTTAAGGCAGCATATCATCATAGGATAAATGGCAAGGTCTGCCTGCTGTGCTTTTAATGGCAACAGAAAAACTCAAGGAAGACCGCAATCATAAAGCTTAATGCAGATGGTGCGGTGGCTCACGCCTGTAACCTCAGCACTTTGGGAGGCCGAGGTGGCCAGATCATGAGGTCAGGAGATTGAGATCATCCTGTTCAACATGGTGTAACCCTGTCTCTATTATAATACAAAAGAAAAAGAAAAAAATAGCTGGGTGTGGTGGTGTGTGCCTGTAGTCCCAGCTACTCAGGAGGCTGAGGCAGGGGAATCTCTTGAACCTGGGAGGCAGAGGCTGCAGTGAGCTGAGATCACACCACTGCACTACAGAGCAAGACTCTGTCTCAGAAAAAAACCCAAAACTTAATGCTAATTTTTGTATTTTTAGTAGAGATGGGGTTTTGCCTGTAATCCCAGCTACTCAGGAGTCTGAGGCAGGGGAATTGCTTATATCCAGGAGGTGGAGGATGCAGCGAGTCATGATCGTGCCACTATACTCTAGCCTGGGCAATAAAGCAAAACTCTTGTCTCAAAAAAAGAAAAAAGACAAAGCTTAATGCTGAGTCACAAATGTGCATGACCATATTTAAGTGAATGATGGCTGAATGACACATTCATCTTTTTGGTAGTTTGCATTATCATTTGAAAAATTCGTCACCCCTCCCTGAGTTCACCTTCCTGCAGAAAGATGATACTTCCCTGGGTGTTGAGGTCTAGCATGGTCAATGTGCTTGCTGTAGGCAATATATTGTGAGCAAAAGTGACATATGTCACTTTAGAGCAGAGACGTTAAGAGCCAGCATCTGGTTCACTGTGTCTTTTATTCCTCTACTGTAAGACCACCTATATCCAAAATAAGACCTGCGCTATGAGTCTGGGTCTATATGTGGAGCAGATTTGCAGCTGACCCATAGTAGGTGTATGGCATGAGCAGGAAATAAACCCCAGTTTATTTAGTGTTGTTTGTTCCCACAGCATTACTTTAGCTTATCCTGACTTGCATTTTCCATCAAAATAACAGCAGCATCATAACCATTTATGTAATTTGTATAACAGTTTGCATAGGCTTCTTATGTACCTGTTTACACTGTCCCAAAATCCAAATTTACTCAATTTCATGTTCTTGATAACAGAATTTCAAGTTCATTCCAGCTGCAGTATGCCCATCCCCAGCAATGTGTCCAACTACGGTTCAATTATTCTAAGCCAATTACAGCAACTCAGTTCTCCCTTGAAAGTCATTGGCCCAGGGGTTAGCATATGACTCAATTCCAAACAATGAGCTTTAAGAGGAATCTGCCTAGGAATTCAGGGGAATTTTTCCTTTCTGATAAGAGCAGCATGCAAAGTTTAGAAAGCCTTTTTTGTCCTCTTCTCATCACTTTCAGCCTTAAAAGCCATAGTAGAAGAATGTGGTGCTCAAGCTCTGACCATGAAGATAAATGCCTGTGTGAGCTGAGAGCAATGGCATCAAGGATAGAAAAGAGTGGGGTCCTTGATGGCATAACTGAACCATCAACTCACCCACAGGACTGCCTACCTAGACTTCTCAGTGAACTGTTCATGTCTTTATGGTTTAAGCCATATGTCTGATTTTTCTGTTTCTTGCTGCCAGAATCATCCTGACTGACAAAACCTTCATGGACACAGCATTGTTCATATGGCCCATTTCACAAGGAGTTCATCTTTATGACTGCCCCAGATAGGCCTGGAATTTACCAGTTCTTTAAAAAAAACCATAATGAAAGTCAGAGGAATTTAGGGCCTTTTAATTTGACCACTCTAAACCCAGCTCAGACCTTGATGAAGTCCTCTTTGGTGTATGCATTGAACAAAACCCTCAGCTCCCTGTGGTCATTTGTTGTAGGTCCTTGTCTCTATAAGGTCCTAGAAGCTACCTTGCCTGTTCTCCCACACCCCACCCATGTCTCTACCACCAACCCCCAATGTACAATTTCAGCAACAAAAGATAGTTAAGCCTGAAGAGCTGCCAATGTCCCTGTCTTGAGCTCTCTCTCTAGTGTCCTGATACTGCAATAGGATGAGTGCACAGGGACCTCATGGCTTAAGCCCCAATGAGTAATATGTGCATCTGTCCTCAAAGGCAAGGCTACTCCCTGGTTCCCAGTCACCGACATGAGCAGCAGCAAATGCCTCAGGGTAGACATGGATTTGAGCAAGTAGGAATGCATCTAAATGCTCAACAGAAGTTTGGTTTTTTTTAGTTTCTTGGAGTAGTCTCCATGTTGGCTTTCTGTTATCGTCTATTATTTCCAAATGTTCCTTGTTTTGTTTTGTTTCTAGTTTTCTATTTCAGAAACTATGTTTTGATCCTCAACCTTTTTCTTATGTTTGTGTTTGTGGACCCTAGAAAAGGTCTCAGAAATGTGATCATCTTTTAATTGTTCTTAGTATCTTTTTTCTTTGTGTCCTCACAGTATGGTTTCTGGACACCTTGTAGGAGCATTACTTTAATTTCAGATTTTTGGAAACACATAACAAATATCTCAATTTTTCTGGCACTACTTTCTTTTCATTTTTGTTTTACATCGTATATTTCACTTTTGCCAAAAATGTTATTTTGATACTTGGTGTCCCTTTTTATTGTCTCTGCTACCACATTCTTATTAATAACAGAGAAATATACAAAACTTGTACAGTTACTTAATCCTGGTAGCTGCTTTGAAAAATTCCAGCAAGAACAGTTAAGCTGCTGTTAAGCTAATACAGTTTTTTCTAAATGTCCAAATTGATCTTCATTAAATAACTTCCTGTTTTTAATTTGTACTATCCTATTTTAATTTGCTTAGTATAAATTAGGTAAGAATTGGCTATGAGATATTTACAGTCTTTCTCTACTTTCTGTTTCCTGGATTTTGTAGGTAGACTGCCCATAGGTCAAGTTTTGTTGTTACTCAGCACCTGTGAGTTCTTAGCATTCTTTCTTAAATTTATGCTTTGAATTAGAAAAGTTTTACCCCCGCCCCATCCTGCCGCTGCCGCTGCCCCCGCCCCCGCCAGAAAAAAAAATCTGTTTTCTGCATGTTGTCCCATAAAATTTTCTTTGGATACACAAATGCACCAAACTCTTGCAGACTGTAATGGTTACTTCACCTTGTTGATTTATTGTGGTTTTTTTGCTGGAGCATTTCCATTCTTCCATCAGCTTACAAAAACCTTGAAACATCTGTGTGGCAACATAGAAGTGAAAAGCACATTTAACTGCTTTGTTGCTGCATATCATGGGGCAAATAAAAGTCATAGGCCTTCAACGTCCCAGGCAGCCAGTGTTGTACAAATGGCTTGTGTTCTAACAGTCTGTATGCTAGCTGGTTATTGAAATGCATTTCCCCATGGAAACTCGGATAAGAGGGGCACTTAAGTTTCTAGGCTAGTTCATAAAAGCTGTTCCACCCAGAATATAACTAAAATTATGTGCATTGCAATGAATAAGAGCAGAATATTGTAATATCAGTAACTAAGTAGCCAGAAAAGTCACACAATGCAATAACAAAGACGCTTTTAAAAACATATACTGAATGATGATTGTCAAGGAAAAACAAATTCAGCTAGATGGGAATGTAGAGAAATACTCTTACGATTCCAAAAGGGATGACTGAAGGACATGACACTAGTATTATTTATTATGCATGTTTCTCTTTAAAATAAAAGTAAACAACTTGACATAGTTTCAAAATATTCTTCAATATACATTGTGTTTTTAAAACCATCAGGTAAAAGATGCTAAATGTAAATTTAATGAGAACTTTTTTGGGTTTTTTTTGCTCTCTCACCCTGGTTGGAGTGTTGTGACATGATCATGGCTCACTGTAGCCTCGATCTCCTGGATACAAGCAATCCTCCAGCCTCAGCGTCCTGAGTGGCTGGGACTACAGGTGTGTACCACCATGCCCTGCTGTTTTTTTTAATGTTTATTTTTTAATGTTTGTTTGCCCAGGCTGCTCTCAAACTCCTGGGTTCAAACAATCCACCCACCTCGGCATCCCCAAGTGCTGGGATTACAGGCACGAGCCATTTTGCCCAGCCAAGAAAGTTTTAAGAAGTGAAAAACTTCATGGTTTCCTTCTTGCTCAAGAAAGTTCTATCAGACACTTTTTAACAGCCATGACTTCAGACTTCTGTGGTCCTTTAAGGAACCGATGCGTGTTCATTGTCTGCTAAGTGACAGGTGCTGGGGGGGATATAGCAGCAGCAAGAGAGACTAAAGAGTGGCACATTGGTTTATTGAGAGAGTGAACAATGTCCGTGGCAGAGAGTTTCCAGTGCAAATGGGAGCAAGGAAGAAAAAGGTGAAGCAGGAAGGGAATCCCTGAAGAGGTAGATGGGAGAGGATTTCGTGAGAAGGAATGAATTGAGCTGGGAATGCGAAAGGACAAGATGGAGAAGGTAAATAAAATATTGGACTCACTGAGGAGAAGAAAAGAAAAGAAGGGAGGGAGACAATTTAGATCAGACAGTAATCGCCCAAGCCAAGGGGTGACCTTGTTCATCCAAAAACAACTTCTTGTGATCTAACATAAGAAGAGTGAGAAGGGATGGGGAACCAATTTCAGCACAAGTAAAGGGAAGGAGCTGTTTTGCAAGATGGATGTCAGCATCTATAGGAAGTAAAGCACAGGAAAAGGTTAGGCTGATTTGGCAGACATTTCACTCAGATGAATTACACGGTTTCCAAGAGTCAATCCTAAGAGATCATTTGAGAAATGCTCAGAATTTATCTATTTCTTCACAACAGAATGCTGTCTTCATTTGTTATACCGTGATACTGTGTGATTATAAATTGACTAGTTTATTTGGGGGGACAGAGTTGGGAAAAGCTAAGTCACTGGGGCCCCTGGAGACACTGAATGCAGAAGTGTCACTCCCTGCAAGGAGGGAAGGAGCTGAGCTCATCATTTAACCTTGCTCACCCCGTTCCTAGCCTCCTTGAATTGCAGGTACTTCTGCTGATATATCTTCATTTTCATTTTAAAGAGTCGTTAATATTTGTTGTAAACATATTTAAAAGATTCACCCAGTTAGACCTGTACCCAGTCCCCTGCACCCCTAGAAAGATGGTCCATCACCTGTAATTCCCTTACAGGGCAGAGAAATACAGGGATTAAGAGCCGAGAGTGGAGCCAAAACACCTGGGTTTGAATCCTGACTCAAATGACAGTGTTGTTTGACTTTGGGCAAGTTACTTAACTTCTCTGGGCCTTAGTCTTCATATGTAAAATTGTATAATAATAATACTTAAATCATAAGGTTACTGTGGAAATTGAATGGGTTAATAGATGTGAAACTCTTAGAAAAATGCATGGCTCTGAGAGGCTGAGGCAGGAGAATTGCTTGAACCCAGGAGGCAGAGGTTGCAGTGGGCCAAGATTCCATCCTGGGCAATAAGAGCAAAACTTCGTCTCAAAAAAAAAGAAAGAAAGAACAATGCATAACTCCAACTAGTGTTAGCTTTAAAAAGCAAAACAAACAAACAAAAAAACAAAATAAAACTTAAAACTCCTTTGCTGATTACTCATATTAACAAAACAATTGCATATATTGCTGTATGTATATTCATTTACCTTCAGAAGCATTCTAGGAAATGCTTGCCCGTCATGTGAATGGTAAGAGGCTGGCTTGGCCCCTCTGGCTTAGTCCACCTCCAGCACCAACTGTCAGAAGAGCTCTAAGACTAATGATCTAAACCTGGTTCACTTTAGGTCCTTGGCCACCTTTGTTGATTGCATTTTGCTATAGCAATGTTAGAAACCACATAGATTAAATGCTCCTGGTCTTCCTTCTCAGAGATGGCCCTGCTCCCAAGATGCTGATAGTATTTACCAGCATGTGTGGGGATGTAGCTAAAACTCTTTTAAGTAAGTCCATGGAGAGAATCAAAAATACCTCATAACTTTCCTTTTCATCTTTGGATGCCTTCCTTCCAGCAGAGTTTATGTGGAACAAAAACCTGTCTCTCTAGCCAGTTCTGGCCCCACACAAGCCAGTGATGTAACCAAAGTTCATCCTTGGGGCACTTCCCACCTAGGATTTAACCCCTAGTCTGATCTCTGTCACTATACCTGCTTGATAACCACCCTCATCCTCAGATGAATTTCTGTCATAATGAAAATCTATTGAGCATATTTTAAACAGGTAAATAAATGTTAGAGGCCCAATGTAAAGCTCCCATCCTGTGAAAAGCCTGTTTGTCTCTTATTCTTCTCCCATGGAAGCCTTTCTCTGCATCCTATCTTTCTGCATTTGGATAAAATATGCCTAATTCCGCTGGGCACAGTGGCTCAAGCCTGTAATCCCAGCACTTTGGGAGGCCGAGGCGGGTGGATCACGAGGTCAAGAGATTGAGACCATACTGGTCAACATGGTGAAACCCTGTCTCTACTAAAAATACAAAAAATTAGCTGGGCATGGTGGCATGTGCCTGTAATCCCAGCTACTCAGGAGGCTGAGGCAGGAGAATTGCCTGAACCCAGAAGGTGGAGGCTGCGGTGAGCCGAGATCATGCCATTGCACTCCAGCCTGGATAACAAGCGAAACTCCGTCGCAAAAAAAAAAATATGCCTAATTCCAAAGGATTTTGTGAGGTGGGGCAGGAGGAGGTATTAGTAATGTAGTGGACATAAAATGGGATATATTGAGGAAGAAGGAAAAGAGGAAAAGATGGGGGAAAACCCAAGAGCAACAAGGTAGTGGGGGAAACCAGAGCAGAAAAGGTATTAGAAAAGGAAAGGGAGGCGAAGTGGAGAAGAGAGTTAGCTCCTTTTGTTGTCAGCATCATGAGAAACAGTGAACAGGGCAGGGTTTAGGAAAGGATCCACTGGCAAATTTAGGAGGTCAGGTAGGGAAAGTTACTAAAAAGCCTTAGTCATGAGCCACACTGAGGTGACAATGTGCTCCATCCAACTGGGAGCATGGTGTTAAGCCAGATTTGAGGATGTGGCCCAAATTGTTGGTCAGTCTCTGGCCATGTAAGCCAATTGGCCAGAGGTCAGCACCATGGATAGTCCCAAAGGATGGTTGCTGTGTGGACTCGAGAGAAGTGAAGGGAACCCTGCATATTTGGTGATAGACTAAAGTTTAGTGTTTTTTCTAGCTTAGACCCTAAGGCTGTTTTGGTTCTACCTGTATTCAAAAACAACATTTATTGAGTACCTATTGTGTGCCAGGCACCCTTGCTAGTGCTGGAGAATGACAAAAAAAATGAGATGACACTCTCTGCCCTTAAGAAGCTTACTACTCCCTGGATAAACTAGAAATTTGTAAAAATGAAAATAATAGGCCAGGCGCAGTGGCTCACACCTATAATCCCAGCACTTTGGGAGGCTGAGGCAGGTGGATCACGAGGTCAAGAGATTGAGACCATCCTGGTCAACAAGGTGAAACCCCGTCTCTACTAAAAATATAAAAAATTAGCTGGGCATGGTGGTATGCGCCTGTAGTTCCAGCTACTTGGGAGGCTGAGGCAGGAGAATTGCTTGAACCCAGGAGGCAGAGGTTGCAGTGAGCCAAGATAGCGCCATTGCACTCCAGTCTGGGTAACAATAGTGAAACTCCATCTCAAAAAAAAAAAGAAAATAATAATATGGCCCTCTTGAGGGAGGAGGGTGGAAAGAGGGAGAGGATTAGAAAATGTAATTGCTGGGTACTTTGCTTAGTACCCAGGTGATGAATTGGTCTGCACATCAGACTCCTGTGGCATGAGCTTGCCTGTATAAACAAACCTGCACATGTACCCCTGAGCCTAAAATAAAAGTTAAAAAATTTTAAAAAGAAAATAATAGCTAATATTTATGGAGCAATTACTATATACAAAGCACATAATTCTAACACCTATACATAAATTTTTTTATTGAATTTGCTCAACAAACTTATGAAGGAGGTATTAGTATTCTTATAGATGATGAAGCTGAGGCACATAGAATTTAAGAAACTTCCTTTGTTACATAGCTTGTTGAAAGTAAAGCCAGAATTTAAACCCAAATACTTTGACTCTGCATTCATGTTTTTAATTACCACACTATCTTGTCTGCAGGTCACAACAATAGCAAGTAATAGGTATCATCTATTACCTGCACCATGCAGTGATACATGCAAAGTATAGGGAATATGGGAAGTGCACTTAAGTCAAACCTGGGGCTGGGAACGGGACAAATTTAGGGAATTCATCCACCAAAGGTGGCACCTGGCCTGAGGCTTGAGAAAAAGTACATGCATTATGGAGAAGATATAGCAGAAAGCACATCATGATTAATCTGACAGTGCCAGGCCTGTTGGAGGCCTGAGATACTAACTAACTGTCCCCTTCATGCCTCAGATTCTGACTGGTGGATGATGGACTCAACGAGCTAAACAAGAATCAAAGTGTGAGATTTACCTTATTCTTTCCAAAACACAGAACTGCCCTGTGGAGGTTTGGAAAACAGTGATAAAATGAGAGATATGCCATTTTGCCTTTGCACTCCTGTACCTCCATCAAAGAAGAATTGAGATTTTAGTACAGGTTTTGGATATAAGGTCAATATTCAATAAGCAATACCCTTTAGACATGGAAAGTCTCAACAAAATATTAGCAAAAATAAATCCAGTAATATGTAAAAAGGATAGTACTTCATAAGTAAGAGGAGTTTATTCCAGAAATAAAAGGTGGGTTTAACATTTGAAAACTAAACAATGTACTTGGCCATATTGACAGACTGAAGAATAAACACCATATGACCATCTCAGCAGATACTGAGAAAGCATTTGTCAAAATTTAACATTCATTCATGATACAACTTTCAGCAAGTTAGGATTAGAAGGGAACTTCCCAAAACTCATAAAGAGCATATTTTTAAAAATTTACAGCTAATACCCTTTTTTTTTTTTTTTTTTGAGACAGGGTCTTGATCTATTGCACAGGCTGGAGTGCATTGGTGTGATCGCAGCTCACTGCAACCTTTGCCTCCTGTACTGAAGCAGCCCTCCCACCTCAGCCTCCTGAGGAGCTGGGACTACAGATGTCCCATCACACCTAGCTAATGTTTATATTTCTTGTAGAGATGGAATTTCACTATGTTGCCCATCATGGTCTCAAACTCCTGGGCTCAAGCAATCTGCTATCTCAGCCTCCAAAAGTGCTGGGATTACAGGTGTGAGCCATCACACCTGGCCAGTATTCTTAGTTATAAAAAACTGAATTCTTTCCCCTTAAGGTGAAGAACAAGGCAATGCAATCTGCTCTCACCACTTCTGTATGATATCATACTAGAAATCTTAACCAATGCAAGAAGGCAAGAAAAGGAAACAAAAGGCATACAGATTGGAAAGGAAGAAATTAAATAGTTTCTGTTCATAGATGACATGGTTGCCTATATAGAAAACCCAAAAAAATCTAACAACAACAACAACAAAAAAGCCCTAGAACTAATGTCAGTTTTGCAACTTGTGGGATACAAGGCCAATATACAAAAATCAATTGTATAAAATTTTTACACTTTTTTTTATTCAGTGTCTCACTGTCTTACTCAGGCTGGAATGCAGTGGCACAATCAGCCCACCGTAGCCTGAAACATCCAGGCTCAAGTGATCCTCCCATCTCAGTCACCTAAATAGCTAGGACTACAGGCATGCACCACCATGTCTGGCTCATTTTTAAATACTTTGTAGACATGGGGTCTCATTATGTTGCCAGGCTGGTCTTGAACTTTTGGCTTCAAGTGATCCTCCTGAAGTATTGGGATAACAGGCTTAGCCACAGTTTTTGTATAAAAAAATAGAAATCTGAATTAGAGGGCAGCACCATTTTCCACTAAAAATAAAATACTTAGGTAAAAATCTAACCAAGTATGTGTAGAATATTTTATACTGAAGCTATTAAACATTGATGAAAGAAGTAAAAAGACCTGCATAAAGGGAAAGATACTGTGCTTCTGTATTGAAAGACTCAAACTTATTAAGATATCTTTTCTTCCCGAAATTAGTCTATAAATTCAATACAACCCCAGCCAAAATCATACCAGGTATTTTTGTAGAGATGATAGGCTGATTCTAAAATCTACATGAAAAGGCAAAGGAACTAGAATAGCCGAAACAAATTTGAAAACTGAAGAACAAAACTGGAAAACTCTGATTTGAAGACTTTCTATAAAGCTATAGTAGTCAAGACAGCATGTTACTGGTGAAAGGATAGACACATAGATCAATGGAACAGAAAAGAAAGCCCCCAAATAGATGGAACACAAGTGTGGTCAATTCATTTTAGACAAAGTTGCAAAGGCAATTTAATAGGGAAAAGATAGTATTTTCAACAATTGGTGCTGTAAAAATTGGGTATCCACTCACCAAAAAAAAGAAAAGTACTTCCACGCATACTTCATTCACACCTCATATAAGAACTGACTCAAAGTGGATTCTAGGACTAAATGTAAGACATTATACAGTTGTTAGAAGAAAATACAGGAGAAAGTTCTTGGGTGAAGTTGAGATTTTAGCTATGGCATCAAACCATGATCCATACAAGAAAATTTAGGTAAAAATCAGAACAGACACTTCACTAAAGAAGTGCCTGCATCGTTTTATATTTCTACCCTACCAGCAGTGAATGAGGGTTCCAGTCCACATCCTTGCAAACATTTACTTTTAAAAAAATTATTACATTCATCATAATGGTGTGAAGTAGTGTCTCATTGTAGTTTTGATTTGCATTTCCTAACAAATGATGCTGAGTATCTTTTCATATGCTTATTGGCCATTTGTATAACTTCTTTTGAAAAATGTCTATTCAAATCCCTTGCTTACTTTTTAACTGGATAGTCTTTTTGTTGCTTGGTTTAAGTGCTCACTTTCCATGGCTTTAGTTACTGGTGGTACAGTACAATAAGCTATTTTGAGAGAGAGAGAAACTACATTGATATAACCTTTATTACAGTGTATTGTTATAATTGCTCTATTTTGTTATTGTTAATTTCTTACTGTGCCTAATTTATAAATCAAAAAAATTTTTTTTCTTTTATGTTATATAAATCAAAATTTATCATAGGTATGCATGAATAGGAAAAAACAGTTTTGTTGCGTTTAGTACTATCTGCAGTTTTAAGCATCCACTAAGGATCTTGAAATGAACCCTCTATAGATAAGGGGAGACTACTGTACCTTGGTTTGGATTATAGATGCAGTCAGCCAGTAACATAAATAGAAAGCACGTATGCTTGCCCTTTTATTTGCTTCTTAGTCCTGCATTTGTTCAACAGGAATCTGCTGTCTATATAAGAAATAAAACCTGTCTTTACCTGGTGACTAGGACAGTTTCACTGGGTTTAGAAAGACAGCATTTTCCACCTTGCACTACCATTTATGCCCTGAAGTGTCCCATTTCTTTTGGTTATCTGATCAACACAATAATATTATTCTGAACACTGAGTTTCCTGGGTACAAAAGGAGAAGCTGTCAGTTTAGATGCACATAGCAGTTTAGACTGATGATGGCAACAGATTCATATGAATTTGCCAATATTTTGACCTTAATCCCTCTTCCTCAAAAATCAATGAAACTATAATAAAAAGATAGTGGCAAACTGGCCTGTCATTCACAGTTAACATTTCTGAAAGATCACTGTAGAACTATTGCAATGCAGAGGAATTTACATTTTTTTATCCAACAAGAAGCCATAACTTTATTTATGATAGAAACAGTACAAATTTCAAACCAAGCTGCAGTTACTCCTTTGAGACACCAAAAAAGTTGCTTTCAGATGGTTACATTGTTAATTTCATAACAGCATTTACAGTATCATTACTGTTGTTCTTCAGGGCTCGGACTGCCTTTGCTCTCGACACATTTGCTTGTGACGTGACCAATTCTATGTCTTTAACTTCTACACCTGTTTCATCGACCTCTTCCTCTTCACTTTCCTCTTGTATAGTTGGAGTCCGTGTGTTTTCTTGAATGTTTGAGACAGCTTCACCTTGAACTTTGAATTTCTCAGCAGCTGCCAGTTGTGCTTGCTGAGATAAATCTTCGATCTTGGCTTCCCCAAACACTATGTAGGTATCCGAAGCAGGACTCTTGTAGACATCTGGTTTTGTGATGACAAAGAGGATATTCTTAGATTTCCGGATAGTGACTCTAGTAACTCCTGTAACCTGTGGAAGACCCAGTTTGGACATAGCCTTCCTTGCCTTCTTTTCACTTCAACTTTGTTTTGCTTTACTGACGGGTTCTTCATCTATTTCAGCTGCTGCCGCCAGCTGGGCTTGTTGTGTGGTTGCCTGGGTGGAGTCCGGTTCTTCAAGCTCTGGTACTGATTCATCACTATCAGATTCTGTTCCAGATCCTGTCTCAGCCTGGGGCTGCGGCAACTCCTGCTCTGTAGCAGGGACGGTTTCTGTGGCTTCGCCGGGCATTTCGTGCAGGGAGCGCGGAATCAAGATGGCGGCAGAAAGAGAGCTAGCAAGAGCGTGACCCACGCCTGTTGCAGAAGGAAGCCTGGAGCGGAGTGGCAGGAATTGACATTTTTATAAACCCTTCATAATTAACGCATTATTCCTAGATAGGAGATTACTAATGATTTTTTTTTTTTTGAGACAGAGTTTCGCTCTTGTTACCAAGGCTGGAGTGCAATGGCGCGATCTCGGCTCACCGCAACCTCCGCCTCCTGGGTTCAGGCAATTCTCCTGCCTCAGCCTCCTGAGTAGCTGGGATTACAGGCACGTGCCACTGTGTCCAGCTAATTTTTTGTATTTTTAGTAGAGTCGGGGTTTCACCATGTTGACCAGGATGGTCTCGATCTCTTGACCTCGTGATCCACCTGCCTCGGCCTCCCAAAGTGCTGGGATTACAGGTTTGAGCCACCGCGTCCGGCGATTAATAATGATTTTTATTCTATTCATTATATTTATGGTACTATTTTTGTATTTTTAAAATAATGAACATCTACTTTTTGGTGTTTTTTATTGTGGTAAAATATACTGAAACATCAAATGGAAATATCTAATTATAAAAAAGTTTTTTTTTTTTTTTTTTGAGATGGAGTTTCGCTCTGTTGCCAGGCGGGATTGCAGTGGCCTGATCTCTGCTCACTGCAACCTCCGCCTCCTGGGTTCAAGCGATTCTTTTGCCTCAGCCTTCTGAGTAGCTGGGACTACAGGTGCATGCCACCACACTTAGCTAATTTTTGTATTTTTACTACAAACTGGGTTTCACCATGGTAACCAGAATGATCTGTATCTCTTAACCTCGTGATCTGCCCACCTTGGTCTCCCAAAATGCTGGGATTTCAGGTGTGAGCCACCCTGCCCAGCCAACACTTTGATGATGAAAGAATCTTTGCTGAGATTTGCATTATGACAAGTTCATGTAAGGCACAATGGAGTAAACATCCACATGCTCCTGATGATCTGATTTAGTGTTTGTCTTTTTAAAAATTGAGTGTGGAGCCCACGCAGGGAGCACCCCACTGCCTCCCACTCTCCCTGCCCCTTGGACCCCAGACCGTACCTCATCCCTCTGGCCAAGTGAAGCCCACGAAGTTGACATGCTGGAGATCAGCCTCCGCCATGTCGCGTCCTGCAGCAGCCAGGACTAGACCCACTGTGCAGAAAATCTTCGCAAGGCAGACACACTTACTGAAAATGGCGGGCAGCCAAGGCAGGCGAGGAGACCATCTCTGTGGTCCTCCAGTTGGAGAAGGAGGAGCAGATACACTGCGTGGACATCGAGAATGATTGCTCGGCTTTCGCGGAGGTGCTTGTGGGCAGCTCGGCTGGAGGTGCTGGGAAGCAAGACTATGAGGTCCTTCTGGTCACCTCATCTTTCATGTCCCCTCTGGAGAGCCGCAGTGGTTCGAACCCCAACTGTGTTCGCATGTTTGGGCCTGACAAGCTGGTCCGGGCGGCAGCTGAAAAGCCCTGGGACTGGGTTAAAATTGTTTGCAGCCAGCCCTACAGCAAGGACTCCCCCTTTGGCCTGAGTTTTGAATGGTTTTCATTCATGGCTCCCTAGACAAAGATGAGGCAGAGGCCCCATCCCAGAAGGTGATGATGACCAAGCCCGGCCAATTCCGTGTGAAGGAGGAGGATGAGAGCGCCAACTCTCTGAGGCCGGGGGCTCTCTTCTTCAGCCGGGTCAAAAAGACATCCCCAGCCACAGCCAGCAACCTGGCAGGACACAGCTATGAAGCTGCCACCCTCCAGGCCTCCAGTGCCGTCTCCTCAGCCTCTCCAGTCTCCAGGGCCATAGGCAGCACCTCCAAGCCCCGGGAGTCTCCCAAAGGGAAGAGGAAGTTGGGATTTGAACCAAGAAGAAAAGAAGACCCACCAGCAAACCACCACCCCAGCTGTTGCCACCTGTTCCCAAGAGACCTAAATTGCCAGCTCCCACCTGTCCCCCAGCCACAGCCCCAATCTCTGCCACAGCACAGGGGGTAGTGACAGGCAAGCCCCAAGGAGAAGGCACTGAGCCCAGACGACCTGCGCTGGCCCAGAGGAGCTGGGGAAGATCCTTCAGGGTGTGGTAGTGGTGCTGAGTGCCTTCCAGAACCCCTTCTGCTCCGAACTGCGAGATAAGGCCCTAGAGCTGGGGGCCAGCCAAGTATCAGCCAGACTGGACCCTGGACAGCACGCACCTCATCTGTGTCTTTGCCAACACTCCCAAGTACAGCCAGGTCCTAGGCCTCGGAGGCAGCATCGTGCTTAGGGAGTGGGTGCTGAACTGTCACCACAGGCGTCAGCGGCTGCCCTCCCGGAGGTACCTTATGGCAGGGCCAGACTGTAGCAGTGAGGACGATGAGGACTTTCACAGCGGCAGCAGTGGTGATGAAGCCCCCAAGCGTGCTGGAAAGCGCCCCCAGACCAAAACCAAGCCCACTCAGGCAGCTGGACCCAGCTCACCCCAGAAGCCCCCAACTCCGGAAGAGACCAAAGCAGCCTCACCAGTGCCCCAGGAAGACACAGACATTGAGGGGGAACAGTCAGAAGAACAGGACAATGGAGTGGAAGATTCTGGGGACACAGATGAGCTGAGGAAGGTGGCTGAGCAGAAGGAACACAGACCGCCCCCTGGCCAGGAGGAGAATGGGGAAGACCCATATGCAGGCTCCACAGATGAGAACACAGATGATGAGGAACACTAGGAGCCTCCTGATCTGCCATTCTATGAGCTCCGAGATTTCTTCCAGGACAAGCACTTCTTCCTTTACGGGGAGTTCCCTGTGGACAAGCAGCGGAAACGCATCTGATACATCACAGCCTTCAACTGGGAGCTTGAGGGCTGTATGAGCGACAGGGTTCAGTTGTTGATCACGCATAGGAATGGGATCCCAGCTTTGAGGAGGCCCTGATGGACAACCCCTCCCTGGCATTCATTTGTCCCCAGTGGATCTACAGTTGCAACGAGAAGCAGAAGTTACTTCCTCACCAGCTCTATGGGGTGGTGCTGCAGGCCTGAAATATGTGCTACACACACGTACACACACACACACCTGAAGTATGTGCTACACACACGTACACACACACACCTGAAGTATGTGCTACACACACGTACACACACACACCTGAAGTATGTGCTACACACATGTACACACACACACCTGAAGTATGTGCTACACACATGTACACACACACACCTGAAGTATGTGCTACACACATGTACACACACACACCTGAAGTATGTGCTACACACATGTACACACACACCTGAAGTATGTGCTACACACATGTACACACACACACACCTGAAGTATGTGCTACACACATGTACACACACACCTGAAGTATGTGCTACACACATGTACACACACACACCTGAAGTATGTGCTACACACATGTACACACACACACCTGAAGTATGTGCTACGCACATGTACACACACACCTGAAGTATGTGCTACGCACATGTACACACACACACACCTGAAGTATGTGCTACACACATGTACACACACACACCTGAAATATGTGCTACACACATGTACACACACACACACCTGAAATATGTGCTACACACATGTACACACACACACCTGAAGTATGTGCTACACACATGTACACACACACACACCTGAAGTATGTGCTACACAGACACACACACACACACACAGAGAGAGAGAGAGAGAAGATGCATTTAATAAAGATGACTTGGTTTGGAAAAAAAAATTGAGTATGAGACAGTGTTTTCAGTCTCTGCTAAATGTCCTCATGCCCTCTTTCTCTCCCCATTTGGATTATCCTGGGTTGCTCACCCAGCCTCAATGGGTGTCACTTTCCTAGTCTGTAAAATGAAACAATCCCTATAAAAAAAGAGCTTTTTTTTCCCCTGACTGAGAAAGACCAAATATTTTGTTCAGTTACTTATATGGCTTAAGACAGAATTTCATCTGACATTTTGGATTCTGGTCACTACTTTTTCTGATGTTTAATGTTTCCAAATGGTCAGAGCCTTTAGTTTTCCTATACATCTTTCTCATGATGTTCATGACAACTGTGTCATAAAGAGAAGAAGTAAAGACGCGACTTTGATGATATTGGAGCTGTTC
Organism: Callithrix jacchus; assembly: GCF_049354715.1. Lineage (NCBI taxonomy): Eukaryota > Metazoa > Chordata > Mammalia > Primates > Cebidae > Callithrix > Callithrix jacchus. The sequence continues at coordinate 130,045,847 of NC_133503.1, read as the reverse complement.
ATTTAACAAAGATTTGCAGTGATATATCTAGGTTGTGCATTGGTCCAGTTTGCATAGAGGGAATATCAAGTTCCCAAACAGCAGCTTATCTGTTACAGGCTTGTCCAGTTCCAGGGCTTTTTTCCACTCTTGATTGAGGCTAGAGTATCACCAGACACAGGGCTGGATCAGGCTTGGGATAGGTGCTTGGGCTACTCCACTAGAAGGTGATTAAGGGGAGGAGCTATTGACTTTCTTGGACTGAGCTGATAGGCAGTACATGAGAGAAAAAGATGAATAACAACAGAGTAAGGGTCAACCTGCCCCCTGCCACTCACACACACATTAATTGTATGTAAGGTGCTGGTGCTAACTGCTCTGAGAATCACAAAATGAAGTGAAATAGAATGTTCCACCCTTAAGGGGCTTATTCAAGATAGGCATCAAGGATCAGGTAGATGAGTTAAACTGAGTTAAGTTAAATATCAACATAAAGATTCCAGTAGGCAGCCTGCAAATAGAGTTGACTGTATAGACCCTGCTCGGTGACCCAGAGGAAAGAGAGAAAGCTGTGGGCTGATGGAATGAGCAAAGGCTTCACAGATGATCTGGGATTGGATGCATGGCAGAATTCAAATGGAAGTGAGCAATGGCTGACAGCAGGAATGGCCAGGTGTGTTAGGCAGGGATGTGCAGAAGCGCTGTGAGAGGCGGAAGTGGGGCTGAGGCTGCAGAGATGGCAGGAACACGTGTCTTTGTGTAAGTCATAGGACCTGTTTCCTCATCCTCCTGAGACGATGGAGCACACATTCCCCACCCTCCTTACCGTTCTGACCTTCTGTAATTCTGAGAGCTGACCTGTGGATAACAACTTGCTTCCAAAAGTGGGGTCAATTGGCTTGTATAACTGAGAAGGATGAGAGCAGACCCATGGAGCCTGTTATGGCTTGTCTACCTCCTGTCCCTCTACATGGAAAGGCAGTTACGATGGGGTGGCTGAGACTGTGGGCTCCTCCCAGGCTGCCAGGGTTCACAGTTGGCTCCTTCTCTTTGTAGCTATGCTTCAGTTTTATCCTCTGATATAAAGAGTGACAATAATGGCACCTACCTCCAGGGTTCTTGTGTAGAAGTGCTCGGAAGAGTGTCTGGTACATAGGGAGGACTTAATATATGCTAGCCATTAGTCCAGTCTCTGCTTGGCCAACTCCCTCAAGCTCTTATTACATTCAGGCTTCTGCTACAGAGGAGAAAGTGGCAGCTGACCCCAAGCACCATCTTTATCACTCAGCCTTACAGCCAGGAGGCAGCCCCAGAGTCCTATCCTGGGACATATGATGAGGAGCCTGGGGTGGAACAAAATGGAGTGTTAGGTATACAAAGAGTGCTCCTTTGCACACAAATCTGATCCTCACAACTGAGTCCATGGAGAAGCAAAGTACATACTCTACATTTTATGAGTAAAGGAACCAAGGTATTAAAAACTTAAGAGGTTCATGGGAAAGTGACGAAAACAGGAATCCACCCGGGCCTGCCGCTCCACAGCCCTTTTCACTCTTTATCACTAAATCTCAAAATGATTTGTTCCCATAAAATATAAAGTGTCTTTGATGTCCTCTGAATATATTTTCATTAGGAATGACAGGTGCTTCAGAGTCAATGAAACGAGTGTTTATTGAGCACCTACTGCATTCGAAGTGCCAAACCCTGTCAGGAAATCAAAGCACAGCCAAGGATGAGTGACATATGGCTCCGGCACATGCAGGATTCTTGAATGCAGTGCAGAAGACAGCACACCAGGCTTACTTGACACAGCGTAGCTCAGATCGATGGGTCCAAGGTTGTTTTTTAATGGGGTTTGGGGAGTAGAGGAGAACTTGGATTAGATAGATTATCAATTTTTTATTTTGCCAAGAATATATTTTTTAAAACACTACTATCTACAATCACTATCATTTCATAGAAAAATAATATTTTAATTCCTAAAATAGGAAAGGCCAAAATTTCAGCATAAAGGGGGGCCCCTCTAAATTTGAATAATGAAATTGTATTACAAAATTACTACATTTTCTTTACTTTTGTCATTTCACGGAGGACAAGTGAAGTTTTTTATAAGCCAATGATTTGAGAACCAGTGTCTAAATGACTTCCTAAATGTCATTTCTGTAAGGTAACATGTGGCCCCATTTTGATATGTTTGAAATTAAAGCACAGGGAAGTGTTATTGCATTGTTCAAGTATTATTGCATTATCCAAGCATGACCCCAGACCCCATCAGTTGCTCTAATAGGCATATTCCAATGGTCCAGGCCTCAGTGGTCAATGGCTCTTTAGGATGGGCATAGAATGATGCCACAGATGGAGCTAGGTGTAACCCAGGAGAAGTCTAGCTGTTTTCCTTGGGGTCAGGTCAAAGGTGACCAGAAAAGTACCTTTGATTAAAAAAAAAACAATTTTTTTTTGAGATGGAATCTTGGTCTGTTGCCCTGTCTGGAGTGCAGTGGTGGGATCTCGGCTCACTGCAACCTCCACCTCTCGGGTTCAAGCAATTTTCCTGCCTCAGCCTCTCTGAGTAGCTGGGATAACAGGTGCACACCACCAGACCAAGCTAATTTTTGTATTTTTAGTAAAGACCGGGTTTCGCCATGTTGGCCAGGCTGGTCTTGAACTCCTAACCTTAGATGATCCACCTGCCTTGGCCTCCCAAAATGTTGAGATTACAGGCGTGAGCCACTGTGCCTGGCCAAAAAATAACTTTTAAAAATATTTTTTGTGTTTTTAGAGCCAGGTGCAGTGGCTCACACCTGTAATCCTAGCACTTTGGGAGGCTGAGGCAGGTGGACTGCTTGAGCCCAGGAGTTTGAATGAGCCTGGGCAACATGGTAGAACCCTGTCTCTGCAAAATAGTACAAAATTTAGCCAGGTGTGGTGGCGGGCACTTGAGCCCTGGAGGTTGAGCCTGCAGTGAGTCATGATGACACTACTGTACTCTAGCCTAGAGTGCAGTAGTGACAGCAAGACCCCCCCCCCGCCAAAAATTCTATTCTTGAGCATCATAACAATTTAGAATGAAAAATGCTCAAGGGATAGTGGTATTATGTCATAAGCAAAATTATTTTTTATTTTTATTTTTTTTGAGATGGAGTTTCGCTCTTGTTACCCAGGCTGGAGTGCAATGGCGCGATCTCGGCTCCCCGCAACCTCCGCCTCCTGGGTTCAAGCAATTCTCTCGCCTCAGCCTCCTGAGTAGCTGGGATTACAGGCACGCGCCACCATGCCCAGCTAATTTTTTGATTTTTAGTAGAGACAGGGTTTCACCATGTTGACCAGGATGGTCTTGATCTCTTGACCTTGTGATCCACCCGCCTCGGCCTCCCAAAGTGCTGGAATTACAGTCTTGAGCCACCGCGCCCAGCCGCAAAATTATTAATATAGTCTACTCAATGACTCAAAATCCAAAATTTCCCAGTGTCTCAACATGTATTCAACTGTGCCAATCCTAATGACAAAAACCTCCCCTTTCTATACACACTGAAGGGCCCCACTGTGCAACCCTGTACAAGTATCATTTTTCCTGCATCTTGATTACAAAGCGATTTCAATATTAATTTTTTCATTTTTAATTTTATTATACTTTAAGTTCTGGGGTGCATGTGTAGAACATGCAGGTTTGTTACATGTGCTATGGTGGTTTGGTGCATCCATCCCCCTCATCATCTACATTAGGTATTTCTCCTAATGCTGCCCCTCTCCTCAGCTCCTGCTTTCTATCTATCGCCTGTGCCCCACCACCTCCCGACAGTCCCCTGTGTGTGTTATTCCCCTCCCTGTGTCCATGTGTTCTCATTGTTCAACACCCACTTATGAGTGAGAACATGCAGTGTTTGGTTTTCTGTTCTTGTGTCAGTTTGCTGAGAATGACAGTTTCCAGCTTTATCCATGTCTCTGCAAAGGACATGAGCTCATCCTTCTTTTTATGGCTGCATAGCATTCCATGGTTTATGTGTGCCACATTTTCTTTATCCAGCTTATCATTGATGGGCATTTGGGTTGGTTCCAGGTCTTTGCTATTGTGAACAGTACTGCAGTAAACATATGTGTGCATGTGTCTTTATAGTAGAATGATTTATAACCCTTTGGGTATATACCCAGTAATGGGATTGCTGGGTCAAATGGAATTTCTAGTTCTAGATCCTTGAGAAATCACCACACTGTCTTCCACAATGGTTGAACTAATTTACACTCTCACCAACAGTGTAAAAGTGTTCCTATTTCTCCACATCCTCTCCAGCATCTGTTGTCTACAGATTTTTTAATGATCACCATTCTGACTGGCATGAGATGGTATCTCAATGTGGTTTTGATTTGCATTTCCCTAATGACCAGTGGTGATGAGCATTTTTTTATATGTTAGTTGACTGCATAAATGTCTTCTTTTGAGAAGTGTCTATTCACATCCTTCACCTACTTTTTGACCGGGTTGTTTGCTTTTTTTCTTGTAAATTTGTTTAAGTTCTTTGTAGATTCTGGATATTAGCCATTTGCCAGGTGGGTAGATTGCAAAAATGTTTTCCCATTCTGTTGGTTACTGGTTTACTCTAATGATAGTTTCTTTTTTATTCTTTAAAAAAAGAGTGGCCAAGCACGGTGGCTTATGCCTGTAATCCCAGCACTTTGGGAGGCTAAGGTGGGTGGATCACAAGTTCAGGATATCGAGATCAGCCTGGCCAACATGGTGAAACTCCATCTCTATTAAAATACAAAAAATTATCCAGGCATGGTGGTGCACAGCTATAGTCCCAGCTACTCAGGAGGCTGAGGCAGGGGAATTGCTTGAACCCGGGAGGCAGATGTTGCAGTGAGCTGAGATTGCGCCACTGAACTCCAGCCTGGCAGCAGAGCGAGACTCTATCTCAAAAACAGCAACAAAAAAGCAAATTCCTAACCAGTAAGACAAGTGAATATATTTTTAAAGTTCCTGTGATATTTCAGTTTATTCCTGTAATAACCTGAATAACTGTAGTAACAACACTGGAAATAAAAGTGGAAGATCAAGTTAAAATTCAACTCTTTAATCCCCAAATGTGATATCATCAGAGTCAAGAGTGGAGCACTGGGCCATGTCTTGGGTGGAGAGGTGGGGCATGTCCTAGTCCATTCCTCCTCTGCTGTAACAAAATACCTGAGGCCGGGTAAATTATAAACAATAGAAATTTATTTCTCACAGTTCTGGAGGCAGGGAAGTTCAATATCAAGGTGCTGGCAGATTTGGTGTCTGGTGAGGGCTACTCTCTGCTTTCAAGAATGGTGCCTTGTTCCTGCATCCTCTGGAAAGGAGGAATGCTGTGTCCTCACCTGGTTGAAGGGATGGAAGGACAAAAAAGGACCTATCTAGCTCATTCTCTTCAGCCCTTTCGTAAGGGCATAAATTTCATTCATGAGGGCATCTCCTCAAGGCCCCATCTTCTAATACCATCCCCTTGTGACTAAAATTCTAACATAAGAATTTTAAAGGGACATTTACATTCAAACCAAACAGGTGATTTCCCATTTTTCCTCAGATGCTATTAAAAAATAAGGTTTAAAGTATCCCTAGGATATTTTGTTTTCCATAAAGGCAATGTATAATCCAGCTTCCTCGTTCTCTTCCACAGTTAAAGTGCTTGCCAATTTGTATTGGAGATTAAAATAACACAAACTTAGATGTAGTCTGTGAGTGAAAACCTGCTAGGTTTACCCACGGGAGCTAAATTTGTCATAAATAATGATCATGGTGGTAGATTATCAGCATGTACAACAACATGAAAGTCATATAAATAAACTCATTGACAGTTAACTTCACACAACTCATGAAAACAAAGGCAAATAAAAGTAAATGAAAATGTGTATGTAGTATGGTATAAAAACTCTCAGGCTTGAGTCTTCTGATGTTATTTCTCGTAGCAGCCTGAGGCATACTGATTTCTGAGGCTTCCTTTCTAATTTCTCTGGTCCTCATGCCTTCTTGATAAAACATCACTGAACAATGACGTTGTCAATTAAAAAAAAAGAATAAAGAATAAAACATCACAGAAATTATAGACAAGGTCAATTCCCAGAGATTGGCGCTACATAGAGACCACAATTTTATAAAATGAATGTGCATTTCGGGCCTAAATTTTCACATTTGATTCCAGCACTAAAGGAGAGCAGAACTGTAATTTGAACGAAATATGATTATTGAAACCTACAAGAGAAAATGAAACATACTCCAGGTGCCAACTGCCAGGCAATGTTTCTGGCTCCAAAGGACAGCCTGAGGTAATGCCAGATGGTCCTTTTCAGGAAATTGAGCTTATCTCCAGTATAGGCAATCTGAATGACTATCCCACAGGAAATGCTTCATTGTATATTACCATTAACTTGGTGAGAAATAAAAGAATGAGGGTGGCAATAGCTGAACATTGATCAGAGGAATGAGCTTGTTAAAAAATGATTGAGACTCCTGCTGAATTTCTTGGCATTTTGACCAAGATCAGGGATTGTGAGTAGAATATTGATAGCTCACTAATGAGAAAATACTGTGTGTCCAGCAATGTATGAAAAATCTACATGTGTTAATCCTTTCAACAACGTCATAAGGTCAGTGTCATTTTTACTGTCGTCATCATCATCCCTACTTACAGACATGGAAATCAACGGATACATTTCCATTGGATGTTGAGGGGCCAGCTCATCGAGTTGCCTAAGGTTTTTTAATGAATGGCAGAGCCAGGATTTGAATTCAGTCTGTTTGATTTTAGTGTCTAAGATTGATGCTAAGCATACTAGTACTGTGACTACCCCTGGCATTTATATAAAACAATACTGCTTCAGATATGCTATCTTTTGAGTATTAGCTCCATGTGGCTTGACTTTGCTCTGATAACATTTGCTGGAGAACTTCTCTATTTTGGCTTTTGCCTCCCACCCTTACTGAAGTGTCTCATACAGGTGTACCTTGTCTTCCAAAGGTGCATCTCTACATCAATTCTGCTCCCGCATAACTGTCAAAGTTCCATGCATCACTTTCCTGAATAACATATCAGGAACTCTATCTTTGGGGTATTATGAATGAAGATGAGGTTAGCAATTTTAATTCTCTAGTTGGCTGTGAGGGAGTTAATTTGGGATCTAATTTACTAATATGACCAACTTTGTAAAATTGGTATTTATCTTTATTCTCTTAAAACCATTTTTCCCCCCATCAGATGGAGATGCACTGTGTTGCCCAGGCTGGAGTGCAGTGGCTAGTCATAGGCATGATCGTTGCATGCTATAGACCTGAACTGTTGGGCTCAAGAGATCCTCCCACCTCAGCCTCCTGAGGATGGGACTACAGGTGCACATCACAGTGTTTGGCTAAGACCTATTTTAATAAGCCCAGAGACCCTAGAGATGAGCTCAAATGTCTATAGAGTGCTGAGGTGAGAGAGAGTGCTGTGGTCAGGGCCAGAGAAGGTTCTGCTCAGATCCTCCATCCTCAGAACTTTCCTTCACCTAGTTGTTGGCACATTCCCTTGGATATTGAGAATGCACTTTTTTCCGCACGGACTGGGACACTGTAAGCTCAGGCATGAAAACTGGTGCATCTGGAAGACAGTCACATTCAGGCTTTGGGAAAAGTGGAACACTGCCACACTGTAGCTAACTTTCTGTGGATTGTTACTGCAATGACTAGGCACCATCATGGATCATACGGTAGGCCGTGAATTTCCTAAAATGTTTACAACCTCTTTACCATAAATAGTACCCTAACCCAAAAAGGGAAAATGACATGCAATTCAATATCATTATGTAAGAACTTTTTACAAAGGCCAAAAAGTCATAAATTGCTACTTGAATAAAAAGACATAGCTCAAAGATTTTATGTCTCCTGTCCTCTGGCCCTCCATCTGCTAACCTGACATTCCAGCACTCACTCTAGTTTGAGATCTTCAGTTCAAATGACATATACTTTGTTATCTGCTAACAACAGGGTTCTGTCCATTAATCATTTTTTAAAAAATGGCTTCAATGGTAGCATTTCTCCTCTGCTAAAAAAAAAATCCCTGGCCGGGCACGGTGGCTCACGCCTATAATCCAGCATTTTGGGAGGCCGAGGCGGTGGATCACGAGGTCAAGAGATCAAGACCATCCTGGTCAATAAGGCGAAACCCCGTCTCTACTAAAAATAACAAAAATTAGCTGGGCGTGGTGGTGTGGGCCTGTAGTCCCAGCTACTCGGGAGGCTGAGGCTCGGGAATTGCTTGAACCCAGGAGGCGGAGGTTGTGGTGAGCCGAGATCGTGCCATTGCACTCCAGTCTGGGTAACAAGAGCGAAACTCCGTCTCAAAAAAAAAAAAAAAAAAAAAAAATCCCTTTTAATTTTTATGCAGCTGTAGATGGGCCACAGCTAAACTTAGTAAAAATTCAAACCTAACATAAACCAAACCCCACAAATTCTAATATTGTTTGAGCAGTTGGGTTCCCACATAAATTCTGAGAGGTTGTAGGCAAGGTGAGATTTATGATATTGCTTAATACAGGGCCTGGAGATATAAAAACATGAACTCATTCAAGCCATATTTCCTCTCCCATCAACCTTCCTCTAGCAAAGCTCCTTTTCTCCCGTGTCCAAAGTCAGGCTCCTCATCTTAGTTAGGGTCTGAGACCCACAGTTCCTGGCAAACTTTAAAAAGCACTCTAGAGTTAAAAACAAGAACACCATCCTGGCCAACCTGGTAAAAACCTGCCTCTACTAAATATACAAAAAATTATCTGGGTGTGGTGGTGTGCGCCTGTAGTCCCAGCTACTTCGGAGGCTGAGGCAGGAGAATCACTTGACTCCAGGAGGTGCAGGCTGCAGTGAGCCAAGATCAGGCCACTGCATTCCAACCTGGGCAACAGAGCAGACTCTAACTCAAAAATAATAATAATAAAAAAAAACAAGAACAAAAATATTAACTATTGCTAACATGCATGGTGTGCTTAGTCTGCTGGGCCAAGTATATGTAAGTGATCATTAACTATCCTTTCAGAAAAGTTCAATATTCTTGAACAGTTGAGTAACTCCCTTAAATCAGAACATGCAAGTGGCAGAAGTAGGATTTAAACTTGAACCTTGGAACAAACAGCCTCCTGCCTGGATCCATGTGTCTAAGAGATACCAAAGACTGTCTCCCTGGACCAGGCCTGTGCAGCCTGCTGCAGGGAAGATAGATCAGTAAGCTATGATCACTCTTCCAGAAGTCCACAGTCTGGCTGGTGAGATCGAACATAGATACACAAAAGTGAATGATCACAAAAAACTTAAGTCATATTTCAAGAACTGTCACTCAAAATGCAAAAGGGGTTGCCAAGTGCATCTGACATATCCTATCCTAACTGCAGTCGGAGTTGGAGGTGGGGTGTTTTCTCAGGTTAAGAGGCTTTTCAGGTGAGAGCAGAGCCTGCACCAGGGGTCAGGGCAGGCAAGAGCTTCCCAGGCTGGAACAGGGGGCTGGAGGCTGGACTATACACTGTTCCATAGCAGTTTAAACTTTACTGTCCTTCAGCCTACCTAGAACGACTGAAGGCTTCGACCGGGGGATGGATGTGAACAAAATGATTCATTTGCTCAGTCACTTAACAGAGAGGATGACAACATGACAGTTGGTTATATTTATCATTTATGTAGCTTTCCAGAGCATATTCTTCAGTAAACTCTTTAAATGAAATATAACACGCCTACAGAAAAGTACACACATCATAAGAACATAGCTCATTGAATTTATATTTAATTTATATTCCAGTATATAAATTCCAGATATATATAAACTGTGAACCAGGACCCAGGTCACTATCTAGAAAGTTGCCAACACCCTAGAAGGCTCTCTAGTATACCCTTGCAGATGATAATTCCCCAAGGGTAACCGCTCTTCTGATTTCTATCACTATACATTAGTTTTGCCTACTCTTTAATCTTATTTAAATGGAATCGTATACTGCATACACTTTGGCGTTGGGCTTTTTTTTCTCAGTATAATGTTTGTGAGATCCATCCTTCCTGTTTCCTATAGTTGGACTTTATTCATTTCATTGCTGAATATTATTCAATTGTGTTAATATGTCAGAATTGATTGATATATCTGTTCTAATGTTGATGGGCATTTGGGTTGTTTCTAATTTTTAGATATCATGAATAATGCTGGTATGAATACTCCTGTGCCAGCAGGTTTTGTAAATCCTTCTACATTGAGGATAGCCCCAGGTACTTCCTCCCTAAAGCAAAAACCAGAACTCAGTAGCCTTCTTCCTCAGCAATGTTGGCATCTGCTTTTAAACATACCTGCCCATGACTTCAATTTGTGGAGAAAACCATGAGGAAGCAGCTGGAAAGGGCAGTAGAGAGTAACTAAGACACACAGCGCTTCCAGGAGCAGAGGGACTGCAGCCGTGTCCCACTGATACCAGTGCCAGAAGCAGGGGCACCTCTAGGAGGCAGTCCTGGGAAGTTGCAGAGTGTTGTCAAAGACAGGCATGTAAACAGGTCATTCCTAAATAGTGAGATGAATGTTAACCTAGAGATAATGCAATTGGAGCACTGGAGAGAACACTGAATTCAACCAGGGAGCTTAGAAAGCCTCTATGGAGCAGATGACCAAGCTGAGTCTTGTAGGATAAGCATGCATTTGCCAAGTGATGGCAGAAGGCTATTCTTACTGAAATAGCTCAGTGGGGTGACTCACACCTGTAATCCCCACACTTTGGGAGGCCGAGGTGGGTGGATCACCAGAGGTCAGAAGTTCAAGACCAGCCTGACCAACATGGTGAAACCCCATCTCTACTAAAAATACAAAACTTAGCCATGGTGGCATGCACCTGTAGTCCCAGCTACTTGGAAGGCTGAGGCAGGAGAATCGCTTGAACCCAGGAGACAGAGGTTGCAATGAGCCGAGATGGCACCACTGCACTCCAGCCTGGCTGATAGAGCGAGACTCCATCTCAAAAATAAATAAATAATAAAATAAAATGGGGAACTCTCAGAGGCTCCTGAGTCTTACCCACGTTTGTTTCCACCATCATCACCATAACTGGCAGGAATTTGATGAATGTTTGTTGAATTGACCTCTTAATGATCTGGATCATACAGACCATAAACTTATTTCTAGTTTGGGAAAACAGAGTTGGGAGTGTAAGGTTGCGTTTTGAAGCCTAGGGCTGCAACAGTCCAGCACACAGAGCATGCTGCTGAAAGACAATCAGCCCTTGAATAAGCTGGGAAGCAGTGAAATAACTGTGTGTGGTGTCTCCCGGTCTTGGGCTTGCTTGCTCTCAGATCCATTTTTTGCCAATCCCCTATTCTGCATATGTCTCCCTGGCTCTGCCTGGGTCCAGCCAACAAGAGGCATGGTTGAGTTTGCAAGGCAGGAGAGTGATGCCAGTGCTTTCCCTCTTTTCCCCTATCTCAGCTTTGGCTGGTGTCCGCAGCTGTGACTCAGTCTCATCTGTGGCTTCAGCTCCTGCCAGACAAGCCCACCACAATTCCAGCTCTGTCAGGGGCTCCAGGTGCCCAGGTGTTTACCCTTTGTCTCTTCAGCCTAGAAGCTATATGGCTTGCTGCAGTTCTAATTTCTGAGTTTCCACCCCAAATTCTGTTTGGCTCCTTTGATCTTCCATTCCTGAATTAAATTCTCTCTGTTTAAAATTCTTAAATTTTCCAGACTTGACCCTGAATGACATAGTATATCCCAGTCAATATCTTCTCTCCCAAATCTTTCTTTTTCTTTCTTTTTTTTTTTTTTTGCGACAGAGTTTCGCTCTTGTTACCCAGACTGGAGTGCAGTGGCACGATCTCGGCTCACCACAACCTCCGCCTCCTGGGTTCAAGCAGTTCTCCTGCCTCAGCCTCCCGAGTAGCTGGGACTACAGGCATGCACCACCATGCCCAGCTAATTTTTGTATTTTTAGTAGAGACGGGGTTTCATCTTGTTGACCAGGATGGTCTCGATCTCTTGACCTCGTGATCCACCCGCCTCGGCCTCCCAAAGTGCTGGGATTATAGGCGTGAGCCACCACGCCCGACCTCCAAATCTTTCAACTATATATTTTGCCCTTAATTTAATATCACTCTGCACCTCTTTCCCCTCCCTCCCTATAATTTTCCCTCTTTTAAATCCAGAGCTTTCACCCTGCTTATTTCTCTTGTTAGGAAGCACATGAGCTGATAATCCCATTCATACAAAGATACATATCCCTATGGGCAATATATGCATTTGTAAAAAAAATGTTCAGGGACACAATAATAAAAAACTCAGGCAGGGCATGGTGGCTCATGCCTGTAATCCCAGCACTTTGGGAAGCCGAGGCTGGTGAACCACAAGGTCAGGAATTCAAGACCGGTCTGGCCAAAATAGGGAAACCTCGTCTCTACTAAAAATACAAAAAAGTAGCTGGGTGTGGTGACCTGCACCTGTAATCCCAGCTACTCGGGAGGCTGAGGCAGGAGAATTGCATGAACCTGGGAGGCAGAGGTTGCAGTGAGCCGAGATCGCACCATTGCACTCCAGCCTGGGCAACACTGAGAGACTCTGTCTCAAAAAAAGAAAAAAAAACCAGCAGCAACAACAACAGCAAAACTCAAAGTGATGACTCACAGGTAAAATTTCTCTTTCCTAGTGCCTAAGCTGCCTGCATGCGGCCAGTTCTAGACTTGTATAAATCCATGAGCATCACTCTGCACCCCACCCCAGCTTCGTCTCCTCCAGATTCCTGTCCTTGGCCCAACCTGGGACTTGATGGAGGAATGTGGGTGGAGTATCAAGACCATTGCAAGCACGGGAAAATCAGCTCAGAGAGTATGTTTTGTTAGTTGCAGGTGAATAACTTTTCAAATATAAAGTACACACACATTATTATTCTTTATATATTTCTTTACAATTTGTACCAAATCCTGCACAAAAAAGATTAGTCCTCATTTTAAAAGTATGCTTCCCATCCTAACAGTTACAAAAATCTCATTTTATTTGCCTCAGGCAAATATATGCTACTCAATGTATGTCTTTGATTCTGACACATTTACTGCCTCAGAACATGGACATTTTTACCATTTAAAATAAACCATGGAAATTTAGATTTGGAATGGAATAAAGATTTGATAATGAGCATGGCAAATCTTAGGTCACCTGGGAAATTACCACTTCCATGCTCAAGTACTCAGATGAACTTACACCTTGAATGTGCTCAAAGGCAGCTATTGAGGCCAAAGAAGTTACACATTGACTCCCAGGGTGATATGGTTTGGCTCTGTGTCCCCACCCAAATCTCATCTTAAACTGTTATCCCATATGTCAGGGGAGGGACCTGGTGGGAGGTGATTGGATCATGGGGATGGTTTCCCCCATGCTCTTGTGATAGTGAGAGAGTTCTCATGAGAGTTGATGGTTTTAAGTGTGGTGCTTCCTCGCTCTTTTGCCCTCTCTCTCTCTCTCTCTCTCTCTCTCTCTCTCTCCTCTCTCTCTCTCTCTCTCTCTCTCTCTCTCTCTCTCTCTCTCCTGGTGCCTTATGAAGAAAGTTCCTGCTTCCCCTTTGCCTTCCGCCATGATTGTAAGTTTGCTGAGGCCTCCCCAGCCATGTGGAACTGTGAGTCAATTAAACCTCTTTTGTTTATAAATTACCCAGTCTCAGGCAGTATCTTTATAGCAGTGGGAAAATGGACTAATACATGGGGTTAGGGAGGCCAAACATCCCATTTGCTGGGAAATGGGGGGTGGGGGTGGGGTGTGAAGGAGTTTGCAGGATACAGGACTTTCAATACTGAAACCGGCAAAGTCCTAAGCAACCTGGGATAAGGTGGTTACCTTCTGAAGAACGGTTGGCAGGGGAAAGGCTCTGAATTTTACAGCCAATGTGCTGTGGTTGGCCCGGCTGCCAACTAGAAGGAAAACAGCTCTCTGGCTGGCCATCCTTAGCTATGTAGAGTTAGTCGGTTAGTCCATAGAGCTAAAAGGTGAAATAATCCAGTAGGAGAGATAAATGAGAACAAATAGGAAAGGAGCAGAGAGAGGGTGTGGGTGAGAGGAGCTGTGGTCACCAGGCAGCCTGCAATGGACCCTGGAAGAGGAAGGGAGGAAATGAAGAGGAAGAAGACCAACAGTTGTACTGTCTGCAGCCAGATGACATGGATGGCTTTGCATAGCTCAGCAGCATATGCCTCAAACGCCTGGAGCAGTGGTTCTTAATACTACTTGGCCATTAGAATTACTTAGAAACTTCTGAAAATGCAGATGTCTAGGCTATCCACCAGGCCAACTTGAAGTGGAGTTTCTGGGGGTGGGCACAGTCATTGGTGTTTAAAAAAAAAACTCCCAGGCTGGGTGTGGTGGCTTATGCCTGTAGTCCCAACACTTTGGGAGGCTGAGGCAGGTGGATCACCTGAGGTCAGGAGTTGGCCTGGCCAACATGGTGAAACCCCATCTCTACAAAAATACAAAAAAATTAGCTGGGCATGATGGCCAGTGCCTGTAATCCCAGCTACTTGGGAGGCTGAGGCAGGAGAATAGTTTGAAGCGGGAGACAGAGGTTGCAGTGAGCTAAGATCCAAGATCTCACCATTACACTCCAACCTGGGCAACAGAGCAAGACTCCATAAAAAAAAAAAAAAAAAAACCTTCCAGGTGTGCTTAATATGCAGTTAAGTTTGAAAACCCAAGGTCCTTACACATCTGTGTGTGTGTGTGTGTGTATCTTGTGAATTGAGGGAAGAATTTTGGGTGTTTTTGTTTTTTGTTTTATTATTTTTAAAATAGAGATAGGGTCTCACTATGCTGCCCAGGCTGGTGTAGAACTCCTGGCCTCAAGTGATCCTTCTGCCTTGGCCTCCCATTATGCTAGGATTACAAGTATGAGCCACTGCACTTGGCCTTGGGGAAGGTATTTTGATCTTAACCTAAAGGATATCAATGTGTACTCCCAGTGGGATCTGGACCAGAGTACGTGTGTGTGTGTGTGTAAAACAATATGTCTAGGCACCATTATCTAGGGGTGATAAATAAGAAAACACATCTGTTGAATGATGCAGGGGCGGGGACTCAAGATGGCGCTGTGAGAACAACCCAGGATTGGAGCCCGCGTTGAATTCGCAAACGGTGAGTCAGTGCTGCATTTCCAGACTGATCTTTGTTGCCCACAGAACGGGGAAACTCCCAAGTATAAAAAGACACGGGACGCCAGGCAGTAGGTCTGCCTGGCGAAGCCGGCAGCCGGGGCGGCGGCGGCCGGCCCTACCCAGCAATCCCCACAGGGCGTGCTTGTCCGGGTGCCTTGTTGAACCGGCAACCTGAGACTTGAGAGGGCTGGACTTGAGACTGAACGAGACTTGCACAGTAGCCCAGCCCAGGGGATTGCAGGGACAGATCGCTTAGGATACCCAGTGGGACGAACAAAACCGCGATTTCAAACTATCCCGGGCAGACGGTCCGAGACGCTCTGTGGGGGAGGGGCGTCCACCACTACGGAGGGAACCTGCCCCAACTGATATACACGCCCACTGCTGAGGCAGCCAGCCGTTGCCGAGGCAACCCGCCCCAACTGAGATACACGCCCACTGCTGACGCAGCCAGCCATTGCCGAGGCAACCCGTCCCTACTGAGATACACGCCCACTGCTGACGCAGCCTGCCGTTGCTGAGGCAACACGCTACAACGAAGAGACTCCGCCGCAGGGCGTGGCGGAGACCACAGCAGAGCCGGCAGGAACAGCGCGAATCACACAACAGCAGGGCGGAGCCTCGGCAGCCAAACAGTGGCTAGTCTGCCTTTGAGCTGGGCAGGACACCTGATCGGACATCCAAAAATAAAGCCCAAACCCCTCAACACAGAGCATTTGAGAAAAAAAAAAAAGGGTTGTTTAATGAGCTGTGTTGCAGCAGAATCAAACATAGCAGCCTAACAGCCCTGAATGAACAACAGAGTGCACAGCTCAGCAATTAAACCCCTATAAAGTACAAACTGTCTCCTCAAGCAGCTCCCTGACCCCTCTATATCCAAAAGACTGTCATTAGGCAGGCATCATCCTGGGACAAAGAGAGCAGAAAAAGAAACTGGTAGCATCCCTCGCTGTGCCACGGCTACTAGAGGTGCACCCCAGACAAGCAGGGTCTGGAGCAGACCTCAACAGTCATACAGCGAAGGGGCTAGACTGGTAGAAGGAAAACCAAGTAACAGAAATACTTCATCATCAACATTCTGGGTGTCCACTCAGAGACCCAAACGAAAAGTCAGCAACTACGCAGACGACCAGCGGACAAATCCACAAAGATGGGAAGAAACCAGCGCAAAAAGGAGGAAAACACCCGAAACCAGAACACATCACCTCCTAGAAAGGACCAAAACTCCTCACCAGCAAGGGAACAAAGCTGGACGGAGAATGACTGTGACGAAATGACGGAATTAGACTTCAGAAGATGGATAATGAGAAACTTTTGTGAGCTAAAAGATCATGTATTAAATCAATGCAAAGAAACTAAGAACCTTGAAAAAAGATTTGAAAAAAGATTCGAGGAAATGATAACAAGAATGGATACCTTAGAGAGGAATATGAATGAATTAAAGGAGCTGAAAAACACAATACGAGAACTTCGCGAAGCAAACGCAAGTTTCAATAGCCGAATTGACCAAGCAGAAGAAAGAATATCTGAAGTCGAAGACCAACTCAATGAAATAAAATGAGAAACCAAGATCAGAGAAAAAAGCGCAAAAAGGAATGAACAAAGTCTCCAAGAAATGTGGGACTATGTGAAAAGACCTAACCTACGTTTGATAGGTATACCAGAAGGGGACGAAGAGAATGAATCCCAGCTGGAAAATACTCTTCAGGACATCATCCAGGAAAATTTCCCCCACCTAGCAAGACAAGCCAACACTCAATTGCAGGAAATACAGAGAACACCACAAAGATATTCCGCAAGAAGAGCAACCCCAAGGCACATAATCGTCAGATTCAACAGGGTTGAAATAAAGGAGAGAATACTAAGGGCAGCCAGAGAGAAAGGTCAGGTCACCCACAAAGGGAAGCCCATCAGACTCACAGCAGATCTCTCGGCAGAAACACTACAAGCCAGAAGAGAGTGGGGGCCAATATTCAACATCCTTAAAGAAAAGAACTTTCAACCCAGAATTTCATATCCAGCCAAACTGAGCTTCAGAAGTGAAGGAAGAATAAAATCCTTTGCGAACAAGCAAGTACTCAGAGATTTTGTCACCACCAGGCCTGCTTTACAAGAGCTCCTAAAAGAGGCACTACACATAGAAAGGATCAATCAGTACCAGCCATTCCAAAATCACACTGAATGATAAAGAGCTTCAACATAATGAAGAATCTACAACAACTAACAGGCAAAACAGCCACTTAGAATCAAAATGGCAGTATCAAATTCACACATAACAATATTAACCCTAAATGTAAATGGACTAAATGCACCAATCAAAAGACACAGACTGGCAAATTGGATAAAAATCCAAAACCCATCAGTGTGCTGTATCCAGGAAACCCATCTCACATGCAAGGATACACAAAGGCTCAAAATAAAGGGATGGAAGAAGATTTACCAAGCTAATGGAAAGCAAAAAAAAGCAGGAGTTGCAATTCTTATCTCTGATAAAATAGACTTTAAAGCAACAAAGATCAAAAGAGACAAAGAAGGCCATTACATAATGGTAAAAGGATCCATACAACAAGAAGAGCTAACGATGCTAAACATATATGGACCCAACACAGGAGCACCCAGATACATAAGGCAAGTTCTTAATGACTTACAGAAGGACTTAGACTCCCACACAATAATAGTGGGAGACTTTAACACTCCACTGTCAATACTAGACAGATCAACCAGACAGAAAATCAACAAGGATACCCAGGGCTTGAACTCAGACCTGGAGCAAGCAAACCTGGTGGACATTTACAGAACTCTCCACCCCAAATCCACAGAATACACATTCTTCTCAGCACCACATCACACCTACTCTAAAATTGACCACATAATTGGAAGTAAAGCACTGCTCAACAAATGCAAAACAACTGAAATCATAACAAACAGCCTCTCAGACCATAGTGCAATCAAGTTAGAACTCAGAATTCAGAAACCGACCCAGAACCGCACAGCTTCATGGAAACTGAACAACTGGCTCTTGAATGTTGACTGGGTAAACAACGAAATGAAGGCAGAAATAAAGAAGTTCTTTGAAACCAATGAGAATGAAGACACAACGTGCCAGAACCTCTGGGACACATTTAAAGCAGTCTCTAGAGGAAAGTATATAGCAATAAGTGCCCATATGAGGAGAATGGAGAGATCCAAAATAGACACCCTATCGTCAAAATTGAAAGAGCTAGAGGAGCAAGATCAAAAAAACTCAAAACCCAGCAGAAGACAAGAAATTACTAAGATCAGAGCTGAGCTGAAGGAGATTGAGACACGAAAAACCCTTCAAAAAATCAATAAATCCAAGAGCTGGTTTTTTGAAAAGATCAACAAAATAGACAGACCACTAGCAAGACTGATAAATAAGAAAAGAGAGAACAACCAAATAGATGCAATAAAAAACGATAAAGGGGAAATCACCACAGATTCCACAGAAATTCAAACCATCATCAGAGAATATTACAAACAACTCTATGCACATAAACTAGTAAACCTGGAAGAAATGGATAAATTCCTGGACTCCTGTGTCCTCCCAAGCCTAAACCAGGAGGAAGCTGAAACTATGAATAGACCAATAACAAGGTCTGAAGTTGAGGCAGCAATTAAGAGCCTACCTCACAAAAAAAGCCCAGGTCCAGATGGGTTCACAGCCGAATTCTACCAGACACACAAGGAGGAGCTGGTACCATTCCTTCTAAAACTATTTCAAACAATCCAAAAAGAGGGAATCCTTCCCAAATCATTTTATGAGACCAACATCATCCTGATACCAAAACCCGGCAGAGACCCAACAAGAAAAGAAAACTTCAGGCCAATATCCATGATGAACATAGATGCAAAAATCTTCAATAAAATATTGGCAAGCCGATTGCAACAGCAAATCAAAAAACTTATTCATCATGATCAAGTAGGATTCATCCCAGGGATGCAAGGCTGGTTCAACATACACAAGTCTATCAACGTAATTCACCACATAAACAGAACCAAAAACAAAAACTACATGATTATCTCAATTGACGCAGAGAAGGCATTTGACAAAATTCAACAGCCCTTTATGCTAAAAACCCTCAATAAACTCGGTATTGATGGAACGTATCTCAAAGTAATAAAAGCTATTTATGACAAACCAACAGCCAATATCATACTGAATGGGCAAAAACTGGAAGCATTCCCTTTGAAATCTGGTACTAGACAAGGATGCCCTCTCTCACCACTCCTATTCAATATAGTACTGGAAGTTCTAGCCAGAGCAATCAGGCAAGAAAAAGAAATAAAGGGTATTCAAATAGGAAAGGTGGAAGCCAAATTGTCTCTATTTGCAGACGACATGATAGTATACCTAGAAGACCCCATCGCCTCAGCCCAAAAACTCCTGAAACTGATAAACAACTTCAGCAAAGTCTCAGGATATAAAATCAATGTGCAAAAATCACAAGCATTCGTCTACACCAATAACAGACTTAAAGAAAGCCAAATCAAGAGCGAACTGCCATTCACAATTGCTACAAAAAGAATAAAATACCTTGGAATACAACTCACAAGGAACGTAAGGGACCTCTTCAAGGAGAACTACAAACCACTGCTCAACGAAATCAGAGAGGACACAAACAGTTGGAGAAACATTCCATGTTCATGGTTAGGAAGAATTAATATCGTGAAAATGGCTATACTGCCCAAAGTAATTTACAGAATCAACGCTATCCCCATCAAGCTACCATTGACTTTCTTCACAGAACTGGAAAAAACCACCATGAACTTCATATGGAACCAAAAGAGAGCCCGCATAGCCAAGTCAATTCTAAGCAAAAAGAACACAGCGGGGGACATCACACTACCGGATTTCAAACTATACTACAAGGCTACAGTAATCAAAACAGCATGGTACTGGTACCAAAACAGAGATATTGACCAATGGAACAAAACAGAGGCACCGGAGGCAACACAACATACATACAACTATACAATCTTTGATAAACCTGACAAAAACAAGCAATGGGGCAAGGATTCCATGTTTAACAAATGGTGTTGGGAAAACTGGCTAGCCATGTGCAGAAAGCAGAAACTGGACCCCTTCCTGACACCTTACACTAAAGTTAACTCCAGATGGATTAAAGACTTAAACATAAGACCTGGCACCATAAAAACCCTAGAAGGAAATCTAGGCAAAACTATCCAGGACATAGGAGTAGGCAAGGACTTCATGAACAAAACACCAAGAGCATTGGCAACAAAAGCCAAAATAGACAAATGGGACCTAATGAAACTCCACAGCTTCTGCACGGCAAAAGAAACAGTCACTAGAGTGGATCGGCAACCAACAGAATGGGAAAAAATTTTCGCAGTCTACCCATCTGACAAAGGGCTGATATCCAGAATTTACAAACAACTCAAGCAGATTTACAGGAAAAAAACAAACAAGCCCATTCAAAAGTGGGCAAAGGATATGAACAGATACTTTACGAAAGAAGACATATATGAGGCCAACAATCATATGAAAAAATGCTCATCGTCACTGGTCATCAGAGAGATGCAAATCAAAACCACATTGAGATACCATCTCACGCCAGTTAGAATGGCGATCATTAAAAAATCTGGAGACAACAGATGCTGGAGAGGATGTGGAGAAAAAGGAACACTTTTACACTGTTGGTGGGAGTGTAAATTAGTTCAACCATTGTGGAAGACAGTGTGGCGATTCCTCAAGGCCTTAGAAATAGAAATTCCATTTGACCCAGCAATCCCATTACTGGGTATATATCCAAAAGACTATAAATCGTTCTACTATAAGGACACATGTACACGAATGTTCATTGCAGCACTGTTTACAATAGCAAAGACCTGGAATCAACCCAAATGCCCATTGATAATAGACTGGATTGGAAAAATGTGGCACATATACACCATGGAATATTATGCAGCAATCAGAAATGATGAGTTCGTGTCGTTTGTAGGGACATGGATGAATCTGGAAAACATCATCCTCAGCAAACTGACACAAGAACAGAAAATGAAACACCGCATATTCTCACTCATAGGTGGGTGATAAAAAATGAGAACACATGGACACAGAAAGGGGAGTACTAAACACTGGGGTCTATTGGGGGGAAAAGGGGAGGGCCAGTGGGAGGGGGAGGTGGGGAGGGATAGCCTGGGGAGAAATGCCAAATGTGGGTGAAGGGGAGAAGAAAAGCAAAGCACGCTGCCATGTGTGTACCTACGCAACTGTCTTGCATGCTCTGCTCATGTACCCCAAAACCTATAATCCAATAAAAAATTAAAAAAAAAAAAAAAAAAAAAAAAGAAAACACATCTGTTAATATCTAGACTAATTACCACACATCCGTATCCCATCTGGTTGAGTCTAGGAACTTTGCCATCTCAAAGTGTTTCTATGTTACTGCTAAAAGGCCCCTGGGGTGCTTCCTTAAGAGGGCTCATAAAAATGTCTGCACAGGGTCTCCTGCTCCAGCCTCCTCATTGAGTTTCCAGCCCCAGGGGCCTTTGTCTGTTATCCCCTTACAGCTGGAATCACCTGCGTGCAATTCTGGACCGGTGTTCTCCTTCAGACCAGTGGGAATGGAGACTGGCAAGGAAAGCACCACTCACCTTACCAGGGAATGAGTTTTTTCTTTAATGAGAGTTCAGGTAGAACAGAGAATGCAGGTGTTAAACATGGAGACTATCTCAGGAGTGTCCTGCTATTGTAATATTGTAAAATGTTTCTCTCTCCCTTCAGTCCAAGACTTTTCTCTCTACTTCTTCTTTTTTTTTTTTTTTTTTTTTTTTTTTGAGATGGAGTCTTGCTCTGTCATCCAGGCTGGAGTGCAATGGCATGATCTCGGCTCACTGCAACCTCTGCCTTCCAGGTTGAAGTGATTCTCCTGCCTCAGCCTCCCGAATAGCTGGAATTACAGGCATGTGCCACAACACCTGGCTAATTTTTGTATTTTGCATAGAGACGGGGTTTTATCATGTTGGCCGGGCTGGTCTCAGACTCCTGACCCCAGGTGATCCACCCACCTTGGCCTCCCAAGGTGCCAGTCTCTCCCTAGTTCTTATTTCTTGCTTTGGAATCAGCTTCCTTCAGGATGACTTTATGAACAGAAGCTTCACTTTCATTAGGAAAAAACATACACCCCAGCCCTGGAGCTTGCTTTAAGGCTCCAATGGGACTTAATAGTCCAACACGAGCCCTCTGTGCTCTCCAGTGTTTAGAAGTCATCTCTGGTAGGCAAGAATCAATAGTACAATTCATGGTGAATGCCTGCCAAGCTTGGTGCAGCTCCTTCCCAGTCTCTCCTACATGTGGGTTAAGGCAAATGTTTTTCACTCTGTTGATAGCCTAGCAACATTAACTCTTCATCTTCTATGAGTAACTGTCAAGCAACTTCTCAAGAACAAAGACAGGCTGGGCATGGTGGTTCATGCCTGTAATCCTAACACTCTGGGAGGCTGAGGTGGGAGGATCGCTTGAGGCAGGAGTATAAGACCAGCTTGGGCAGCATAGTGAGACTCTTATCTCTAAAAAAAAAAAAAAGCCAGGTGCGGTGGCACACCTGTAGCCCCAACTACTCTAGAGGCTGAGATGAAAGGATCCCTAGAGCCCAGGAGGTTGAGACTACAGTGAGACATGATTGCACCACTGCATTCCAGCTTAGGTGACAGAGTGAAACCCTGTCTCTAAAGCAAAGCAAAACAAAACAGAAAAACAAGGACAGAACTTCTACTTTTTGCCTTAAACAAATAGAAACCAGGACAAAATATGTGAAGCAAGAGTTTCCAGATATGGGACAATAGGCAATAAAGGACCATGATACTTGAGTGAAGGATGCAGATGAGATGAGACCTCCAAGTGCCCCGGTTCAAGGCTGGGCAGAGTAGCCAGGCTGCAGTGCTGGGAGGAGAATCAAAGAGGTACTGATGGCCTCCCTGGGTTGAAGACACAAAGTGGAGAGTTTTGGGAGGCCAGTGGCTAGAACACACAGGACAAAGTGCTGGAAAGGAGACGGCTGAAGAAAGAGAATGCTCTGAATCTGCAAGAGATTTTCCCACAGGCTAGCTGAGTCTTAATCAGCTAATGAAAGTGAGAAAATTGCTATGGCCAGAAATAGAACCTCCAGAAAGGAGCAGAGGGAACGATCTTCAGAGCTAATGCCAGCTCTTAGTAGTCAGAATGGAAAGGTCTCCTAGCATATGGACTAGGAAGTAGAGCCTTGAGACTGTCTGGAACTCACCCGAGAAAGCTGAAACACAAACCTCAAATGGACCAAACCATTCCCAGCTTGCTTTAGTCTCAGAAAAAAGTTGAAAATATGAAAAGTCTATATTTTGACAAACAAACAACAAGAACAGAACCCAGAGGTAAAAATCACGATGTCTGCCATCTAACCAAAAATGGTGAAGGAGCAGGAAAACGTGCAACCAATAGAAGCAGACCCAGGAATGACAAAAATGACTTAGTAGACAAGACATTAAAATGGCCTTTATAAATATGCCCTATATGTTATAGAAGGGAGAGGAAATCATGAGCATGATGAAGAGGGAAATGGAAGCCAAGAGATTCAAATCAAAATTTTTGTGACGAAAGCATAATGTGTGTGATGAAAAAATACACTAAACGGGGAGTAGCAGCAGATAGTCATAATGAAATAGAGTTTATCCCCAGGAATGCAAGGTTTAACACTTGAAAAATCAATTATTACTTTGTCATATTAAAATATTAAAAAAGGAAAACCATATGAACATCAAAAAACCTTCTGTCAAAATTAAACATCCAATCATGCCTCAGCCTCCTGAGTAGCTAGGACTACAGGTGCTCACCACTGTGTCTAGCTAGTCTGTGTTGTTGTTAGAAATTTACAAACTGAATCTAAAACTTACATGAAAATACAAAAGACTTAGTATAACCAAACTGATTTTGAAAGTGAACTAAGCTGAAAGTTTTAAGCTACTTGATTTTAAGACTTCAGAAAGTTAAGATAATCAAAACAGTGTGATGTTGGTGTAAAGATATATTGTCAATGTGGGTTGATATACATTTGTCAGGCGTGCTGACTCACATCTGTAATCCCAACACTTTGGGAGACCAAGGTGGGTGGATCACTAGAGGCCAGGAGTTTGAGGCCAGCCTGGCCAACGTGGTGAAACCTCATCTCTATTAAAAACACAAAAAGTAGCTGGGCATGGTGGCATATGCCTGTAATCCAGTTAGGTGGCTGAGGCATGAGAATCACTTGACCCAGGAGGCAGAGGTTGCAGTGAGCTGAGATCATGCCACTGCACTCCAGCCTGGGAGACACTCTTTCTCTTTCTCTCTCTCTCTCTCTGCCCCCCGTTCTCTCTCTCTGGGTGTGTGTGTGTGTGTGTGTGTGTGTATGACAGGAGTTTGGCCAGGTTGGCCTCAAACTCCTGTCATACACACACACACACACACACACACACACACATCATAGGAACAGATTAGAGTCCAGAAATACACCCATACATGTATAGCCAATTGATTTTTGACAAAGATGACAAGCCAATTAAGAAAAGAATAATATTTTCAAAAAATGGTGCTAGAATGGTTGGATAGCCTTAGGTAAAACTGTGAACTTCAACTCATACCTTACGCCATTGAATCATAGATCTGAAATGTAAGCGCTAACATTGGAAAACTTCTAAAAAAAATAAAGAAAATCTTGGGATAACCCAAAGGACAACCAAAATGTCCATCAGCAGGTGAATGGATACACAAATGTGCTGTGTCCATCCAATAGAATACAATACAATAGAATACGATTCAGCAATGAAAATGAACCCACTAGGCCGGGCGTGGTGGCTCAGGCCTGTAATCCCAGCACTTTGGGAGGCCAAGGCGGGTGGATCACGAGGTCAAGAGATCGAGACCCTCCTGGTCAACATGGTGAAACCCCGTCTCTACTAAACATACAAAAAATTAGCTGAGCATGGTGGCACGTGCCTGTAGTCCCAGCTACTCGGGAGGCTGAGGCAGGAGAATTGCTTGAACCCAGGAGACGGAGGTTGTGGTGAGCCGAGATTGCGCCATTGCACTCCAGCCTGGGTAACAAGAGCAAAACTCTGTCTTAAAAAAAAGAAAAGAAAAGAAAAAAAATGAACACACTAATGACACACTCATCAAAATGGATGAATCTCAAAATTATTATGCTGAATGGAAGAAGCCAGACAAAAAGAGTACATTCTGTATGAGTCCATTTACATAAAATTTTAGAAAATGCAAACTAACTCTCAGTGACAAAGTAGATCAATGGTTGCGTGGGGTGATGGGGGAGAAAAGATGGGAAGGAGAGATTATTTTGTTTTAAGTTCTGGGGTACATGTGCAGGTTTGCTACATAGGTAAACATGTGCCATGGTGGTTTGCTGCACCTATCAACCCATCAACTAGGTATTAAGCCCGGCATTCATTAGCTATTTATCCTGATGTTCTCCCTCCCACACCCCCTAAGAGACCCCATTGTGGGTTGTTCTCCTCCCTGCATCCATGTGTTCTCATTGTTCAGTTCCCACTTATAAGTGAGAACATGTGGTGTTTGATTCTCTGTTCCTGTGTTAGTTTGCTGAGGATAATGGCTTCTAGCTCCATCTATGCACTTGCAAAGGACATGATCTCATTCCTTTTTATGGCTGCATAGTATTCCATGGTGTATATGTACCACATTTTCTTTATCCAGTCTATCATTGATGGGCATTTGGGTTGACTCCATGTCTTTGCTATTGTGAATAGTGTTGCAATGAACATATGCATGTATGTATAACAGTAATTTATATTTTGGGGTGTGTATACCCAGTAATGGGATTGCTGGGTCAAATGGTATTTCTGGTTCTAGGTCTTTGAGGAATTGCCACACTCTCTTCCACAATGGTTGAACTAATTTACATTCCCACAAACAATGTAAAAGTGTTCCTATTTCTCCACAGCCTTGCCAGCATCTGTTATCTTGACTTTTTAATAATTGCCATTCTGACTGGTATGAGAGTATCTCATTGTGGTTTTGATTTGCATTTTTCTAACGATTAGTGATGTTCAGCCTTTTTTCATGTTTGTCAGCCACATAAATGTCTACTTTTGAGATGTGTCTGTTCATATCCTTTACCCACTTTTTAGTGGGGCTGTGTGTTTTCTTCTTGTAAATTTCTTTCTTTTTTTTTGAGACGGAGTTTTGCTCTTGTTACCCAGGCTGGAGTGCAATGACACGATCTCGGCTCACCGCAACCGCAACCTCCTGGGTTCAAGCAATTCTCCTGCCTCAGCCTCCCGAGTAGCTGGGACTACAGGCACGCACCACCATGCCCAGCTAATTTTTTGTATTTTTAGTAGAGACGGGGTTTCACCATGTTGACCAGGATGGTCTCGATCTCTTGACCTTGTGATCCACCCGCCTTGGCCTCCCAAAGTGCTGGGATTACAGGCTTGAGCCACTGTGCCCGGCCTTCTTGAAGTTTCTTGTAGATTCTGGATATTAAACCTTTGTCAGACAGGTAGATTGCAAAAATTTCCTGCAATTCTGTAGGTTGTCTGTTCACTCTGATGATAGTTTCTTTCAAAAGCTATTGCTTTTGATATTTTAGTCATGAAATCTCTGCCCATGCTTATGTCCTGAATGGTATTGCCTAGATTTTCTTCCAGAGTTTTTGTAGTTTAGAGTTTTACATTTAAGTGTTTAATCCATTTTGAGTTAATTTTTGTATAAGATGTAAGGAAGGGGACCAGTTTCAATTTTCTGACTATGGCTAGCCAGTTTACCCAGCATCATTTATTAAATAGGAAATCCTTTCTTCATTGCTTGTTTTTATCAGGTTTGTTGAAGGTCCGATGGTTGTAGATGTGTGGTCTTATTTCCAAGATTTCTATTCTGTTCTATTGGTCTATGTGTCTGTTTTTGTACCAGTACCATGTTGTTTTGGTTACTGTAGCATTCTAGTATAGTTTGAAGTTGGGTAGTGTGATGCCTTCAGCTTTGCTCTTTTTGCTTAAGATTATCTTGGCTATATGGGTTCTTTTTTGATTCTATATAAATTTTAAAGTAGTTTTTTTCTAATTCTGCAAATAATGTCAATGGTAGTTTAATAGGAATAGCATTGAATCTATAAAGTACTTGGGGCATCATGACCATTTTTATGATGTTGATCCTTCCTATCCATGACCATAGGATGTTTTTCCATTTGTTTGTGTCGTCTCTTATTTCCTTGAGCAGTGGCTTGTGGTTGTGGAATAAGAGATTTCAAAGGGGAATGAGGAAACTTTTTCAGTTGATGGAAATGTGTCTTGATTGTGGTGATGGTTTCATGGATACACAAATATGTTGAACTTATTAAATAGTAGTTTACAAATATATAAAGTGTATTGTAAGTCAATTATGCCACAACAAACCTGTTTTTGAAAATACAACAAACGGTTGTAGTACAGTGGACTCTAAATCCATAATGTGTCAGGGCAATTGATACTAGTTGCTAAAACAAGAAGCCCAGTGTCTCATTGGTTTAATAAAGCGATCATTGCTTTGTTGCTTATGTCATAATTCCATGTGTGTTGGGCTGCTCCTGAGAGCTTGAAGCCAACTAATGACTCGGGGACCCTGCTTCTTCCATCTTGTGACCCTGGTGCCTTCAACATGTGGCTTCCTCTCTTTTCAAGAAAAAGAAGAGACGGCAGAGACGATTATGACCAGAGCTTTCATAAGGAGGTGCCCCATGTCTGCCCACATCCCTTAGGCCAAAACCCAGTTACATGGCAGGGAGGTTGGCAATATAGTCCTCTCGATGCCAATAAATGAGAATAGTGTTTTCATTTATATATTTCACCAGACCCTGCCAGAAGAAAACTAAATTGCCTTCCCCCAAGGAGTTATGCACATAACATGGATTACAAAAGACATGGGGGTTCTGAGCCAAAATACCTATGTTTGGATTCCCTCACAGTTTTCTCCCACAGGGCATTTGCTTTATATCTCTTACCTAGAGAGCCTATTTAAAGACCTCTTCTCAGGAAGGAATAGTTTCTGCACCAAAGGGGATACCAAGTCTTCAACTCCTTAGAGAGAGAAAATTGGTTATAGTTTTCAAATCATTACCACTGCCTTCCCAACTCCTTTCCCACCTCTATCCCTAAGGTTTCAAATCTTCAGAGTTCAGTCTAAGCAAAGGTCTGCAGCTATGAGCCCCATGCCATCTACATCTGCACCTGCTTGACGGGAAACTGAATCCAGCATAATGACACAGATCCACCAAGAAAATTGTAGCGGGATCAAGGGACTTCTCACCAGCCAGATAGCCCCAATATGTGACCATTTGGACAGGCAGTGACAGTGACAAGATATGAATTCAAGGACTTTCACTCTCAGTTGTGTGACCCTGGGCAAAATAAATCCTTCTGAAAGCCTCAGTCTCTTCATTGATCACAAATATGGGGACAATTATAATACTATCAAAGTCAATTAAACAAAGAGTTACTGGGCACTGTGATGAAATAGTGAATAGTATATTGAAAAGCTATAATCCTTTCGGAACTTGCAGTCTAGAGTTAGATGCAAAGAAGCAAAGACAGTTAATATTATGCATTAAAGTCTATGATAGGAACAATATCCATCTTATAAAGACTGTGAGGATCAAATGAGGTCTAATAAATGCATTTAAGCTCTACATAAACTGTGAACTGCCCTACAAATGCTAGTTACTGCCATAAAGCAAACAGGCCCTGATGTCATCTGAGTGCCATTACATCCCTACCCCTACCCCAAATGCGTGAAATGCAGAGAATTACCCAAGGATATAACACATTTGCATAAAAATGGAATTAAATGAGATAGTAACACATGGAAACATGCTGCAAAATCACATGCTACACACATATAATTTATTCAAATGGTCATTTCTGATGTTTATTACCAAGGACATAGCCTATGTGGTTCAAAATGGCCTTTCCGTGATGGGATAGAAAAGGCTGCTGTTTTTCAGCCTAAGTACATGATCCGTGATGTAGATGATTATCAGCAACACAAAAATACATCTCCTTGAGCTCATCTCGGAAGGCCATGAGGGTCCATTGGTAGGATTTTAATGCCCTAAAGAGCATATTTTCACACACACAAGAGAGAAAAGATGCTTTGTACTTTGTTGCAACATTTATTCCCACCTCCTCTGCCCACCTTCCCCATTACCTACCTCAGTAAGGTCTTCTACAATATCCCTCTATCTTCATGCTGACATAACATATCACATCTTCAGGGTTAACCAGGGGGCTTTCCTTGTATCGCAAATTCTCTCGAGGCACTGGGTCTCCCCCTGACCAAACCCAGCAGAGCTTCTAACCAGGTAGATGTGGTCCTGGGACACCCCTTGACCTTTCCTGTGTCAGAATGTCACTGACACCTGTGGGGGCAACAGCTGGCTCTGCTCAGAGAGAGATGGTCTAAGTGTCGGGCTTCCAAGTCTAGAGCATGAGGTGATTTTTCTAATATTGTGACTTGTGACTTGGATTTTTAGCCTTAGTCTCCTCAAGTGACTCCTGAAGTCAAGACTAGGCTCGTGGTTCTCACACTTTTCATGGACTGGACTTCCTGTTCCATTTAAACACAGACACGTAATTAGATAATCCATTCTCTGAGGAAGCTGAATAAACATTTTTCTAAACTAAGTGGTATTACTTATGGTGAACTTCAGAATACCCAGGGAACAAATATTGTTGGTTTCTTCAGGTAGCCAAAAATAGGAAAAATAAGAATGAACAGTTTTAGGTCCAATTCCAGAATTCTGTTTCTCCAGGTGACTCCAAGGATTTTCATGGGCGGTCATTGCTGCAACTCCCAAAGCTTATGGCCTCATTCTAAGGCTGGGTCTCCTTTGCTGTTCTCTCCTCAATGTAGCATTGTTCATTCCTACTCAGCCCAGAATTCCATGCTCACCTCCTTTTTCTGTTTAAAGTTCCACCCTGGGCCAGATGCAGTGGCTCACGACTGTAATCCTAACACTGTGGGAGGCTGAGGTGGGCGATCGCTTGAGCCCGGGAGCTTGAGACCAGCCTGGGCAATTTGGCAAAACCCTGTCTTTACAAAAACTACAAAAATTATCCAGGCGTGGTAGTGCCTGCCTGTAGTCCCAGCCACTCAGGAGACTGAGGTGGGAAGATCACTTGAGCCCAGGGATGGTCGAGACTGCAGTGAGCCCAGACTGTGCTACTGTACTCCAGCGTGGGCAACAGAGTGAGACCTTGGCTCACTAAATAAATTAATTAATAAAGTCCTATCCTGTCCCATTTAATGATGTCATTAGTATGTGATTGGCCATGTTCTACGTACTCTGCGTATATTAACTATTATATTTTCATGAGCACCTAGGAAGAAAGTCCTACTATTACCTCCATTTCTAACATCAAAACTGAGGGATAGACAAGTAATTTGTCCAATATAGTAAACGCCAGAGTTGGGTTGGAGCACAAGGCACACGCTCTCAGCTTTAACTCATGCTTCCAGGCAACACAGGAGAAGCATTCTATAATAAAGAGGATGGATCTCTGGTCAGATAGGCCTGGGTTCAAATCCTGCCTCTGAAACTCATAAGCTTTACCATTTGGGAAAGTTACTTAACCTCCTCTGAACCTGTTTTTCTTCTGTGAAATGGGCATGATAATAATACCTACTTTTTGAGGTGGATTTGACAATCAGATGTACGTAAATCACTAAGCAAAGGATTTGTCTCCATTTCCAGGCAGGTGACTTATAAAAAATATTACTGATGTATTTTATTTTAGAAATTCCAAGATGTCACTATACCTCTCTCCATCTAGATATGCCATAGTTCCCTTGAAGTCAAACCCAAATACCAACTTGTTATCAGTTCTCTTGCTCAGGCCGGATATCTAGAGCCATCTTCGCTTCACCTCCATCCTCCATCTTCCGACCTCTATATCTATTCAGCAGACAAGACTCGCTGATTCCTTCAGTTTGGCTGGAAACATCCAAATGTTTCCTCCATTACCATTGTTAAAATTTACCACATGTTGGCCAGCTGTGCTGGTTCACGCCTGTAATCACTTTGAGAGGCTGAGGTGGGAAGATCACGAGGTCAGGAGTTCGAGACCAGTCTGACCAACATGGTGAAACCCCATCTCTACTAAAAATACAAAAATTAGCCGGGCATGGTGGTGAGTGCCTGTAATCCCAGCTATTCGGGAGGTTGAAGCAGGAGAATTGCTTGAACCCAGGGCAGAGGTTACAGTGAGCCGAGATCACATCACTGTATTCTCCAGCCTGGGAAACAGAGCCAGACTCCATCTCAGAAACAAAAACAAACAAACAAAAAACCAAAACTTACCATGTGTCAGGTACTGTGGAAGTAATTAAAAACACCTCCAGAGTTAGATATTACTGTTACCTGTATCTTCAGTTTCCAATTTAGTGATGAGAAAGCCGAGTCTGCAAGAGACTAAGTGGTTTGTTCAACGTTTCATAATGAATATGTAATAGACCAGGGATTGGAATTTATACTGTCTTATTCCAGAGCCCATGATCTCATACAATCTCAGCAGTTCCTATGGTTACACTGGACAATTTGCAGCTCTGAAATGAACTGAGACTAGATCTTGCAGGTCTTTAGTTCAAGTATCCCAGGAAACAGCTCATTTTGGTCAAGCCAAATCAGGCCACCACTCCTAGGCCAATCACCGTGACCAGGGATGTGGGGCCTGTAAAAAGGTGGCAGCTCCCATTTGACGCAGATAGTCTGAAGGGCAGGCCTGTGGCCAGAAGGTGAAAAAAGGAGGGGTGCAACACGAGACAAGGCCACTATGCTTCCCTACTCAAAAACCTGTTGTTCCATTTTGACTACTGTATGTAGTACCTTGAAGGCCACTGTGATCTGACCTCTACCTCCATTTACACCTTAATCTCTCATCATACTCCATCATATTTTCTTCTCTCAAACCACAATAGACTCCTACACTTCCTCTACCCAGTACTTTTCTGTGATTGGTCTTTTATTCTCATAGCTTCCTTAGTTAAAAATCCTTCATTCTCCAGCTCTGCCTATTTGCCATTTAACCACTTCAGGACTCAGACCAGATGCTCCCTTGATTGGGAAGTGTGCCTTCCCAGCAGAAAGTAACACCCCGCTCTGTGCTGCATATGTGGGGTCCATAGTCCTTCAGAGATGCCATGAGTGGGAGTTCTCCTGAGGGTGTTGTGCCTTTTATATCCATATGTCCATTCACTGGCTGTGGGCTTCCTCAGGAAGGGGTGACATGATCATGGGGAGGTGGCTCTCTTCTGCTGAGAACGATCCCAGAGAGGGCTGACTGCCAGTAGAACTTCCAGTAGTGGAGCGTGGAATAATGAGGTGAGGAGGGTGACTAAGTCACTCAGCCCTGAAGGAGGAGACTGTGGCAGCACTTCAGTCTCCATCATGCTCTAGAATCACAAGGAGTTTTGTGGAAAGCTCTCGATTACTCCAGAGGCTGAACTTGAGGAGGGGGCGGATTGTAAAATTCCATGAGAAAAAGGGATAAAAAAATGTCAAGGAGCAGGTTAGAAAGTGTAAGGGCTGGTGCCAGAAAGTATTTGATTAAGGTTCAGATGTTTGATGTGGAAAAGAAATTTCTTGAATCAACAGGGTGTCATTCTTTCCTAGCATTTATTCAACAGATGTTCATGGAGTCTTACCAGGAGTTATATTCAGGAATGTTCTAAGTGCTGAGGATATCACAGTGAGGGAGACAAAAACTGTGTTCCAAGCAATTCTGTGTACATACTAGAATGTCAGGGAGCAATAGGTGCTACAGAGGAAAAGAATAGGGTCAAGCAGATAAAGGCATAGGGTTTTACCCTAAGTACAATGGGAAGATGGTGGCAGGTGTTGAGCAGAGAAGAGGCACAATAGTGATTTATGTGTCCAAGGTTCTCATTGGCTGCTGAATAGAGAACAGACAGTAGGAGGGTAAGAGTGAATGCAGGGAGATGGCTAGGAGACTACTCCAGTGGTCCAGGTGAGAAATGGTGATGGGCTGGATGGGGGTAGCAATGGAGCTTGTGAGAAATGGTTTTATTCAGTATTTGCTTTGAAGGCAGAGCTGACTGGGGTGAGAGAAGATTAAAGAATTCATAGATGACTTCAAGTTTTTGACTTAAGGAAGGGTGGGCCGGGCGCGGTGGTTCATGCCTATAATCCCAGCACTCTGGGAGGTCGAGGCGGGTGGGTGGATCACCTGAGGTCAGGAGTTCGGGACCAGCCTAGCCAACATGGTGAAACTCCATCTCTACTAAAAATAAAAAATTAGCTGTATGTAGTGGCATGCGCCTGTAGTCCCAGGTACTTGGGAGGCTGAGGCAGAAGAATCTCTTGAACCCGGGAGGCAGAGGTTGCAGTGAGCTGAGATTGCACTATTGCACTCCGGCCTGGGCGACAGAGTGAGATTTTATCTCAAAAAAGAAAAAAAAGAAAGAAAGAAAAGGAAGAATAAAGTTGCCATATACTGAGATGAAGGAAGACTGTGGGATGCACAGTTGTTTTTTTGCAGAAAAATTCTTGAACATGTTGAGTTTGAGATGCCAACTAGGTATTCAAGAGAAGATGTTGAGTAGGCAGACGCATAGGTCTGCAGGTCAGAGAAGGAGAGGGGTGGAGAGACTTATTTAAAGCCATGGAGTGGATAAAAGATGTAGATAAAGAAGAGAAGACATCCCAGGAAAGAGCCCTGGGGCAAAATACTATTCAGAGGTGAGGCAGAGGAGGAGGACAGCATGAGAAAGTGAAGACACAGTAGGAGAAGCCGGAAGGGGCTGTGTGGTGTCCCAGAAGCTCAGTGAGAAGAGTGTTTTAAGAAAGAGGGAGTGTTCAGCTGTATCAAACGCTGCTGCAATGTGCGATGTCAATGTGCAGAGCGGAAACTGATCTTTGAGGTTGGCATTGTGGGGAATGCTGGTGATTGTGACTGTGGGGATTGTTTCAGTGACGTGGTGGGAATGAAAAGACTGAATTACGTAGTTCTGGAGAAAATGGGGAGAAGGCAGTAGAGCCAGTGTGTAGAGAGATTTTATGAAGGGCAAGTTTTGCTATAAAGGGAAACAGGGGAGTAGGAAGGGGTTTTTACTTACCACTAAATCATGAGTGTTTTCTTGGGTCTTTAAGAATTCCTTGTATATCATAACCTATACTGTTTGTGGTGACACTAAAAAGTATAAAAGTAATGCATGCATAATTTATACTACTGTATATAATATGAATAATTACATTCATGTAGTCAGACCTTATCTGCCCAGAGCATAGCTGAGAAGCCGAAAGGAAATCGTCTCTGGTAGTCAAAGCAATTCCTGTGTACTCCTAGCTAGATTACACACTTCACTCTCTAGAGGACTCTCCAAGTTCGTCTCATTTTTATGTTTAATAAAGTCAAATTTTATTTCACAAAGTTCTTAAAAAGCTTCACAGCCTAAGTCTTCAAGAAACCAGAAGATGGCATTTAGAAGGTTAGGATGGAGAAAGGGTGAAGGATGCGGTTGGGTTGGTGGAACAGCTATAGAAACTCTAAAAGCACAGCTGTTCGCGGCCACCCAGGGAGAGGCACACAGAACAAGCTGTTGTGCTCAGTTGTGCAGGTTGTTCACTGCACAGGGCTCCCTGCACAGAGCTGTAGCCTTCGGGGGGAGGGGCACCTTCTAGTCACATGAAGGTGTCGGTGTCATTCACTGATCAGGTTCATGTTCTCAGGGCTGTGTGTGCCCCAAGGCTCTCCCTAATTCATCCTCCCAGAGAATGTGCCTTTTTCTAATTTGCATAAAAGAGTAGAGGCTAGCAACAGCTCTGGTCTAGCTCCTAGACACATTGTATTTCGAATGGTGACCTTAAATCAAGAAGATGCTAAATTTTCTTCATTTTTTAGACTGTAAAGATGCAGAGCTCATTTATCTTTAGTGTTTGAAAGACAAGCTTTGGGTATCTAGAACATTAAGTTAGTTGAAATATCATAAAGACACCAGATAAACAGTTTTATTAGTTCTAAATAGTCCATCCTAGTATTTTGTAAATAAGGAATTCTTTTTGGTCAAAATAATACTGGAAACAAGGAAGGAATAATCCTTTTAGGTTTCACCTACTTGGGGAAGAACCTGGCTTTACTAATTAAGTATCAAGAGACAATACAGTATCATTTATGTGCCAGAACTGGTAACACTGTATCCTATAGAAACAGTCTGGGATTCTTGGTGAGTCCCATTATTAAATGTTATTATTTTCTACATCTACAAGCCATCGAAATGACAATTCCCCAAGTGATCTTGTCAGGCCAAGAAAAAGATCTTTGTAATACCGTGGCTTTGTTCCAGGAAAGGGGTCCCAATTAATACCCCAAGGAAGGGTTCTTGGATCTCGCATATGAAAGAATTCAGGGCAAGTCTACAATGCAAAGTGAAGGCAAGTTTATTAAGAAAGTAAAGGAATAAAAGAACGACTACTCCATAGACACAGAAGCCCTGAGGGCTGCTGGTTGCCCATTTTTATGGTTATTTGTTGATGATATGCTAAATAAGGGGTGGATTATTCATGCCTCCCCCTTTTTAGACCATAGAGGGTAACTTCCTGACTTTGCTATGGCATTTGTAAATTGTCATGGCACTGGTGGGAGCAGAACATTGAGAACAACAAAGTCACTCTTGTCGCCATTTTGGTTCTGGTGGCTCCTTTACTGCAACCTGTTTTACCAGCAAGGTCTTTATGACTTGTATTTTGTGCTGACCTCCCATCTTATCCTGTGACTTAGAATGCCTTAACCATCTGGTAAGGAAGCCTAGTAGGTTTCAGCCTCATTTTACCTGGCTCTTATTTAAGATGGAGTTGCTTTGGTTCAAATGCCTCTGACAGCTTTGCTTGACATAATCTTCCTCCAAGAACCCAGTGCTGATGCATTTCTAAATTATAGAAACCACAGGGAAAAGTCGTTGCAGAAACTCATGCAGCCCATTTAAATTCTACTACCAGGCCAGGCGCGGTGGCTCACGCCTGTAATCCCAGCACTTTGTGAGGTCGAGGTGGGTGGATCACGAGGTTAAGAGATCGAGACCATCCTGGTCAACATGGTGAAACCCTGTCTCTACTAAAAATACAAAAAGTTAGCTGGGCATGGTGGTGCGTGCCTGTAATCCCAGCTACCCAGGAGGCTGAGGCAGGAGAATTGCCTGAACCCAGGAGGCGGAGGTTGCGGTGAGCCAAGATCACACCATTGCACTCCAGCCTGGGTAACAAGAGCAAAACTCCGTCTCAAAATAAATAAATAAATAAATAAATAAATAAATAAATAAATAAATAAATAAATAAATAAATAAATTCTACTAACAAAACAGAGTTTAGGAGAAAGAAAAAAAAATTAAAATCTACCTTGTGCATCTGAATGATAAGGCATGAGTTAGGGATTTTGAAAAGCTGTAGGTTAGGTTGTGCACTCCTCACTCCCCTAAACTTGGACAATTCAGACAAATCCCTCCCATCTTTCCTCCCTCTTTTCCTTCCCCTCTCCTTCCCTCCTTTCTTTCCTCTTTTTCTCCTTCCTCCCTTCTTTCCTTTTCTCATCAGATTATCTGAATAGTGTCTCCCTCTCAATGTAGTAGAGTTTCCAGATACGGCAGCTCATTGTTATTTTTTCCCTCTTACCTAGAAAAGGGGAAAGAGGGCACTTGCACTGTGATCATATGCTTTGTTGTCCATAAAAAACAATTTAAACTGGTCCCCTCAAGAAAGAATCCATGCAATGCAAGGAGGAAGAACAGTGAATTCACAGAGAGCTTGTTCCCATCCAGGTGGAGCTGCAGTCTCTTTTTACTAATCTATTTGATCAGCTGGGGGAAATCATTCTTATTTACATAACCTCCTGATCCTTTGTGTTTCAGGATGGCACCATTCCAGGATGTGGTTTCCATATGAATGGAGCTTAAAGGCCCCCAGGTGCCCATCAGACACCTATTGGAGATAGCTTCTCCAGAATGTCCAGGAATTTCTGGTTGTTTTCCTCTCTTACAATCTTGCAGAATGATCTAATATTTGCAAATACTTATGCCTGCTTTAACAATTCAATGAGCAAATATGAAATTAATTTAGAAAATTGTCTGAAAAACTCATGTGCCTACTGCATATAAACTCTCCTCCTGGCTGCTGCAGAGACTAGGGAGCTAGCCCTGCATTTGAGAAACAGACAGGTGAGAAAAAGCCCCTAAACGTTAATCTTCTTCCTGGCTGTGGGGGGGGCATTGCTAAGCCAAGGCAGGAGGATTGTGTGAGACCAGGAGTTTGAGGCCAGCCTGGGGAACATAGTGGGACCTTTGTCTCTACAGAAAGTAAAAAAAAAAAAAAACTAACTAACCAGGTGTGGTGGTGCACGGCTATAATCTTAGCTATCCTGGAGGCTGAGGCAGGAGGGAGCCCAGGAGTTTGAGGCTGCAGTCAGCTACAACTTCACCCTGGGTAACAGAGCAAGACCCTGTCTTTAAAAAGAGAGAGAGAGGGAGAAAGGGAGAAAAAGAAAAAAAGAAAAGAAAGAAAAGGAAAGAAGGAAAAGGAAAGGAAAGAAAGGGAAAGGAAAGGAAAGGAAAGGTAAGGTCAGGAAAGGAAAGAGAGAAATCCTATTCCTATTACGCTGAGCACACCAGGAGCACAGGCAATGTTTTTTCTCTATAGCTTCTACATCACCTAAATATAGTGTTAAGGACATAAACTAGTGATCGATAAATGGTTCTTGCAGTGAATTTCCATAATTAAAACCCACAGTAGTCATCAGCCAAATTCTGGAGGAAACAAGAGCTCCTTTCTCTCATTGTCCAGGGCCAGAGCAGGGTGGGGGGCATATAAGGGCCACATAACCTTCCATAGTGGGAAGTGATGTCAGACAAGAGGTGATGAATACTTTATGTGGTTCAAATGAAAAGCACATTTAAGGAGACAGAAATGGTGAGACATTGCTTATTGAAGAAGAGAATCTTTCACCTCTGAAAAAAACCAAGTGGGTTGGAAGCTTTGAGTATTCATGGCAAAATAGTTTTTGTGCCTATTTCACCCTCTTACTGGTTTCTACTAAAAAATGGAGCTTTTCAACTACACAGGTGTCTACTCACTTATGGTTCTCAGAGCTGGGATTGGACCACAGAGAAAGAAATAAAAGGCCTCATGAGGCAATCACCAGCTCCTCCGCATCTAGACTTTGGCTACAAAATGTTGCCTGCATTTCCTTACTGCCTCTATACTTGTGTCTTCTCTGAAGAACAATGCAAGCTTCCAGCTGGGTTAAACCCAATTTAGCACAGCACCGTCCTTTAGATATTTTTAAAAATGTAAAGAAAAATGACCACTGTTCTCACACTGTAATTTCCAAATGGCAATTTCCCTATTATATAGTTGTTAAAAGTGAAAATTTTTTTAAGGTAAAAGGAAAAAAAAAAAAAAAACCACCCAGCTGCTCAGTGAGGCAGAGTTAAAATATTCTGCAGAAACAGCACTTATGAAACAGGCAGAACCCCCAGGGCTACCAATTTATGAACACACAACTGGCAGTACAAGACAGGTGTATTGTCATAGACTCACCACCCAGAAAGCACTATTATTTACTTTTAACAATAAACATTTTATGATGGCACTCCGTTTTAGTGAGAAATGACTGGGGGAATCAAATATGTGTATTGCAGAATCAAACACGGGCACTCCCTAGGGATTTCACTGGCTTTCTCTCACAAGCTGCTGGGTACATTATTTCTTTTCCACTTACATTTTATAGCACAGAGTGGGGGTGGGGGTGGGGGCTCTTGGTTTACTGGCTGTCACATTTGTTAATCAAATGAATCCAGTCCTACAAACGATGAGCCTGTGACAGCTGGCCTTTGGGGATGGATTCTGCCCTGGGCAGCAAAATGTCCCTGATTTGAATATTTTTTTTCCAGGTTGAGAACTCCAGCACTTAAAATGTAGCATGTTACCACTGTGAAATAACAGGCATTCCGAAAGAACCCTCGGCATCTGATGCCTTTCCGAAAACACCTGGGACACTCTGCTTAACCTTTACCAGCAGTTTTAAATACTACAATGCAGGTACAAGCAGAAAAGCCAAGGATACCGGCTATGCAAAGCCACTCTGTGACTCCACCTACTGCCATGGGAACGTGCTTATGGATGTGGCATGTGAGTGTGTGTATGTGTGAGTGGGTTTGTGAAAGTGTGTAGATTTGTGTGAATACGTGTGTGGGTGCTTGTGTATGTGTGTGTTTGTATTTTTGGGTGAATTTGTGTATTTGTATGTGAATGCACATGTGTGTTCATCTGTGTTTGTATAAGACTATCTGCTTGTGAGTCTATGATTGTGAACGTGTGAGTATATGTGTGGTTTGTGTGAATGTGTGAGTGTAAATGTGTGTATGAGTATATATTTGCATGTGAGTTTGAGTGAATGTGTGGATTGTGTGTGAATGTGTGTATGAGTGAGCATCAGTGCGTGCATCTGTGTAGTTGCCTAAGTGTGTATCTGTATGTGGGTTTGTATTTTTGTGCACAGGAGAGCACATTGTGGGTGTGTTTGTCTATATGTATATGTGTGTTGTGACTGTGTATTGTGAGCGTTGTGTGACTGTGTGTCATGAGTGTGCCCATGTGTTTTTGTGCATATGTGCGAGCATTGTGTGCATTTGTGAGTGTATATTTTTGTGCATCTGAGTGTGTGCGTTGTGGATCTGGGTGAATGTACTGGTCTGCGTGTGTGTGGGTGTGCGTGTGTGTGCGCGCGTTGTGCTCGAGTGTGCGAGCGCGCGTGTGAGCGGGTGTGTGGTGCGTCCGGGGGCCTCCACCTTCCCTATCCGCCCCATCCCGGCGGGCGCCTGAGCAGAGGCAGCAGCCCGGGCCCGGGCGGGCGAGGGAGAGACGCACACCAGGGCGAGCGGGCTGCGCCACCGCCGGCGCCGCGCCTACTTTGCCCTTTAAATCGGTCTCTAAGCCGATTACAGCTGAGCTCCCACGTGACGTTTTACCTTCTGTCTCCCGGAGCGCATTGCCCGAGGACAGTCCTTTCCCGGCTGCCGCCCCAGCCCGCCGCGGGGGCTCGCCTCCCGCAACTTTGGGCAAAGCGTCGGCCGGCTAGGGCGCCCTCGCGGGGCCGCGCTACACGCGGGCGTCGGAGGCTCTGGGGGCTCCAGGGGCTTGGCCGCGAGGGTGGCGGTTAGGGCGGAGAGCGTGCCCCGGCCCCAGCCCGCGCCCCTGGCACCGCGCGCCGCCGCCTGCCGAAAGCGGCCCGGGTGCCCTGAGCGCGGCGTTGGGAAAGGGGGAGCCCTTCGCAGGCCGGGACCTGAGCGGGCGCGCCCTCGAGGGAGCCGGCCGGGCCATGGCCTCGAGGCAGGGGTGAGGCGGGCGGACGCCCGCGCGCCCTGCGAGCCCGCACCATGCAGAAGAGCGTGCGCTACAACGAGGGGCACGCCCTGTACCTGGCCTTCCTGGCGCGCAAGGAGGGCACCAAGCGCGGCTTCCTGAGTAAGAAGACGGCCGAGGCGAGCCGCTGGCACGAGAAGTGGTTCGCCCTATACCAGAATGTGCTCTTTTACTTCGAGGGCGAGCAGAGCTGCCGCCCGGCGGGCATGTACCTCCTGGAGGGCTGCAGCTGCGAACGAACGCCGGCGCCACCCAGGGCCGGCGCCGGGCCAGGAGGCGTCCGGGACGCTCTGGACAAGCAGGTACCGCCTGCCCTCCCTCTGCGGTGTCCCAGCCTTGGCCTCCGCACTCCCTTGCAGTCCTAACCCGGGATCGGGGGTCGGGAACCAGTGCTGGGACCGTGCTCCGAAATCTCCCCGCGGCACCAGTGGCGGGACATCTCCGCGCGCCTCCCTATCTTCATCCAGGAATTCTCCCATCTCCACACCCCTCCACCCCACTGCCAAGTGATCGGTCAGAATAGTGGCCCCACTTGCTTTCAGGACCCCCTAATAGAGGTCGAGTCGTTTCAGCTTCTCTGCCAACCATCCATTGCTTCTCTAGACCTGGCTGGCAAGAATTTTGTCTGGTGACTTGTATCGACACCTGTTGGGTGTAGATTGGCAAGACGGAACTAACTTATTTGGAAAAGTTTGGTTTCTGCCATACCCGGCTGGCGCGTGTAGATTTCTTTGCCTGCAGATGTTTGACCACTGGTTGAGCTGGGTACAAGCGGGGCTTCCAAGCCGGACAGACACTTTCTGTTGGTCATTTTCAATCAGTCTTTGTGATTTAGGTCAGTTTGCCTTGCTAACATTTGACCTGCTGGGTCTAATTATGAAGGTAAATGTGTATTCATATTCCTCAGGATTAATATTTGGTAGCCACATTCTTGCCATGTTTAAAAATGTGGACATTTTTAAAGAACACTTCTGTACTTTTAAATGACTGCTTTGAAAATGAATGCGACCTTTTAATTCTGGGTCATAATTTTATTAGTTTTGCTGTGTGCTCATGGCCGCGGGGTGGGAGAGAA
The DNA here is from genome assembly GCF_049354715.1 of Callithrix jacchus. Taxonomy (NCBI): domain Eukaryota; kingdom Metazoa; phylum Chordata; class Mammalia; order Primates; family Cebidae; genus Callithrix; species Callithrix jacchus. The sequence continues at coordinate 130,004,221 of NC_133503.1, read as the reverse complement.
AAACCCTTTCGGTCTAGTGATCCCAGCCCCCCACCTCCTGCAAATACAAAATTTGTATTTTTTCAATCACTATTTGGTTATTAAAATTAAAGCAGACTAATTTTATGCTCCCTATGTTCTCATTTTGCTTCTCGATCCTCACCTTGATATGAAAAAGGCCGATTGTTTTTGCTATTGCATAAAAATATTTCGCAGCTGAATTTTCCATGTAAGTCAGATCAGACTGCATCTACCACAAACCACAGAGGCTGTGGGAAGTGCTAGCAATGGAGTAATCCATAAGATGCCTACCTAGCCCCTTGGGGCTCATAAAACAATGTGTAAAATTAAGAGGAGTTAAAACTAGACCAGCCAGAAGTTTGATTTGTTTTCACTATAAATCATTAACAGATTTAACTTGTTATAACACTTAGAAACCTGAAATTTTAAATATGCTCTTTAGTTTCTGAGGGCTTATTCAGAGTCATTTGAAAAACTGATTTCCAACTTTATAGATACAGGTACTAGAAATATAAACATAAATTTCAAGTCATACATTTTAGAATTTAATTTGGGAGAAGAATTTTGAGGAAACACTTTTTTTTCTAGGATTATATATATATATATTTTGGAGTTAGGGGTGGGGACTTGTTACCTGTTACAATTCGTATGTCTCTCTGACTTGTTAACATTATATGGAAACCAACATTTTTCTACTTGGAAAATATCTGGACTATAATCTTCAGGACTGTTTTCTTTCTTGCACTTTGATAAAGAAACATAACTTCCAAATGGTTTGACTTTCATGCCACTTTCTAATGGTTGTCCTAAACGGGCCATCTAATGAAAAATTTTTTTTTCCCTTTTTATGACCATACAAATGATGAGTCCTTCTCAGTCATTTTATGCATCTTCAAGAGGTTAGAAGTTAGAATCTTTGGTGTTTGTAGATAAATCTAACATGTAGAGAAGCAAGCATTCCAGAATGCATTAGGAGCTGGGTTGGGAAGGCTTCCAAATTTTGTCTTGCATTAGATGTGCTTCTGTGAGTTGGGTTAGCTTAGCTGACTGTTGCTTTTATCTGGCACTGCCAACTGGGTGTGTTTGAATAATTAAGAAGAAACTGTGAAAATAAGAAACAAGGAGAAACATTCTACCTTAAATCTATAGTTTATGCAGTTGGTTCCCTTTCAGCTAATTTATGTTGCTGAGGTGCTCAGATCATCCAGATACATCCAGACACAAAGGATCTGTGGAGGATGTGAGGAGACGAGCACATCCCAAGGTCTGCTTCTCCTTGTATGCTTCTGCAGCTTTCCATGTCAGTGTCTCCCTCAATGCTATCAACACAGTTGAAGTTTAGGGATTGAAACAGGACTTAGCGAGACAGAGTTGTTTTTCTTCACCAAGTTTCCATGTTATTTCTTTAAGCAAATCTCTTAATATTCTCTCTCTCTCTCTCTCTCTCTTTTGGTTAATGAAATCTCTGTTTCCTAATATGTAAAAATTAAGAGTTTGGCTAAGCTGATGATTTCCAGGTACCTTCCAATAATGGCGTCTTCTATTTCTAAGGTTATGACAGACAGTGTGAGTTTTTTGCAGTGTGGAGACTGTAAAAGACCATTTCACAAGATTCAAAGATTACCAGTGTTTGTAATAAATACTGCATCTGAGAAGCCAAGGACAAGCAGGTGATTGAAGTGGACATTCTGATAAATTAGGTCAGAAGATGTGCAAATCTGTAGTAACATCATTGCCTGAGGCAGAGACATTCTTATTAATCACATTGGAGGGCAACATATTTATTGTAATCTCCTTGACAGTTACAATAGTTGATGTAATTCTTGCAATAAACTGCCTCTAAGCATTCTTGAGAGCTTAAATTCCACCTCTCCTTCAAATAATTTTTATGCTTATTAATTGTGTTTTTAGGTAGGTTATGAGAAGAAAACACCCATTGGTTTGCTTCATCTAATTAATAATTCAAAATAAGTTGGTTGACAACAACAACAAAAAATTATTTTATTTTTGTACTTGGACTTAAACAGTTTCCAGTTAAGCAGAAAAAAGAAAGACAATTTTTACTTTCCAAATATGCTGAGGTTGCAGGAGTATTTGCACTGCTCTATTTTTTTTTTCACAGTGTTCTCAGATTTCACTTTGATGAGTCCTTGAAGGATTGCAAGGCTCTCTTACCAGCCTTCCACGGTGACTACTTCTTTGGGGTAGTAATGGTGATATACTCAAAATGAGATCAGTTAAAAACAATTTTAAGTGGTTTATTTTCTCCAAAAGTGTTATTCCTTTTCTTAAAAATGTGGCACTTCCTTCGAGTAAAGCTCCATTTGTGGAAAATGAGAACCTTCCCTTTTGTTCCAGGTGAAGGAGAAAGGGAAGTTGTATTTAGCAAGTACCTTCTGCATGGTAGGTTCTGTGCTCTGGGTGGCTGTTATCCTCCATTACCTCATCTAATTTGAACTTCAGCTTTTGGAGATGATGCTCATTAACACCATCATTATTATTACCTATTGCTGACATTGAAGCTCAGAGACTTCTAGGGAGATGATCAAAGTCCAGCTGAAGATATGGAGACTAAATAAATAATGTGGAAGAGTTCCTTACTAAGACTGGATTTAAATCCACTGAGCAAATCTGAATGGATGGGGCTTTGGGGTTATATGATGTGAATCACTGTTTTGTTTATTCTTATTTCCTTTTCAAAACTATTTAAATGGCAGTTGTAATTCTTAAGAAATACAATTGTAGATGATTACATGTGTAATGAAAAATGAGATTTATTTTTAAACAAGCAGTTTCACACAACATTCCTTTACTTCAGGAATTCATTTACTTCAGGAATGGGGTACCTTTAAAAATATTTGCATTTAGGGTGAAAGTACACATCCTGGTTAGTCTGCTCTGTTTAAGTAGCAGGATCTGTCTTGCCTACTAGCAGGAGAAGACATGTAGCAACAAAGCCACCTTGATTCTTATTTTGCTGGTGATGTTCAATGTTCTGTTTAGCCTAATTTCACTTGTTTTGGGGGTAAATATCTCTTTAGCTCTGGAGGTTTAAAGAAGTAGACATTTACATTTGTGCTGAATTAAACATGTTGGTTTAATTTTAAAGGGATTAAAGGCTATGTGATTTCCTGTCACTTCATTACTAGATAGTCATTTTAGCCCTCCTAACTTGACCATAAGCAGAGGATTTTAATCATGCGAATGAATTAGGCTTAGCTGCATGCAAGCTCTGAAATATTTGTGGGAGACGGAGAGTGTGGATGGTGGATTTTCATGCTACTTCATGTTGCTTAATCATAACCAACTAACTATATTCTTTTCAACTTTTGCTTACTGAACACAGAGGGAAAATGTAGTAATGATATTTGCTAAATCTTGTACAACATTAAAAAATACAGTTTTGGGAACAAAATGATTTACTTAAACTTTGTAATTATCCTTCTATTTAAAGTTAAATGGAGAAAAAATCTCATGGATTAGTAAAATTGAGTTATTTTAATTTTGGCTACACTAAGCCTTACTATTTAGATTATTGTATAAGAATTCAACATAAAAAAAACTCCATCCCTGATGTGACAGATGTTTTAATACATAAAAATGCATTCTTTTTGTGAACAATTATTTTTCTGTGGGTTTCAATAAGCGTCAACTAAATGCACTATTGAGGGGTAGAAAATATTTGTAGTGTTATAACAATTTTTTCCTTCCTTTGACAATTAAAAAATAGAGAAATTTTTCTCATAGTGGGTGATGATAAGACCGAAAGTATGTGTGATAAGCAATTGTTTCTGGTTTTAGCAAAGCAAATGTCAGTGGTTTGTTAGAACAATTGTTGATATCGCTGTTTAATGCAGATTATATTTTGAAATTGATTTTTTTCTACATTTATAAATACTACTTAAATATGTATGCCACAGTCAGTATAATTTTAATTTTTTGGAATGAAAAACCTTAAGTCTTTATGATTATTTTGTAATGAAATTAGATTGACCAATAATATGGATTTGCTCAGGTCTTAAATTCACGTTTAAAGTGGCTTTCTGTTTTTATACCTATTTATTCATTCTACAAGAAAGGGGTGTGTGTGTGTGTTTGTGTATGTGTGTATGGGTAGTGTTTATTCAGTTTTTTACTTTGTGCCATTGAATATTAAACATTTGTTAGGCATTTATATATTGAAGTTTGCAGATTTTGATTTGTATCATTAACATTTCAAGACCCGAGTTATAAATCCAATCGGTCTACAATTTGGAGAGATTTATTTTTCAGGACTAAGGATATGTAACGATTCTGTTAAGTTACTCACAATATAAATTCCTCTCTGAAATTAGTCTACCTTAAAGACTGTAAGTAGTAAAATTTTATTGATATTCAAATGAAGCTAGAAATGACATTTGTTAAGTATCAACACAGAACTTTGATAAATGTTTGATTATTTTATAACATTTGGCATTTATTCTCATATCTAACCACTATTCTAAAATTATTCATTATATTTTTTATTGGCATAACTTAAGTTTTAGCTGATTGAGAAGTTAATTAATGTATGAATCTGGTTCTGCCAAAGGGAATATGTTAGCATTTTTGCCCAAGGAGTTAAAAATATAATTGTGTATATATTTAGGAAAAAAACAGTAACAGGTTTGTTGTTGTTGTTGTTGCAGAAAATATTGGCATCAGTAGGTGGAACAGAGAGGCAGAAAGCACATGTACTCACAGTTTAATTTTTTAACTGGCACTTGAAAAACTAATGATTTAATGAAAAATAAGGAATCAAATAATTTTTCCTAAAACTTATTACAGTGACTACAAAATCCTCCCAATGTAATTTTAGAAAAAAGACAGAAAAAAAGTAATATGTTTGAGTTGGTGTGTGTTTATTTAATTAATGTACTACAATGTTTCTTTTCTTTGTTAAAAAAACTGTAAAGAAAGAAATGAGATGGAAAGTTGGGAGATCTGCATTAGAATAATTTACAGCTTTTGACTAAGTTAATCAGAATTTTAATTCTTTTAAGATTCTAGAAGATAAGGATAAAACGATGTTAAAGAAAAGCAATACTTAATAAAATTTATTGGCCGAGATTAGTGGCTTACGCCTATAATCCTAGCACTTTGGGAGGCTGAGGCAGGTGGATTACAAGGTCAGGAGTTCGAGACCAGTCTGACCAACATGGCGAAACCCTGTCTCTACTAAAAATACAAAATTAGCCAGGCCTGATGGTGCATGCCTGTAATCACAGTTACTCAGGAGGCTGAGGCAGGAGAGCTTGAACTGGAGAGGTGGAGGTTGCAGTGAGCCAAGATCATGCCATTGTACTCCAGCCTAGGCAACAAGACTGAAACTCTGTCTCAAAAATAAACAAAATAAAATAAAATTTATTGATTCTTTAGTGATTAATTTAAAAAAATTAGGCCACAATTTCTGTTTTTAGCTCTTATGATACTTACCAATGTGACATTGCTAAGACCTATGGTGATGGAAACAGCAGGGATGTGAGTGGTACTTTTTATTATTTTCGGGGCACTGAAATGTTTTATTGTGTCATTGTCTGATTTAATTTAGACAATGCCTGATTCATTTCCTGAACTGTATTTATGAGCCCATGCCATTTGTGTGACTAATGTAAACAGTGGGGGTTAGTTCTTTCAAATAGCGGGACTGTTGGAAAGCTAGGAGGTTTCCTGTATTTAGCAGCGTGGAAATGGGGAGGTAATAACTTGGTCTGAGGCTCAGTAGATAACATTATAACTGATTACAAAAGAAGTCATGATGAGATAATATCAGTGATTCATAGGAATAGGAGGTCACTCATACTCAATATGAATTTGCTTTCTTTTAAGAATTTAAGAATATCAGTTTCTAGGTGAGGTGCTGGTATTATGTATGGTTTAGTTCAGGATTTAAACTGCATGGGATTCAGTCTTAGCTCTGCTACTTGCTAGACACATGATCTTGAGCAGTTTCTCTTTTTAAGCCTGGTTCCCTGCCTGGAAGATGGGGATCATGATAGTATCTGCTCCGTCAGGTTGTTGTGAGGCTCACAGGCAATAGCCCAGGCCAAGCTCTTAGCATAGACCTAGCACATGGTGAACAGTCAGCACATTTGCCAGCTAATGTTTTTATTACTCTCTTTGATATTCTTGTTTTTATTTGCATTATTAGGATCACTTAGAAAGACAGGCTGAGGGGGGCAGATCATGAGGTCAAGAGATGGCAACCTGGCCAACACGGTGAAACTAAAAATAAAAAAATTAGCTGGGCGTGGTGGCATAGCCTCTAGTCCCAGCTACTCGGGAGGCTGAGGCAGGAGAATCACTTGAGCATGGGAGGTGGAGGTTGTAGTGGGCCAAGATCGCACCACTGCACCCAGCCTGGCAACAGAGTGAGACTCTGTCTCAAAAACAACAACAACAAAAGTATTTTTCTTCCTTTCCCTTTCAAAAATACTTTAACACCCACAAAAGAGAATATTTCATGGAATGCCAGTATACTCATCCTCCAGCTTCAGCATCTTCAGCTTTCTGCCATTCTTGTTCTGTCTCCCTTCATGCACACATTTTTTTTCTGTTAGACCACTTTAAAGCAAATTCCAGACATTGTATTATTTCACTTGTTTTGGCACAGCACTTGTTTGGTATGGGAGATTGCACTGGATATAGCTCTGAGAAGGACTCTTGGAAAGAGTTTGTAATGAGTTTCTGTTAATAATGTGTGCTATTATAATGGCGGCTCTCTTTTTGTTTCTTTCATGTTGTAATAAAGGAAAAATCTTAAGACAATAGTTTTGAAGACATAAAGGAGATGGAATTAGCTTTTAAATAAGTCCTAGTATATTAAATCTTAAAGAGAAGAAAGTTTGAAATCAATTACAAAAATTGAGGTGAAGTCTTGCTCTGTCACCTGGGCTAGAGTGAAGTGACACAGTCATAGTTCACTGCAGCCTGGAACTCCTGAGCTCTAGCAATCCTCCTTCCTCAGCCTCCCAAGTAGTTGGGACTACAAACGTGTGCCACCACACCCAGCTAATTATTTATTTATTTTTTGGTAGCATTGGGGTCTCCCTATGTTGCTCACCCTGGACTCAAATCCTGGCCTCAAGCAACCCTCCTGCCTTGGCCTCCCAAAGTGCTGAGGTTACTGGCGTGAGCCACCTTGCCTGGCCAAAATTATTTAACCATGATCATGGTGTAAATTATTTTCATGGTTTGACCCCACTGTAGGGGACAATTAAATCATTGGTGATTCTCTTATTGAGAGATCTTTTTTCCATTTACCCAGCTCCCCCAGCAGTGCAGCACTCTTATTTAGAATGAAGGACAAGAGTTTCCTACACAGATGCCAATAATGCTGCTTCTCACTCCGTGCTTTGCACAGCTTTGCTACAGTGAGGACATCATCCACAAGCCAATGTTTCATCCGACTTTCACAATCAATTCTGAGACCCAACAGCTGGTCAATATTATTTTAGGACCGTTACTAAGCTTCATTAATCAAGTGTGTAGTTGGTTTTTTCTAGTATTGCTAAACTTGTCTAAGGTAGTTGGTTTCTGTTCTATGACTGATTGCTTTAGGCCTTTTTGATTGCAAGGGAGAGATATGAACTAGAGTTGTCTTGAATAATGATCACCTCTGAGTGTTGAGGGAAACAGTGGGAATATTACCAGGCAATATAAGGGTGAGTAGTGCCTTTATGGAGGCCTACCTCTTCTTTGGATATTGCTGCTGGCCAGCATTTCAGTGTTTACCCCCATTTGCCTTCTCACTGAGCCTTTCTTTCCTCATAGGTTTTGTTTCCCCTAACTTCAGGTCACCATATTCACCATGGAACTAACTCAATGTTGTGGCCCCTGTTCTCCTGCTTCAGTTTTCACTGCAGCATCTCTCATATCCAGGGCCGTATTCTTGTGGGAGGGAATGTGATTATCTCTGCTCAGATTTTGGGGCCAAACAAAATCAACAGTCCCTGACCAGCCCGTGGCTTGACTGCCAAGCACCAGGGGCTGTGGACAAGGGTGTTTCATGGAAAGTTTAATGAGTATATAGTCATTGTTAACACATCTAGTGCATTCATCAAGCTAACTAAGATTACTTTTACCAAACTAATGCTCATTCATTGTGATAGGCCACATTCTTTCCTTTCAGTAGCAGTTTTACACCCTCACCTTATCAATGAAATCTTTACAATAATACACCATTTCTGTCCTCTGGTCCTGTACTGTCACCTGTACCGCCCAGGGTCCACATTCAAAATTTTCTTTACTTTGTTATATTTTAAAAATTATTTACAATTGTTCTTTTAATAATACATTAATAAAACTATTTTTCAAAATGTGGCATACACCAGAAAAATACACACATCATAGGTGTGCAGCTTGATGAGTTTTCACAAAGTGAATATTTTTGTAATCAGCACCCAGATCAAGAAATTCACATGATCAGCCCTCCAGAGCTAACTTTATGTCTGTTCCTCTCCACCCAAACCATGGGTGGCTGCCATCCTTAATTTCAGACACTGTAGATTACTTTTTCCAGGTTTTGAACTTCCTACTTATAGACTCATGCAGGAAGTACTCTTTTGTGTTGGGCTTCTCTTCCTCAACATCGTATTTGTGAGATTCATCCATGTTGTTCCTTCTTACCTCCCTTCCTCCCTCCTTCCTCCTTCTTTCCTTCCTCTCTCTTTTCTTCCTTCCTTCTTTCCTTTCTTCCCTCCCTCCCTCCCTCCCTCCCTCCCTCCCTCCCTCCCTCCCTCCCTCCCTCCCTCCCTCCCTTCCTTCCTTCCCTCCTTCCTTCATCTCTCTCTCTCTTTCTTTTTCTCTTTTTCGAGACAGGTTCTTGTTGGAGTGTAGTGATGCAATCATGGCTTACTGCAGCCTTGACCCTCCCAGGCCCAAGTGATCCTCCTATCTCAGCCTCCTGAGTACCTGGGACTACAGGCACATGCCACCACATCTGACTTTTTTTTTTTTTGGAAATAAGGTCTTCCTCTGTCATCCAGTCTGGAGTACAGTGGCATAATCATGGCTCACTGTAGCTTCAATGTCCTGGGCTCAAGCGATTCTCCCACCTCAGCCTGGGACTACAGGCATGCACCACCATGCCTGGCTAGATTACAGGCATGAGCCGCCACTCCTGGCCCCCGCTAAGTTTTTCTTCTTCTTCCTCTTTTTTTTTTTTTTTTTTTTTTTTAGAGACAGTGTCTCTTTATGTTGCCAAAATCAATCTCAAACTCTTGGGCTCAAGTGATTCTCCCACCTCGGACTCCCAAAGTACTGGGATTACAGGCATGAGCCACTGTGCCTGCCCACTTTCCATTTCTTTGAAGTATTCCTCTGAATGAGTATACAAAGATTTCTTTATTCTACATTTGGGTTGTTTCCGATTTGGAGCTGTTGCAAATAATCCTGCTTTGAAAATGCTTGTATAAGTCTTTCGGTGCACATACATGTACATATATCTGTTGGGTATATATCCTCAGGAGTGGAATTGTTGTTTCATAGGACATACATGTATTCAGCTTTGTGCTAAATAGTTTTCCAAAATAGTTCAATTTATAATTCCTCCAGCAATGTTTAAGAATTCCAGTTACTTTTCATCCTTGCCAACCCTTGATATTATCAGGATTTTAGTTGTAAGCATTCTGAGGTGTGTAGTAACGTGTCATTTTGATTTGGATTTTCATTTGTCTGATAAAAATGAGGTTGAGTACCTTTTCAACTACTTATTGATCATATGATTGGTCTCTGTTTTTTTTTTTTTTTTTTCTTGAGCCAGAGTCTTGCTCTGTCACCCAGGCTGGAGTGCAGTGGTGTGATCTCGGTTCACTGCAACCTCCGTCTCCCAGGTTCAAGGGATTCTCCTACTTCAACTTCCCAAGTAGCTGGAATTGCAGGTGTGTACCACCATACCAGTTTAATTTTTATATTTTTAGTAGAGAGACAGGGTTTCACCATGTTGGCCAGGTTGATCTTAAACTCCTGACCTCAACTGTTCTGCCCATCTTGGCTTCCCAAAGTGCTGGGATTACAAGTGTGATCCATCACTCCTAGCCTGTCCTCTGTTTTGAAGTGCTTATTCAGCTTTTACCCACCTTTTATAGAATTGTCTAACTGATTTGTAGGACTTAGAAATATTAAGTTAAACTATATGAATTACCATTTTTGTACATCAAAAATGGTTGAATATCATAATTTCACATTATTCATCCTAATACATGTGATGAGTCCTTTGTCAGTTGTATGTATTGCAAGTATTTTCTCCTACTGTGGTTTGCCTTTCGACTCTTAATGGTGTCTTTTAATGAACAGAAGTTTTACACTTTAGTTATCTCATTTTCTTTTGGCATTTGTCTGTCCATGAAATGAATGAAGATGAAGACAACAGTTGAAGTTGCTTTCTGTAGAAAGTGCAGGAACTGGGGCCCTCCCTGATGCTCTGATAGATCAAATTGTGGTTAAATCAATCAAATGGATCACAGAAGACCCAACAGTAGGTAGAATAGAATTGTGTTTACAGTGGGTTGGGATTGCCAACCCAGGGTGTCTTCCTTTTAGAGGAAGTCTCCAAGGACAATTCTGAAAGATAAAAGTCATGATGTTCTTCCCTCCCTCATCCTATGGGGATCTGAGGTGTTCCCTCATTGGATGCAGGCTTGTGGCTCTTCCTGCACCTCCACGTATTCTGGGTATCTCATTCCAGCAGCTCTAACTTCAGGTTTTTGCAGTCATTCCTTACTCACACCTAGATGTTTCATCTGGCAGGAACAAGGGCACTTTGTACAACTTATCCAGAGTTAAGTTAACCATTTGGAGGGTGTCCCAGCCAGGCTGGTCTGGGGGGTGCTATGAGGGAAAGAAAGAGGCATTGTGCCTAGCAATGGTCAAGACAGTATCTTCAAGTTTCAAAACAGGTCTCTGTAATACTCCATAATCACCTCCCTTCCCTTTTGTCCTGACTATTATCCAGGAATTGGTCAAGAAGTGATGATCCCTTTTTGGGGATAGTACATTCAATGATCAAACCATATCAAACTACCTTACTAAAGGGTATGGACCAGGAGGAGATGAGGAAGAGAGAGAACTGAACAGTCAGTCCATTTTGAAAATATAGATTAGTCTCAAGAGCTACAATGGTGTGGCGGGAAACAGCTGACCAGTAGTAACCCGAAAAGGTATCAACAGTGATAAGGCAACACTGATAGCCCTCAGAAGGGTTTGAAGGGCTGATGTAGCCAATCTGCCAGGAGTGGGTAATGCTCCTTGCAATATGACCTTCCTCATTGCAAGACTAATTGGTCAGCTTTTGACAGGAGTCACAAGTCTGTCATTCATTGGTAGCCTCTGCATCCAAAACAGCCAGACTTGATCAGCAGTGGGTTCCATCAGGGAACCAGTCCTTATTTGCGAGTATCTGTGCAATTGCTCAAGACAGTTTGATCAGCAGCCATGATTTGTTTCCAGGTTCACATCCACAAAGAAGGGTCTCTTTAATCTGCCCGTCTGTAGTTTTCCAAATGGTAGCTCAAACAGCTATGCTATTGGCAACAACTGAAAAGTCAGTTCTACCCACTGAATGAAGCAAGAACATCATCTATCTGCTTTTACTTCTGCATAGCTGACACTGAAGCTGAGTAGCTACAGCACCCTAGTGAACACCACTGGGTTTTAGCTTAGCCAAACCATCGGTGAACCAGGCCCAAGCATTTAGAAAATCTGTGCGAGGTCCTCACTGAGCCAGTGTTTTTGGTTCAGGTATTAGAGTTGGGGATAAAGTTTCCCCCACAGGGACACTTTAGCTACTTACCTGTTAGCTACTTTTTAGAAAATGTAAAGCTGAGGCCGCCAGACCAGCTCCATTCTTCAGTATACCATTTCCATTTGACAAGCAAGGGGCTGGCCCTTCCCATCTTGTTAGTTCTTGATCTGACTTGTTATATCTTCAAATGGGAATTTCAGGCCAGAGAGTAACAAGGTCTCTATGACAGAGACTCTGAGGCAAACTAATAGTTGCCTATATATGCCTTGTAATTTTGATGAATGCTGGACATTCATCAAATGAGGGAAAGAAAGAGGCATTGTGCCTAGCAATGGTCATTGGGTGTGAAAAATCATAGAGGAAATTTGAGGTCCTGTTGTTTTCTTTCAGAGAGGATTTACTTTTGCTTTCTTGCAGGCATTAGTGTGGGGGTATGTTCTATTAATCCATTTTGGGATTGGGCTGGTCAGCTAGGTTTCAGGTTTTCTGAAAGCTAGCCTATTTCCAGTTTGCCCTAAAATCTAAAGTATAGCCTTCCCAGAGTCCTCTCTGGAATTCTGGAATATGTACACAACTCTTCCTCTTTTGGCTCTTCAGCCCTATGAGATTGTGAGGAACTCAGTGCCAGCGCCCGCCTTTTAGCTGCTGCAGGGTTTCTTACCCTCCTGGCTCTGCACGTTGATAAGGAGGCAGATGCCTCTGGGGAAAAGCTTCCCTAACTGTCAGACTCACTGTTAGTGAACCTCCCTCCTCTCAGGCGTCCTTGCTCCTCATGTCTTGGCTGTCTTGTTTGCTTAATGATGCTTTCAAACAGATTTTTTTTGTTTTTGGCATTGTGTCCAGCTTTGAAAATTGTTCTTAGTGTGTGTGTGGTTGAGGGGTGGGTCTGCAACAAGCTACTTGGCCATTACTACTTAGCCAGGAGTTTTAATCTTGTGTCCAAAAATTTATGAAACTTTTTAAAACAGTGGAAAAGTTAATCCCCCTTTTTTTTTCTGGAAACTTACCTGTTAATTACTTCTAGTTCAATAATGATAAGCTAGTAATTCATCAAATTACAACTAATCCTTATTTTATCAATTTAATTCAGAATGTCTCTCAACATTGTGCATTTGAGCAAAATAAAAGAAAAATATCATTTTGTAGTCAATAAGACTTTTTACAGCTATTTACCCTTATATTACTAATGTAAGGAGGTGTATATTTTGAGGGTACCAAGCTGTGAGTCCCAGTTATTCCTCACACAGTGGGTTTAAATTTGCTTTTAGATACTCTCTCATACTTGATGTCTATCTATTGGTCTTGAATTTCTATTGGTCTATTGTCTATTTTAGTTGATGAACATTTAATTTAAAGCAATTATCTTTCTGTAGGCCTGTAACATGCTAACTTGCTAATTTTTTATGAACATTGTTTTGTGTAATGTGATTGTAACAGCCACTCTTTGTTTAATGCTGATTTAAGGTTAACACCGAGGCATGCACTTTCCATGTATTATCTCATTTAATCTTTGCAACCACCTTGAGATATCAGCATCTTGTTTATTTTGCAGAAGGCTTAGAATGGTTTGGTAATTTACCCGGAGTAAACGTTTATGAAATGGCAAACCTGGCTAATAGAACCAAAATTAGTAACAGTGTTTGGTGAGTATGGCCCTTATCTAGGAGCTGGAAGTCTGGCAGTATATAACTAGGAAGGAAATGTTTTTGTCTTCAGTCTCACTCTTCTCCATCAGAACTAGTATGCATAACCCCTATAATCTCTCTGTGCTGGGCTCTGTGCTGAGGGCCTGGGAACTTAGTCATGGTAGACAGTGGGGTGTTGGAGAATAGCAGTCTATCTGTCTCTGAAGAACCCACTGTCTTCCTGTTGAACCTCTTGACTTGCAGCTCAGGCTTCTGCCTAGCTCCACAAGATGCTGGCACCGAAGATGTAGAAAACACAGTTCTCTGCCGTTTCAGACCTTGCCTATGCTATAGCTCTTAACTCCATGAGAACATTTCTTACATTTTAATGCGAGTCCACATCATGTGTGCCTTGATTTATGCTACTACTTTCTGGCCACTAGTTGTAATTTTCAGTCTCCCCAGGCCCAGAACAGTGAATAACATGTTGCCACGCATTGGCATACTGCAACCTGTGCCATTCACTGTGTGGGTAATTAAATGAGAAGGGGTCCTTAGATGTATGCAGTCCTTTTGTTTTGGTCCAAAGTGTCCTCTTGTATTTTTTTTTTTTTTTTTTTTGAGATGGAGTCTTGCTTTCTTGCCCAGGCTGGAGTGCAGTGGCATGATCTTGGCTCACTGCAACCTCTGCCTCCCAGGTTCAAGCCATTCTTCTACCTCAGCCTCCTGAGTAGCTTGGATTACAGGCATGTGCTACCACCCCCAGCTAATATTTGTATTATTCGTAGAGACTGGGTTTCACCATGTTGCTCAGCCTGGTCTTGAACTCCTGACATCATGATCCACCTGCCTTGGTCTCCCAACGTGCTGGAATAACAGGCATGAGCCACCGAGCCCAGCCTTTGTATTTGTTTTGTTGGCAAGGTTCACCTGTTTGGAATTGTGACATAAAATGAACAGTAGCATCCTGTGATTGTAGAGCCCCAACTGTCATTTCCTCCCACGAACATGAGTATATAAATTTATTTTCAGCATGGCAGTTTGAGCAGAGTCCATCCTCCTTCCTGTTTACCTGGCCTGTCCTTTGTTACAGCATGGAAGGAGTCATGGCATTCCATTTGGATGAATGGTACCAAAAGTCCAGTATATTGAGGCCAAATTCCCAAGTTCAAGTTCTTGATCCACCTTTGACAAACTGGATCCTCAAGCTTACTCATGTCTTCATCTGGAAAATGGGCATAATAATTTCTACCTAATAAACAAAGTGGGAATAATAAATTAACTGAGATAATCTATGTGAAAGGAGTTTGTAAACTGTAAAATGCTGCCAAAATTTTATTTATTTATTTATTTATTGAGATAGAGTTTTGCTCTCGTTGCCCAGGCTGGAGTGCAACAGCTGGATCTTGGCTCACTGCAACCTCTACCTCCTGGGTTCTAGCAATGCTCCAGCCTCCAGAGTAGCTGGGATTACAGGCGCCTGCCACCACATCCAGCTAATTTTTGTACTTTTTAATAGAGACAGGGTTTGTCCTTGTTGGCCATGCTATCAAACTTCTGACCTCAGGTAGTCCGCCTGCCTCAGCCTCCCAAAGTGCTGGGATCACAGATGTGCACCACTGTGCCTGGTCCAAAATGTTATTTTAAACTCTTAACAATTAAAGTTTTTCATTTAAGTGAGGGCAATTTAAAGAACAAATCATTTGAAAGTTTGAATGCTACAGATGTGTATTCTGTTCATTTTATGGTTCATCTTGAGAAACAGATAGCTTATCTGCCTAGTTTGTAAGCATGTTTATGAGTCCAGGGTTTTTAAGCTCTTCAGAGAATATTTAGTGGATGGTAAATTCCTTAAGAAATAGTTGGGAGATTACTTTTACTAATTTCAGGAAATGATTGCCTTAGAGTCTAGGTCAGTGAAAGAGTTTCTTTGTCATGTAATTTCTTTCTGGTATGTAAATCCTTCTGACTAATAGTTGTATTAAAGATATTAAAGTAAGAATAGTAGTTTTTTTTGGAGGAAATACATAGCTAAATTGACATTCATGCTTTAAAAATTCAGGTTTTCTTGAACAGAGAATGTCTAAAATGTATACTAAAAGGAAAATAATGCAAGTCCAGAGCTTACTCTTTTTTTCTTCCTCTTAGTATAAAGTACTGTGTTAATGGAACATTTTTTAAAAGCAGTTTTTTAATTTATAAAAGTAATGTCTATCATGTAAAATTTGGAAATCACAGAGAACTATTAGAAAAAAACTAAACATCTTCTGAAATCCCATTCTTCACAGAAAACTATGTATTCAATTGTTGGAGGATTTTCTTCAAGGCCTTTTTTCTGTGTATGTATATAATAAATAGACATTTTAAAGGGAAACAAGGCCGGGCACAATGGCTCATGCCTGTAATCCCAACACTTTGGGAGGCTGAGGCAGGTGGATCACCTCAGGTCAGGATTTTGAAGACCAGCATGGCCAACATAGTGAAACCCCTTTTCTTTTCTTTTCTTTCTTTCTTTCTTTTTTTTTTTTTTTGAGATGGAATTTCACTCTTGTACCCAGGCTGGAGTGCAATGGCGCGATCTCGGCTCACCGCAACCTCCGCCTCCTGGGTTCAAGCAATTCTTCTGCGTCAGCCTCCCGAGTAGCTGGGACTACAGGCACGTGCCACCATGCCCAGCTAATTTTTTGTATTTTTAGTAGAGACGGGGTTTCACCATGTTGACCAGGATGGTCTCGATCTCCTGACCTCGTGATCCACCCGCCTTGGCCTCCCAAAGTGCTGGGATTACAGGCTTGAGCTACTGCGCCCGGCGTGAAACCCCTTTTCTACTTAAAATACAAAAATTAGCTGGGCATGGTGACAGGAGCCTGTAATACAAGCTACTCAGGAGACTGAGGTGGGACAATCACTTGAACCCAGGAGGCAGAGTTTGCAGTGAACTGAGATCGTGTCATTGCACTGCAGCCTGGGCGACAAGAGCGAAATTCCATTTCAAAAAAATAAAAAATAAAGGGAAATAAAATTGGGATCATACTGTATATAGAATTTTGGATCCTGATACTTTACTGAATATTACATTTTGAGCATTTTGATTGCCATTAAATATATATATATTTTTTGAGATGGAGTTTCGCTCTTGTTACCCAGGCTGGAGTGCAATGGTGCAATCTCGGCTCACTGTAACCTCCGCCTCCTGGGTTCAGGTAATTCTCCTGCCTCAGCCTCCCGAGTAGCTGGAACTACAGGCGCATATCACCATGCCCAGCTAATTTTTTGTATTTTTAGTAGAGACGGGGTTTCACCATGTTGACCAGGATGGTCTCGATCTGTTGACCTCGTGATCCACCCGCCTCGGCCTCCAAAGTGCTGGGATTACAGGCATGAGCCATTGCGCCTGGCCAATAGTCTTTGAACACATTATTTTTAAGGACTGTGTAGCATTCTATCACACAGATGTACAATAAGCACTCCCCTACAACCTGTTTTAATGTTGAAAAGCTTTGTTTTGCTATTGTGATTCCGTAGCGAACATCAGGATGGCATTTGTGAATAAATTTGCAGGGCTGGTGGAGCACATGCAAAGAAATGAACAAATAAAAAAGTGGGAAGTGAGAGTCTCCTTTTAAGGGTAGTTTCCAATTTCTCCACCTTAATTAAGAACTTTTTTTTTAATAAACACTCTACTTGCATTTCAAGGTAGCTTTATAACTAATTGAAAAAAAAATCCAACATAAGATATATATTTCTGAAAGGAAAATACAATCTGTGAATTAAAATATAGAAATGAATATGATCAAATATAGTAGTCTGATTTCTTGAAATAAAACTAAGTTATGAATAATTTTTGGTGATATTTATTATAATTAAAGTGCCTAGGATTATTATTAATGAGCTTCATTTGAAGGCACAAAGTAGGAATGCCTCAAATTACCAGATTTAATTGATTCTAAGAATATCTTCATTTTAATATTTGGCATTTTCTGAAATTAAGTTGTGTTTTCATTGTGTACATTTGATTGATGTACTAATTCTTTCCCTAAAGTCTTCACTAACCTATGTTGCATTGTACAGTACCGTCTTAGAAACAAAGGAATGTGGCAGCTTTCAGACAAGAGATACTTGGCATTTATTTGTGTTTCAAAGATCTATGCTGCATGTGTATTCCGAATAGCATGCAGGTAGTATACAAGGATGTCTACACTGCATTCTGTACTATAAGCTTTGGCCTTTTATAATAATTCCATTTAAGGACAGAGACTATCACGACCATGTGAGAAAGAGGAAAATCTGGTGCTTGGCTTTTAAGGTGTATGCTCTGAAAACCTGCTTGGAAGATGGCAGTTGGTCCCAGCTGACCTTTACCCTGGTTGATTTTTATCTTTTTTGGTAACCCCATAGGAAAACAAGACCTTTGCTCATGAAAAATCAAGATGCTGCTGCTGATTCTTTATACAGCTACAGCATTACCTACTCATTTGGCAGTGGGTTTTCATTTTTTCATATTCTTCCATTTGGCTTAGAGATGGCATATTTGACAGTTTGGTAATTTTAGCCCATCCTTAAATTTGATTTGTTACCTTTGTGAATTGAAAAAAACAAAACAAAACTATTCAGTACTTCTGGATTAGGAAACTCATTCTTTCCTACTTTACTGTTGGTAAGAGCTGTCTTGCCTCCTGGGACTGTTACCCTTTCCACCTAGAACATTGTGTCCCTGGGACCCACCAGCCCTTCCCCAGCATGGCTTTCCATGTGGCTTTTGGAAATGAGGGTGATTTTGGCACCAGACAATACTCTTGAAAGAATATCAGCTGGGCGCAGTGGCTCACGCCTGTAATCCCAGCACTTTGGGAGGCCAAGGTGGGTGGATCTTTTGAGGTCACAAGTTTGAGGCCAGCCTGGCCAACATGGTGAAACCCCATCGATACTAAAAGAATACAAGGCTGGGCATGGTGGCTCAAGCCTGTAATCCCAGCACTTTGGGAGGCCAAGGCAGGTGGATCATGAGGTCAAGAGATCGAGATCATCCTGGTCAACATGGTGAAACCCCGTCTCTACTAAAAATACAAAAAATTAGCTGGTCATGGTGGCATGTGCCTGTAATCCCAGCTACTTAGGAGGTTGAGGCAGGAGAATTGCCTGAACCCAGGAGGTGGAGGTTGCGGTGAGCTGAGATCGCGCCATTGCACTCCAGCCTGGGTAACACGAGCAAAACTCCGTCTCAAAAAAAAAAAAAAAAAGAATACAAAAATTAGTCAGGCATGGTGGTGCATACCTGTAATTCCAGCTACTTGGGAGGCTGAGTCAGGAGAATAGCTTGAATACAGGATGCGGAGGTTGCAGTGAGCCGAGATTGTGTCACTACACTCCAGCCTGGCAACAGAGCCAGAATCTGTCTCAAAAAAAAAAAAAAAAATGCCACTTAGTTTCCTCTCCTCTACCATTTTAAAACTTATACCCTTTGTGAATTTTCAATAAATGAGTGTTCTGTGATGTTTAGATGAAACATTTTATTTGAAAATTATTTGGGGGTCTTAGAAGGCAGGTTTGTTGGAAGCATGTCTGTAATTTTGAGGAGGAGGCTTCTTTCCACCTGGTAGCCTTGTTGGCTAGAGAAACAGGATTCTTCCAGAGCCCACTTACCCCACCCCTGCATGCCGGTTCTCAAATTCCTTAGGGTTCCTGCTAATAATATCATCGTAAAATCCAGGCAAGCAAGCATTTTCTAGATACTTAATAATGTCTTCTCCACATTTGTCTAAAAGCCACTTAAAGTTCTAGAGCTGTGTATGTATTGATTGTGTTACTGTAGTCCCGATACACCAGTACTACTTGCTTATAGTCACTATTAAGAAGTGAAAACCTTCCATTTTAGGTTTTATTAAGACTTTTGGCCAGGCATGGTGGCTTATGCCTATAATCCTAGCACTTTGGGAGGCCAAAGTGGGCAGTTCATCTGAGGTCAGGAGTTCAAGACCAGTCTGACCAACATGGTGAAACCCCGTCTCTACTAAAAATACAAAAATTAGCCAGGTGTGGTGGTGGGCACCTGTAATTCCAGCTACTTGGGAGGCTGAGACAGGAGAATTGCTTGAACCTGGGAGGTGGAGGTTGCTGTGAGCTGAGATCATGCCACTGCACTGCAGCCTGGGCCATAAGAGCAAAACTCGGTCTCAAAAAAAAGGATAAAAAAAAAAAGACTTTTGTTGTTGTTCCTCTTAATGTGATTTGGCTTTTCATTGCCTAATTGATACCACAGCATGGGTTCCAAGTTTTCCAGCACAGTCTTGATTGAAATATTCTACTCTACAATTCCATAAATGCTTTTGGGTTTTCAGGTCATGATGTCATGGTTTTGCTTTAAATATTGTGGTACCTGTACTTTCCAATAGCTTAAAAAATGTTTACAAATCCATGGTTAGACTCTAAAAGGGTGTTCTCAGCAGTCCATGTGCTACAGCTGAGATGCAAAGAAGCTTTCTTACATTGTCATTTGTTGTTGCTGAGCTCTGAGCACACTGGTGTGTACATGCGTGTGTGTGTGTGTGTGTGTGTGTGTGTTTGTAGCAGTGCTCTAGAGAGTGCTTTCTTTGAGATAGAGTCTCGCTCTGTCTCCCAGGCTGGAGTGCAGTGGTATGACCTGCTCACTGCAACCTCTACCTTCCAGGTTCAAGTGATTCTCATGCATCAGCTTCCTCAGTAGTTGGGATTAAAGGCACGCACCATCACACATGGCTAAATTTTGTACGTTTAGTAAAGGGTTTTCGCCACGTTGGCACAGGCTGGTTGTGAACTCCTAGCCTCTAGTGATCTGCCTGCCTCGTCCTCTAAAGTCTTCTGTAGGAAGTATACCAGACGTTTCCTTTCTCATACTAAAAATTGCTTTTTAAAAGCAAAGCAGCTAGTTTCAATGGGAAAATTACAGTGTCTTATATTTGCCTTTCAAGAAAAAATTAAGTAAAGGATAAATTATAAAGGGAAATACAGTTTTAAAAATGAATTAATTCACTAGCAGTGGAGCACTAGAGTGATATGGCTTATGCCCTAAAATGATAGATCAGGACGGGCATTGGTGCGGCTTTTCTGTCTGTGAATGTTTGAAGGTACATTCTCAGCTCTGATGGCTCTTAGGAGCCTTTGTCAGAGCCTGAGGACTTCATTCCTTCATTTACTCACTAAGCAGGTTTTGAGCATTTGATGAGTATTGAAGGCTGTACTCAGGCCTGTGGAAGAATTTAAGGTCTCATCTCTGCCATCCTGAAAGCTCATTTCTATGCAGGAGATGAGATGGTGTATTTGAAGGCATTCTTTGATGAGTTGGGGGGTTTGGTAAAGGCTACATGTATTCTTGGAGGGGGAAGACCTTTCTGGCTTTGTGGTCAGGGAGGGTTTCAGGAACATCGAAATCACCCTTGATGAAGGAGCCATGTTTAACCTGTAGGAAGAAGGGAGAGCTAGGCTTGTTTTGGCTTAAGTTGAGAGTGTTTAGGTTCAAATTGGTAATAATGTTTGGGTAAGACTGGAAAGGCAGATAGGGTGGACTGTGTGGCTGGGGGCTGGGAGTGGGATGGGAATTTGGTTCTATTATTAATCAAGTTTACTGTGGGGAATTTTTCTTGATGTCGAATAGGTCTCCACAAAATTTACAGTAGCTTGGAGCCATGTCTCTCAAAGTTAGCCATGAGGAATATCCACTTGTATGCTTTGGTACCACCTTTTGAAATGGGTTAGGACAGGATTTCCAGAACTTTTACTTTGCGAATGTCTTTGTTAATCCTCCCTTACTTAATAACCTGTTCTTCAAGCAGTGTCTGCCCTCTGAATATCGATGAGCTGGCATCAGCAATTACAGAGACCAAGCTGGGGCATCCCCTTTGCTCCTGTTCTTCTCTGATCCCAGCATCTGCTCTGGTCAGCACCAACATGTTGGGGTCTCTGCTGTGGCAACTGCAGGACACTGAAGTTGGTGGACTCTCCATCTGGGAGTCTTAGTTGCTGAGTCTTGTCTCTTCTAGCCACCTGCTCAAATTGTGATGACTTGGGCTCTCTGCATGGTGTGTGTGTGTGTGTGGGGGGGTCTCCCTGGGATCCAGGTAAAACTGATGGCAGCAGCACTGCCCACCCTAAAACGAGCTGCTCTTCATCCTGAGGATGTCTGTATCTGAAGCCACAACCCTGGGCCGCCCACCCTAGGTAAACAGTGCTATTTAAGTACCTGCAGAATATCTTTGATTTTGCCTCTGGGTCTGAAAAGCCTAAAATATTTACTATCTAGCCCTTTACAGAAAACATTTCCAACCTCTGCTTTACACCTGCACTATTCATTATGGTAGCCACTAGCCACAGGTGGCTTTTGAGCACTTGAAATGTGACTAGTCCAAAATGATTTGTGCTTTGTGTGTACTGACATATGCTGAAATTCAAAGGCTTGGTACCAAAAAAACCCATAAAAGATCTCAATACATTTTTTTATTTGATTACGTGTTGAATCAATATTTTGGATATACTGGGTGAAATAAAATATTATTAAAGTTAATTTTACTCATTTCTCTTTATTTCTTTTTCATATGGCCACTAGAAAATTTAAAATTACATGCATGGCTTGCATTTGTGGTGCATATTATATTTTGGTTATCCAGTGCTGATTTATAATATAGCATCCAAGTTTATTGTCTACAGAGTTCTTTCTTCATGTGGAGCCTCTTGAATAAACCTAGCTTATTTTTACTTCTTCCTTTTCTTTTTTTTTTGGGGGGGGAGGAAGGCAGGAAGGAAGGGAAGAAGGACGGTAGGGAGGAAGGAAGGGATGAAGGAAGGAAGGAAGGGAGGAAGCGGGGAGGAAGGGAGGGAGGGAGGGAGGGAAGGGAAGGAAGGAAATCAAGCAATGAAAGAGACATTGCCGACCTGGATCTAGAGGTTTACAAGTTGATTTCTTTTTTTTTGAGAGAAGGAAAGGAAAAAGAAAATAATAAGTAAAGGAGAGGAAGAAAGAGGAAGAGAAAGAGGGAGAGTAAATGGAAATATTGCTTTATTTTGAAAAAAATTGGGTATTAATAATGGCCAATCAATGTTTCATTTAAACTAATGGGTAGGTGTGATGTGGTATTGACAAGAATGTATATTCTGTGTATTTGAAGTGGAGAGCTCTATAAATATTTATTAAGTTTACTTGTTCCGGATCTGAGTTCGAGTCCTTGATATCCTTATTAATTTTCTGTCTCATTGAATCTAAGTCTCCTATCTGGGTGTTAGGATCGTTATCTCTTGTTGTTGCATTGATCCTTTTACCACTATATCTTTGTTGCTTTAAAATCTATTTTATCCGATACAAGAATTGCAACTCCTGCTTTTTATTTATTTTTGCTCTCCATTTGGTTGGTAAATCTTTCTCCATCCCTTTGTTTTGAGTCTTTGTGTATCCTTGCATGTGAAACAGGTCTGGATGTAACATGCCGTTGGGTTTTGGCTGTGTCTTTTGATTGGGAATTTAGTCAATTTAAATTTAGGGTTACTGCCATTTGATGTTGACTGGCTGTTTTATCCATTTGTTGGTGTAAATTCTTCTTTATGTTGGTGCTCTTTACTTTTTGGTGTATTTTTAGAAAAGCTAATACTGGTTGTTTCTTTCTGTGTGTAATGCTTCTTTCAGAAGCTCTTGTAAAGCAGGCCTGGTGGTAATAAAATCTCTGAGTTCTTGCTTGTTCATAAAAGATTTTATTTTTCCTTCAGTTGTGAAGCTTAGTTTGGCTGGATATGAAATTCTGGGCTGAAGGTTCTTTCTTTGAGGATGTTGAATATTGGCCCCCACTCTCTTCTGGCCTGTAGAGTTTCTGCCGAGAGATCTGCTGTAAGTCTGATAGGCTTGCCTTTGTGGGTAATCCGACCTTTCTCTCTGGCTGCCCTTAGTATCCTCTCCTTCGTTTCAACCCTGGTGAATCTAACGATTATGTGCCTTGGGGTTGGTCTTCTTGAGGAATATCTTTGTGGTGTTCTCTGTATTACCTGGGGTTGAATGTTGACCTGCTTTGCTAGTTTAGGAAAATTTTCCTGAATAATATCCTGAAGGGTATTTTCCAGCTTGGATTCATTCTCTCCGTCGCATTCAGGTACACCTGTCAAACGTAGATTTGGTCTTTTCACATAGTCCCACATTTCTTGGAGACTTTGCTCATTCCTTTTTATCCTTTTTTCTCTAATCTTTTCTTCACGTTTTATTTCATTAAGTTGGACTTTGACCTCTGATATCCCTTCTTCTGCTTGAACAATTCGAGTGTTTAAACCTGTGCATACTTCTCGGAGTTCCTGTATTGTATTCTTTAGTTCCATTAATTCACTCATACTCCTCTCTAAGTTGTCTATTCTCAATAGGATTTCATCAAACCTTTTTTCAAAGTTCCTAGTTTCTTTACGTTGGGCTACAACGTGTTCTTTTAACTCACCGAAGTTTGTTATTATCCATTCCTTGAAGAGTGATTCTGTCATCAGGAGGCGTTCGTTCTCCATCAAGCCTTGTTCCGTTGTTGATGTGGAACTGTGATCATCTTTAGAGGGAGAGGCGTTCTGACTTTGAGTATTCTCAGCTTTTTTACGCTGGTTTCTTCCCGTCATTGTAAATTTATCCTCCTGTCGTCTTTGAAGTTACCAACTTTCAGATTAGGTCTCTTGAGTGGACGTCCAGGTTGTTAGTTCCCAGGGCCAGAGCAGCGGCGTTAAAACTGATGGTGCTTTTCTGCCCAGGATTCTCCTGTCGGGCTTCCTTCTTGTTTCCGTAGTAGGCGACTCTGCCTTCCCGGGGCTCCAAACCTCGGTCAGAAGGGGAACCGGTCCCGTTTACTCTGCGCCGAGTGCTGCCGCGCCGAGGTGCCGGCGGAACCGCTGCGCCGACCACGAGAGTCGCGCTGGCGACCAGTGTGTTTCCACTACTGGGGGATCTTCTGCTCCGTGAGCGACCAGACTTTGTCTGAAAATGTGGTGTCCTCTAGTTCTCTGCGCCTTCCCTGAGAGCTGCAATCCCGGGATGTTAGTGATCGGCTATCTTGGATCGTTCTCGATTTCTTCCTTTTCTTTCTTTCTTTCTTTTTTTTTTTTTTTAGAAAGAGTCTCATGCTGTTGCCCAGGCTATAGTGCCGTGGTGTGATCTTGGCTCACTGCAACCTCTGCCTCCCAGGTTCAAGCGATTCTCCTGCCTCAGTCTCCCGAGTAGCTAGGATTACAAGCACCATGCCAGGCTAATTTTTGTATTTTTAGTAGAGATGGGGTTGCACCATGTTGGCACAGCTGGTCTCGAACTCCTGGCCTCAAGTGATCCACCCACCTCGGCCTCCCAAAGTGCTGGATTACATGCAAGGGCCACTGCACTTGGCCATGATTTTCTTATGGTACACATTTAGCAAATGTGACTGATCCCCAAGCATGTTTTAGGTTAGGGTTTGTGTTTCATTGACAGCTAAGCTATAATTTAATTGATGTAAACTCTTGCCTTTAAATGAAGATTATACTTTCCTTTGTGTTTTCTAAATACAGATGTGTTTATTATGCTCTGTTTTATTTTAAATTGGGCATTCCTTTGTTATTCTATCATATGCGCTTTAAAAAATCTATGAGGTCTACATTTTCTGTAATGTAAAAATTATGACCTTATGTCTAATCTTTGATCCAGCAACTTTACTTTTAGGATTATGTCCTAAGGAAACACTTGGGAAAGTCTACAAAGGTGTGTGTATAATAAGTAGGCTCATTAGAGTGTTGTCATTAATAATGGAAAATTGAATATAACCTCAATGCCCAACTATAAAGATTGATTACTTAAATTATGGAATATCCACATAATTGATTTCCAATGTAAATGATGGCAGTGAGTTATTAGAGAGTCTCTATAGAGTATCAACATTTTAAAGAGAAGTGTATGAATTTATGCTTTAAGAGTTCTGAAAGAGGCCTGTGTAGTGGTTCATGCCTGTGATCCCAGCACGTTGGGAGGCCAAGGCAAGTGGATCACTTGAGTTCCAGAGATCAAGACCAGCCTGGGCAACATAGCAAGACCTCATGTCTACAAAAAATACAAAAAGATTTGCCAGATGTGGTGGCAAGTGCCTGTAGTCCCAGCTACTTTGGAGGCTGAGGTGAGAGAATGGCTTGAGTCTGGGAGGTGAAGATTGTAGTGAGCAGCGATAGTGCCTCTGTACTCCAGCCTGGTCAACAAAGTGAGAACCTGTCTCAAAAATAGTAACAACAAAAACAACAACAGAAGTTCTGAAAGAAATGGATTCTGACTGTTTGTACTGGTTCTCTTTGATAGGGAAGTTTGGGGTTAATTTGCTTCAAGATGATTTATTTTTCTGTAGTAGAGTTGTAAATCTTATATAATTAAAATAATTACTTAGTCATTTAGTAACTGATACATGATGCAGCTATATAAAAAGTTCACAATTCTAAATGAAAATATTTTTGCCGCATGAGAATTCACAAAAGTTGATTTTATTGTCACATGATGAAGGATGTTAGATAAAGAGCATTTTCCCCAGAGATGAGTCACATGTTGCAAGCAAATTGTTTTGGTAGTAAGTAAGGAGTAAAGACGTGTGTACCCTCTGAAAGATAAAGTTCTTATTTAAACACCTTCTGAGGTCTACCCTGGAGTCTCCATTTTGCTACAGTTGGGATTACCAGTGACTTTTCCACTAAAATAATTTCCTGAATTTTTAAGTGCTTCATGGCTAGTTATTTTTAAATGACCCAGCACAGGAAGGATGTGGAAGGGGTGGGGTTTTATGGGAACTCCTGCCAGTTTGTGGAAAAAATGAAAGTGAACTAAGGCCACCAAAAGGATTCTGAAGAGAGTGTTAGGTATGAAGCAAAGATTTTAATTGTGGAAGATAATACAGAGTATGTGCTTGACTCCAATTGGTGTTTAGATGTGTGTGTGTGTATGTGTATGTGTGTGTGTATGTGTGTGTGTGTGTGTATATATGCATTTGTTTGTTCCCATGGTGAAATTCAATGTAAAGAGTCAGTTTAACAGTTGAAACTTCAAACAGTAAGAAAATGACTTTTATTGTAGTAGTTAACAGGTGAGTCCCAGCTAGCAAGCACAGCTCTACCGTTGGGATTTACCTTTCACATTCACAATATTAAAGAAACCTTTATAGATGCCATCACATAGTCTATATCTGAAATTATATGTTTTAAGTATAGCTTCAGCTAAGTTAATTGGAAATGTGACTGGCAATATACACATTATTTAAAAAAAATTGGTCATGAATCTTTTAGATCATTAAGACATTCATGGAGTTAAATGGTACCTTCTCAGTCCCAGCCAAGCACTCTGTATAGTCTCTTGTATGCATCCACTGCTCTATATGCAGCTCTTACAGCACTGGGACTGGGATCATTGTTGGTTATTATCTGTGTATCTGTCTGTCTTCTATTAAACTCTGAACTCCTTAGAACTGTATCTTACTTATTTTTGTATTTCTAACTACCAGTACAGATACGTAGTTAGTTTCGCATAGTCAGTGTTTACTGAAAGAAGTAAAGTAAGAGAAGGGCATTCTGTATGGTACAATTTTTAATTAGTCTCTATATTCAAAAGGCAGTAGTCTGAATAGTCTGTATTGCTCTGTATTGGATGCCTTGGGGACATAAAGAAATGTGACAGTCTGTAACTTAGGGGAGTTTAAACTACTTTTGCAAGGAGAAATCTACCATTAGTGTCTGTTAAGGTTCATCTTTCATCTTGCTCACTACTGCTTGAATGCAAACCTTTACATCACCTCAGTCGAACTGCTAGGTGACCTCCACGCCTCCTTTCTAACTGATTCTCCTCATTGCCATTGTGCCTGTTTCTCTAAATTGGTCAGATCACATTACTTTCCTGCTTAATATCTGCTGTTGGCTCCTTGTAACTGTTTGATAACCCACCCTCTTTCCAGAACACTGAAGCCCTCGGAGGTCTGGCCCCTTTACTCACACTGTCCCCATGTCTGGGACCCAGCCACACCATACAAAGCTAGTCATCACTGTTCAACAAGCCATGCACATTGCTGCGTTCTTTGGTCAAAATGCTCTCCAGAATAAGGAATTCTTCTACCAGATGAGCTCCTTTTCTATAGAAGACTAGCTCTCCCCCTTCTAGGAAGTTAGCCCCACCCTGCCAGTCAGTCTCTACATAGTGTAGAGGCCAACTCTTCGATTTATGGTCACCTTATGAGTCTGTCCTTTGCTTCTGGACTTTTTCTTTAAATTTCCATTGTTTAGCTACAGTGCTCAAGAAGTAGGAGCTCCCATTTGTTGAGCACTGACTGTGTGCCAGGCATTGTGATAGACTTGGTTCCCACTGGATTAAAAAGTCCTCGTGGACAGAAACCACAGTTTTCCCTAGGCTAAGCATTTGGTCAAGTGAGAGCTCTTTAAATAAACCACATTGGTTGAGTGTAGACCTCCCCATCATCATTTTAAAATAGACAAGTAGTTCAGTCATTTGAATTCAGCACTAATTGTATTTCAGCTTCATGAGAAGACAATTTTTGGAAATAAGTGGTGGGTGATTTGTAGTGATGTCACTTATTTACTCTGCTAGTTTGTTTTTGAGTCCATCATGGCACGTTTGTGGGAAGGCAGACAAGGGAGGGAGCGCAGGGAGCTGGTTTCCACTTAATACTCAGAAGGCTGCTCTGGAACACAAGGAAAAGAGGGAAGAAAGTCAGAATAGTGATGAGCATACAATGTAGATTCTTCGTTGAAGAAAACCACTGTGAAATAGCTCATCACAGTCTCATATAACTTGAAATACTTCGTGACATACATTCTATTCTCCAGCTGCCACCTCCATCTCTCTTGTTCCTTTTTGCCTCTGTTTTTGATCACAGTGTGAAATTCTCTTCTCCCATCACTCTAATCTAAGCGTTATTTTCTTAGAAAGCTACTTAGAGATCACCTCCACAGCACTTCCTATTATATCTGTCATCTTCGTCTTTGTTTCATGTATACCACATTATCATCTTTACTCATATGTAGTTTTGAAATATATGTGTGTGTGTAG
Organism: Callithrix jacchus; assembly: GCF_049354715.1. NCBI lineage: Eukaryota > Metazoa > Chordata > Mammalia > Primates > Cebidae > Callithrix > Callithrix jacchus. The sequence continues at coordinate 129,975,795 of NC_133503.1, read as the reverse complement.
TCTTTTTAAAGACAGAGTCTTGCTCTCACACTGAGGCTGGAGTGCAGTGGCATGATCTTGGCTCATTGCAACTTCCACCTCCTGGACTCAGTCTTCCAACCTCAGCCTCCCAAGCAGTTGGGACTACAGGCTCACGCCACCACACCCGGCTAATTTTTATATGTTTTGTAGAGATAAGGTTTCACCATGTTGCCTAGGCTGGTCTCAACCTCCTAGACCAAAGTGATCCTCATGCCTCAACCCCCAGAAGTGCTGGGATTACAGGCATGAGCCACCACACCTGGCTTATCTCTTTAATTAGTCTGCAAAGTCCTTTTATCCAAGGACCATGTCTTATTTTTCTTTTAAGTTACCTAAAGTTCTTAGTACCATTCAATGAAGGTTGTTAATAAATGTTAGAGTCTTGCTGAATTAAGTCATTGTTAAGTGTTTTTTTTTTTTTTTTTTTGAGACGGAGTTTCGCTCCTGTTACCCAGGCTGGAGTGCAATGGCGCGATCTCGGCTCACCGCAACCTCCGCCTCCTGGGTTCAGCCAATTCTCCTGCCTCAGCCTCCCGAGTAGCTGGGATTACAGGCACGTGCCACCATGCCCAGCTAATTTTTTGTATTTTTAGTAGAAACCTGCCTCGGCCTCCCGAAGTGCTGGGATTACAGGCATGAGCCACCTGGCGGGCTTGTTAAGTGTTTTAAGTATTAATTGATGTATATAGTTCAGGCCCTGGTGGATACTTTCTGCACTTCTCTGTCAATTGCTACTTAATAGCAATTGAGAGAGTCACATACTATCTGCTTTCAGATACTGACTGTGCTACATATTAGCAGTCTAGCCTTTCTGTACTTCTGGTTTCATCTCTTAAGAAGTCAGAAGTAACATCTCCCTGGTAGGGTTGATTCAGGGATAATGTTGAGAAGGCATTTGTAAATGTTGCTTTAATGTTCGTTAAAAATATTGTAATGTTGCTCAACAATGACCAGCACATAATGAATGCTTGATACATATTAGCCATTATGTATAGTTTGTACATACAAATAGAAAAATAAAGCATAACAAAATAGGTATAGTCTGGACATATATAATTTGCCATAATAATTGTACATTTTACTTTTTAAATTACAGACATTAAAAAATTAAGGTGACATTAATAGAGCATCAGAAAGTTGAACATTATAATTGATTTGTTGTTGTTGTTGTTAGAAAGAGTCTCACTCTATCACCCAGGCTGGAATGCAGTGGTGCGATCTTGGCTCACTGCAACCGCCACCTCCAGGGTTCAAATGATTCTCATGCCTTAGCCTCCTGAGTAGCTGGAATTACAGGCACCACGCACAGCTAATTTATATATTTTTAGTAGAGATGGGGTTTCTCCATGTTGGCCAGGCTGGTCTTGAACTCCTGGCCTCAAGTGATCCACCTGCCTCTGTCTCCCAAAGTGCTGGGATTACAGGCATGAGCCACTGTGCCTGGCCATATAATTGATATTTTTAAAAGAAAGAACCCCTCTACTGTATGCTGATATTCAAAATCAGATTAAGTTACTCTAACTCAGATGAAGTCAGTTGTATAAAGCCTTACCTAAAGATACCAGATGTTAAAAGAATTGATCAAAACATACTTATGAAAATGTTATTCATGATTTTGCTCATTTTTGTGCAGCTATTGTGTTTTGTTTAGACATTCTACTATAATGGGGGATGCTAAAAGACTCCTTTGTGTGGAATTCTGTATTGGAGCAACCTTTATCATCGGAACAACTAATAATGTTGTTGCAGACTTTGGTGCTATTACTGCAGAGTGAAAAATGTTTTCATAAAGTGCCGCACTGTGTTAGTAAATGAGATCTGGAAGATGGAGATGGACTGTGAACAGAGAGGGAGCCAGCCTGCTCTCCTCACATGCTAAAATAAACAGTTCCATTTTGAAGCCCGGGCTTTATTATATTCTTAGATTTTGAAATGTGTACTGTTACTGCCATTGTAACACTGTGTAGTTATACTGTAGTTAATCATGCTACCAGTCAACTTGTAAAACTCAATATAATTATTTTGTGGTAAAATACAATTACAATAAGAGTTATAATGAGATGAGAGGGATGGTGAGCCCCTGGGGAGCTATTTCCTCACTTGAGAACACTATTGTTTGTCTGGATTGTTTATTGGACTCTAGAATGGCTCTGCTCATGTACTCTGTGTTCCCCTTCTCCCCACCACCTTCCTTAGAGGCTGCCAAGATGGGAGGGCAGATGGCTTTGTGTATAAAGGCTGCATACATGTTTTTGCTGGGGACAAGTGGGAGCTGTGTCCTCTGAAGAAAGTACGGTCATTTTCTTAGAACACAGCTGCCTTCTGTTTGCTTAGCTCAGTGCTCTATCACCTAAAGGAAAGACCTCTTACTAATTTGACTGCCAGATTTTTGTTTTTAATCTTTTTCTGCCCAGTTGAAGCACCATGGACTCAACTGCACAAAGGCACCAATGTGTTGTTTAGTGGCGGCTTGATTTCCAGGTTCTGGAGGAAGTAGGTGAGCTTCTCTCATGCTCAATTTCATGTTCAACCCAGAGCTAATACTTGGAGTCCTGAGAACTTTCCCAACACTCTTGCCAGTGAAAGGAGTTTTGAGGGGGCTCCAGGAAGAAGTTGTCTAGACCCCATTGTTAAGCCAAAAAAGTCTGGGGTTGGGGCTTCCTGTCTGCTGGGGCATTCTCCCTTCTCTATCTGGCTTCTGTTAGGAGCTCTTGGTGGCAGGAGCCCTGTTCTGTTGAGCAGGGCTGTTGGTCCACACCTGCACTGCCTCACCCCACGGCCCCACTGGGCTCCTGTTTAGTGCTGTCCTTTTGTGCTTCCAGGTGAGGTTTTTCCTTCCCATGGGTTGAATTGCTGTCTGGCTGGTATCTTTCACATTCTTGTTGTTTCAAATTCCTTGGTATGAATCTGGAAATGGGCACAGGTAAGGACAGTGAGTTCAGATGTCTATTGTACACTAGAAGTGCTGACTGATCTAGTGCATAAGGTTCACAAAAGGTGAGCTGCATAGCTCAGGTTAGTGATAGTGCTTTTGTGGGTCATAGGAGTTTGTCAATTTGTGGGTCATAAGAGTCTGTCAGTTAGACTAGAGTAGGAAAGTTATTTACCTTGAGAAATGGTAATCTCATTTTTCATACTGCTCTAGATGTCTGGGACCACTTGTTTTTCATCAGTACGTCTTAATTTTGTATGTTTACTGACAGAATATCTGAACTTCAGGTACCTTAGAGCAAGGCCTGTCAAACCTTACAAAGATCTGCAAATCTCCTTTAGGCCTTCTAAAATGCAAACTTGGGGCCAGGTCTGGTGACTCATGTTTGTAATCCCAGCACTTTGTAATGCCAACAATTTGGGAGGCCAAGGCAGGCAGATCACTTAAGCCCAGGAGGTTGAGTCCCGCCTGGGTAACATGGTGAAACTGCACCTCTACAAAAAAGTGCATGTGTTAGTGGGGGCCTGAGGGGGGAGGATCATTTGAGCCCAGGAGGTGGGCACTGCAGTGAGCCAAGATAGTGCCACTGCACTCCAACCTAGGTGACAGATGAGACCTTGTCTCTCAATAACTAAATACATAGCAGAATCTCAGGCAGGACCTGAGAGTCTGCATTCCTAACAAGGTCCAGGAAGACCTTTTCAGCCTTCTCTCATTCAATAGAACTTTGACATTTTCCACCTTTTTACGGTTTTACTCCAAAGCCCCACCTTACACATCCATTTTTATTTAGTTTTATTTTATCACTGGAGCCATTTCTAGTGTCCCTGTTTGCTTTAATATCAATGCGATGTACGTTGATGTACATTTTTGAAAAACCTTCTGAACTATGCATTTTCAAGCTAATACATACAAAGAATTAATTGTTCTTTTTTTTTTTTTTTTTTGAGACAGAATCTCATTTTGTCACCAGGAGCCAAGCTGGAGTACAATGGTGCAATCTCGGCTCACTGCAACCTCTGCCTCCTGGGTTCAAGCAATTCTCCTGCCTCAGCCTCCTGAGTAGCTGGGACTACAGGTGTGCGCCACCACACCCAGCTAATTTTAGTATTTTTAGTAGAGACAGGGTTTTACCATGTTGGCCAGGATGGTCTCAATCTCTTGACCTTGTCATCCACCCACCTCGGCCTCCCAAAGTGATGGGATTACAGGCGTGAGCCACTGTGCCCGGCTAATTGCTCTTTTTAAAAAAATATTTTCCTCTTTCAGTTATGTAGCCATGTTCAAATTTTACAGGAATGCTTTTTCGAGCACCTGTAGTTTACATAAACCTTTTACCAGAGACAGTAGCTTTTAACCTAACAACGTTAATGTGAATTCTGGAGGCAAAAGGCCCTTACATAAGTAAGTGCTGCCATGATAGGTGAATTTAAAATGTAAGTAGACTGCATAGACAAGGGAATGACTCTTTGGATGAGATGTCCTGCGAAGAAATTCCCATTAAGAAGGTCATAATGCACATGGGCTTCATATGAATGCCTGCTGTATCTGTTCCCAAGCTCTCCTGGCCCCATGATGCCTCCACGTCCACCCCATCCTGGACCAGAGAAATCCCAGTGCCTCAGCTGAATTTCCTTTTAACATACAGAATATCACTCTTCTTTCTGTTACATGCACACACACACACACACACACACACACACACACACACAGAGAGAGAGCGAGAGACTAAGAGACCGAGACTCTCAGTAAAGTTAGTACTGTCCTTAGTAGGACCCCTGCCTCTTAAGGTCTGAGTGCTCCCTTTAGTGTTTAGGCCATAGGAGGAAATGCCTGCAGGGAATTTACTTTTTTGAGGGTTTCTGCAAGTTTACCCAACGTAGTGTAGTGTTTGTTCCACCTTTATTTCTGGTTAATAAAGTGAGAAAGTAGTGTTCTAATTAGCAGAAGAGAATAGGAGGGAGATACAACCAGGGTCTTGCTTGTGAAGGAGGGAAGAAACTCTGACAAACAGAAAATGGTTGGTTCCAGAATAAGCCTCAGGGGTAAGTTATAAAAGTTATCATTACAATTTGAGCTTTTTATTGTCTTTTTTTTTTTTTTTTTTTGAGATGGAGTTTCACTCTTGTTACCCAGGCTGGAGTGCAATGGCGCAATCTCAGCTCACCGCAACCTCTGCCTCCTGGGTTCAGGCAATTCTCCTGCCTCAGCCTCCTGAGTAGCTGGGATTACAGGCACATGCCACCGTGCCCAGCTAATTTTTGTATTTTTAGTAGAGACGGGGTTTCACCTTGTTGACCAGGATGGTCTCGATCTCTTGACCTCGTGATCCACCTGCCTCAGCCTCCCAAAGTGCTGGGATTATAGGCTTGAGCCACTGCGCCCGGCATTTTATTGTCTTAATGGAGTAAATATAGATTAAGCTTCATGAGGAAAGATACATGTCACTATTTTCAGTCTTTTTTGAAGTTCATTCTGAATTTATCCCTGCCTCATTTCAAATGGATTTGATACATCCCACAAAGATACACCTACAAAGATTGAAAAATAAAACAAAAATACACGAGGAGATGAGGTGGAAAGAAAAGAAGCAGGGAGTACGGTTAGCACATGAAACATTTTCTAGAGGATGCTGTTTACTTGTTAGAAGTGAGGGTACAAATTTGGCCAGAGCTTCCAGGCTCCCTGAGTCAGTGATAAGGTTCATAATGTTGAAAAGATGAAGGTAAACCATTTTTTTTTCCTGGGCTGAGACTCAAAAGAAACACCCCATAGAAGGAATATTGTGTGTGTTATGAACTGTGCTCTCAGCAACATTACTGAAATACATAGTGCAGTGTTTTGTGGGGCTATTTTTCAAAATGTCCTTTGCTAGAGGTTGATGGCATAATGTCTATGCATAATTTAGGGAAGCCTTTTCAATAGGGCCCCAAATAAGAGCATCTAAGTCTACACCTCTCTGGCCACCTCCCGGGATGAAATTACAATGTGTGGCCAAATGGATGGACACCATATCCATGATCCAGTCTTCCATGAATATTATTTTGCTCAACCAAACTGTATTTTTAGAATATATTAAGTTACACTGAAATAGTTTAAATTTATCAGTGGAAAATTCGTGCCTAAAGCTTTTGTTAGCAGAATGTCATCAACTTTAATTTCAGGGCAGGTGTATAAAAACTAGAGTAAATCTAGTGGCTTATACTCGTCACTCCATTTCCTAATTTATGTAGTGAGAGCATTTACATGTTGCATCAAGGTCCCTTTTGTCTCCAGAGTCCTCTGTAGTAGCCAGGGTCTTGGCAAGAAAGAGCTGGCATTCTCAAACTGGGTCATGGAGGCATGTCCAATAAAGAGATGATTTACCAAGCGAGGGCAGGGCTTTGGGAACCTATAAGACCCAGTGAGTGCCCAGGGCTGGCTAGAGCAGGTAGCCACTCCCACCTGTAGGCCTGAAGGAAAGAGAGAAGGGAGTGATTACAGAAATTAGAGATTAGCTTTAGAGAATTGTTTGACAAAAGCCAGAGAGGGTTGCAGCCAATCATGGTAGGGAGTTGAGCTGGGGAGATGGCTACCTCAATTTCACCCCTTTCCCCTCTCATGTCCTGATCTTGGCCCCTGTGGGTCAAACCCAGCAGGAAGCCAAAGGGTTTCCATGTCCCTTGGTCTCCAGGGGCACAGATGGGCTGAAGAAGGGTGGAGGGGCAAGTGGAAGACCGCTAGCATTTTCCATAACTTCATATTTCTAAACAAATGCTTCAAGTCTTTCCCCAAGGTAAGGAAATTCTGCCTTCTTGTCAGCTCCTGGAGGGCGCTTATCTCTGTGATTTATCACTGTGGCTCCAGGGCACCCTGCGAAGTGCACTTTTAAGAAGAGGTAGCAGGTCAAAGAGGTAGCAACTCTACAATGCTGAAGAAATCAAACAGAAATGATGAGCTGATGGCTTTGTCAGGTTTCCTCAAGTCTTCGTTGTCCTAGTCTTAATGAAATCTGTAAGAAGATAGTTTTCAGGCTGCAGGGTAAAAATAAAACCTTCATAAAATTTCATTTGCTGCTTTCATCTTTCTGTTATTGTAGAAAACTCCCCATTTTCTGATCCCTAAATCTCACAGATAAGTGACAATCTGGTATCGTGGACTCTCCTATGTGACTGCCTCTACTGTTAAGAACCACCCTCTGAGCTTGTATTCACTGATGTGGGAGCTTGAAGCAACATTGGCTATACCACAAAAACATTATGATTTGAAATCAAGCATGGGTACTTACTCTCTTGAGGGAATTACAGTGGATTTTCAAACCATTGGTGGAGTTTTCAAAAAATTTGATTGGGGTATAGTTTATAGACAAGAAAATTCATCCATTTTAAGTACCCCTCTCCATGAATTTGCAGTGGGATGATCTCAGGTCACTGCAACCTCCGCCTCACAGGTTCAAGCGATTCTTCCAACTCAGCCTCCCGAGTAGCTGTGATTACAGGCATGTGCCATCAAGCCTGGCTAATTTTTGCATTTTTATTAGAGACGGGATTTCATCATGTTGGCCAGGCTGTTCTAGAACTCCTGATCTCAGGTGATCTGCCTGCCTTGGCTTCCCAAAGTGGTGAGATTACAGCTACTGTGCTCAGCCCCAACCATTGTTTCTTGACAGTATCTATTGACATTGCGCAGGTAGAGTGGTGATTTTCCTCATTGCATTATCTTCTCCACTCTTCCTCCTTCTCCCTTCCGCCTCCTCTTCCTTGTAGTGATTAAATTACTATTTTTATTGCCTCTTTTGCTTACCTTTTAACCTTAAATGTTTATTCTTGATTTTACACCTTAAACTTGCATTTTGAGGAGGAAAATAGTTACAATTTTTTTGGACTTCATAGAATATCCTTTATGTAAAATAACCACATAAACTGTAAAATTCAGGAGTGGAGATCAGGCATGACCAGTTATTCTGCTATTCTCTTTCTCTTTCTCTCTCTGTTTGTATGATAATTTATGACTCACTTTTGTTTCAGCTGTGTATACATATTACAAAACAGTTCAATTAGACCTCTGATGTTAATTATTGTTAATATAACAAAGAATTTGTTAATTTTTGTAAACATAAAGAAAATTCAGAAGAAACTGCAGGACACTTTAAAAAAGTGTAACATGTTTCTTCTCCTTTTCTTCTTTCTTTCTTTCTTCTTTCTTCTTTCTTCTTCTCTTTCTTGCTCTGTTACCCAGGTTGGAGTGTAGTGGTTCAATCTCGGCTCACTGCACCCTCTGCCTCCTGGGTTCAGGTGATTTTCATGCCTCAGCCTCCTGAGTAGCTAGGACCAAAGGTGCATGCCACCACACCTGGCTAATTTTTGTATTTTTAGTAGAGATGGGGTTTCACCACGTTGGCCAGGCTGGTCTCAAACTCCTGACCTCAAGTGATCCACCAGCCTTGGCCTCTCAGAGTTGTTTTGCTTCTTTGGTGTATGAATAGATTCAGTAAAGCAAAGTCAGGAAATTTCCTTTTTCCAGCAAAAACATGAAATTTAAAAGCTTGAGGCACTTGATAAAAATTAGGTAGCAATGAAGATTTTACAACTAAAAGCTCTTTATTTGGCAGTTAACTGAGTCAGAACATTTACAGCCAATATAAAACTAAAACTTTCAGAGGACTATTTATGAACTTGAGCCTACTTGCTTTGCATTTTGATAAACAATCATCTTTGAGATGACTGTAGTTTTATAATAAGGAGTTGCAGGTGCAAACAGGATGTCTCAGCAATTTACCTTCTGAGAAGGTAAGTATTCTTGGAAGTTGTAGAATTTGACTTTATCACTTAGCAGCTGGCAGCATCTAGTTTGCAGATCCAACTTTTCTATGGATGCTGCATATTAGAACGTCTTCACTAAGCAGAGGGCCCCTTTGGTGCTCAACTACTAATTAATTTGCCAATGCTTGAGGACTTCACTCTTTGAGTACAAAGAGACTTCTTAATACAGAAACAGACCCCTCTTACAGCAACCACAGTTTCAAGAAATTTGTTTAATTCAATCTTGCAACATCAACAAAGTGTGATCTTAATGAAGCCCAAACAATTATTTGTCTGTCTTGGTCTATTTATCCATGCAAGATGGCTAAAATGAGAATTCACTAAAACAGCAATAGCCTCACAGTTCACCTCAGGAAACTTACTATTTTGTTACAAAAAGAAATCGTTTCAGTAGTTCGTATAAAAGTGAAATCTGAACCATGGAGGAAAATCAGTGAATATTTATCTTTAAAGTGTTAAGACTTTAATATCTCCATTGACAACAGGTGCATCTTTAAAATAGGAAGATGAGTGACATTAGGAACACAGGGTAGGAACTGGTGCCAAAGGAGGGCTTTGAGTGACCAGAACCCGAGGACCTTGTGTTTGCGGAGCAGTTTCTTCAGACGCCTGGGTGTTCACATGTTGTGTGCATAGGACTGGTGGAGTAACCGTCCCTCATTGGTTACCATCTTCCCAGTTTTATAACTTTTAATATTACTTATAAATTTCTATTTCCTGTTTCATCCACTTTCAATGTTACCTTTTGATTCTCTACTTTCTGCCCTGCCTCTTCCTTTCTTCCTCTTACCTTTACTGTGAGACTATTATAATTGATACCATCCATTCTGAGATTTAAATGATCACCTGGGTTTTACACATAGGTTGATTCTTGAAAGACAAGAGCTAAAAATAGGTTTTGTTGCAGCAGATAAGGGTATACTCTGATTAATTTCTTACTTTGTGGTTCTAACACCACAGCTGCTTTATCTTTAAGAAATGCATTTAGGCTGGGTGCAATGGCTCAAGCCTGTAATCCCAGCACTTTGGGAGGCCAAGGCGGGTGGATCACGAGGTCAAGAGATTGAGACCATCCTGGTCAACAAGATGAAACCCCATCTCTACTAGAAATACAAAAATTAGTTGGGCATGGTGGCGTGTGCCTGTAATCCCAGCTACTCGGAAGGCTGAGACAGGAGAATTGCTTGAACCCAGGAGGTGGATGTTGCGGTGAGCCGAGATCGTGCCATTGCACTCCAGTCTGGGTAACAACAGCGAAACTCTGTCTCAAAAAAAAAAAAAAAACAAGTAATGCATTTAAATACATTCTCTTTCCAGTGTGCTCACCACATCGTGCCACATTTTTAGCAGGCTTCTATTTGCACTATGACTTTCTTTAACATTTTCCCCTTCCTGGAGTTCCTTACTGACTTTCGTTTTTCTCATTGGAAGACACACAGAGTGCCTTCTGCTGTGACTTCTATACCCCCTTTTGCACCCTGCCCTGCCTATACGTTGCATCAGCAGACAGCCAGGCTTGGGGGCTTCTGGCTGGTTCAGCCAACAAGGAGCCCCATAGGAGATGAACAGAAGTGGGAAGAGTGAGCTCGGAGTTCATTCTGCTGTGAGACTGCCTCCGTTTGACTGGTACTTCTGCCGAAAATCACTTTCCCTTTCAAGACAGCTTTTTTTTTTTTTTTTTTTTTAAACAAACTCTTGACTTTTTTGAGTTGGGTAAAATACTGTCTTGGTCCCTGGGTCTTGGACGAGTGATGGTACTACTTTTGTACCTCTCTGTTGTTGCACTATCTCTTTTTCTTTTTCTCACATTTTGGCAAATAGACCCCAAATTATCCTAATCTGAGGCTGCCACTGTCTTCCTGTTGGGATTTTTAACTGATGCAATGGGGTTGGAGGAGGAAGCAAGATATATTCAGAGATCAGAGTTTGTTCACCCATTCCTATGTAAGATGGAAGAATTAAGAGGGCTGACGGGTCTCTCTGTGTACTTGGTTGGGAGGATCTTGACTTTATGGGGATCAGATGGGAAGCCTGCTATCAGATACTACATCTCAACCCTAGAGCCCCCTCGCTCCTTAACCATTTTTTATTTGCTTGTTTTTTGTTTTTGGAGACAGGGTCTTGCTTCATTGCCCAGGTTGGCTGGAGTGCAGGGCTGTGATCACAGCTCACTGCAGCCTCAACCTCCTGGGCTCAGGTGATCCTCCCATCTCAGCCTCCTGAGTAGCTAGGACTACAGGTGACACCACTATGCCTGGCTAATTTTTTAGTGTTTTGTAGAGACAGGATCTTGCTGTGTTGCTCAGGCTGGTGTTGAACTTCCAGGCTAAAGCAATCCTCCTCCTGGGTGTCCCAGAGTGTTGGGATTACACATGTGAGCCAACCATACCAGGTCAAAATGATAACAGTTTTCATTCCGGGTGTGGGTGGAAGGGGGTGTGCGTTTTACAGCCATGACATCTGCTTCAGTTCTTCTCAGTTCAGTTTCTTTAATGCAGAGCTTTCTGTGTTTTTTTTATTTTGTTTTGTTTTGTTTTTGTTTAAGCCTGCTGATAAACAGCTTGAGCTTTGTGCTCTGGAGTGGGAAAAGCAGAGAAGAACTGGTTTCATAACAGACTAACCCACCTCCCCCCATACGTTTTAGCAGTTTAAAACATAATTTTATTATGTTCACAGATTCTGTGGGTCAGGAATTCAGAAAGGGCATGATGGGGAGGTCTCTTCTGTGTTCTACAGTATCTAGGGCTTCTGCTGGGATGGCTGGGGCTGGAGTAGCTGGACTGGGAATGGCCAGCATTGCAACAGGTGAGGCTGGAAGAACCACTTTCAAGGTGGCTTCTTGGATCACATTCTGGTACCTGGGCTGGGGTGGCTGAAGAAAGGACTTGCATTTGGAGCCCTGAGACTGTGTGAGCAGCCCACCTGCCCTGCAGATGCCAGGCTGGAAAGACCGTATATCCATGCTTTCCTTTAAGTCCCAACTAAGCCATGAACTCAGTCTGTACTCGTTTCTCTATGGAAAAGGTAGAATCTAGCTCCTACTTTTTTTTTTTTTTTTTTTTTTAAACAGAGTCTCTCTTTTGTTGCCTAGCCTGGAGTGCAATGGTGTAATCTTGGCTCACTTCAATATCCACCTCCTGGGTTCAAGCGATTCTCCTGCCTCAGCCTCCTGAGTGGCTGGGGTTATAGGTGCCTGCCACCATATCTGGCTGATTTAGCATTTTTTAGTAGAGACAGGGTTTCACTATGCTGACCAGGCTGGTCTTGAACTGCTGACCTCAGGTGATCTGCCTCACCTCAGCCTCCCAAAGTGCCGGGATTACAGGCATGAGCCACTATCTCCAACTTTTGAACAACTTATTTGGAAATGATAATGTTAGTAAATGATGCTCTCATACTAAGTCATTAACAATAATTTATGATTTTTTCTTTTTTCCTAGTAAAAGTTAAAGCGTCAAGGTCCAATCTGACTTTCCCCAATGCTGGTGTTTGTCAAAGCATACAGACTGCTCTAACGGCATGGGACTAGTGTTTGAATATAGTGAGTTTCGCAGGGTACATTGCCTTGGTTGTGTCTTATACATCTCTATGTATCAGCAACTTTAGCAAAGAAAGACTGTGTTCAATCTGGGTTCCTTCAACATGATCACAAAATACAGAACAGTGTGCACAACTGGACCTAGCAGCTAGCTGCTGAATCTAGCGTCTGTCACTGGAGACATGTTCTTAAAAAATAAGAATCTGTTAGGAGGATGGTGAATTGTTGCACTGCCAAGTTGTACATGAGTGAATGCAATCTCAATCGTTTGATATATGTCCTCATTTACTGTTTAGATAGATTGGACATGTTCACCAGCTCTAGGATGCACGCAGTCTTAGTTAAAAAGTTAAGAAGTACTGTTCTAAAAAGATTAAGCTGATATTTAGATCCTACAGAGATTTGTTTTCTGTTGTTTATACATCTTCACTCCTGGGAAATATGATTACTTCCCCAGACAGTAGCCTTCCAGCAGCAGTCCTTTTTATTATTATTATTATTATTAGATTTACAAATGAAGCTAGTCTTGATTAGATGGGTCTTTTCTAAGATAATTTTAATCAAGGATAAGGTACTAGGAGCTAATGAGGGTTTTGAGCAGTAAATTGCCTTTGTTAGGCTTCTTTGCTGTCTGAGTTTGAGTTCACTACAGGCCTGTGTTTCTGAAGGACCCCACAGACTTCAGGTGCACTATTTGAAATCCTCACACAATGCATGTCTGCATTCTTGGTGTCCTTTATCCTTTTTACACATGAGTGTGTCTGTTTTCACTGTCGTTCGGGGCCTCAGATTTCATTATTTTTCTCTTGGAAACATGAAGATGCTTCTTGGCACTCAGAGTCAAGTGTTCCTCCCATTTTTGAGCATGGATCCTATTCCTGGGCTGTTGAAAGGATATGATGTGAATGTTTGATGCCCAGAGAGCCTTCTCACAGTCATATACACATACTGTTCTCGTCTTGTGAAAACCCAGAGCAAACTTTTTGAGACAATTGTACCCTGACTTATATTTATTTACTTGTTTTCCTGCCTCTTTTCTGCTTTGGGATTATAACCTCCTTGAAGGCTGCAAGGAAGAATTTCCCATCTTGATAGGCAAACATTCCCCAGGATAGATTCTGCAATATGGTGGACACTTACACATCTATGTTAAATAGAAGGGAATTCTGGGTTTCTTCTCATTTACTGGTTTGAACAAGGTCTTTGTCTTCTATGTCCTCTTGAAGGGTGACAGAATTGGTAGCTTCTAGGGGACCTGTTCATAATCTGGTCAGTTTGTCTATGAAGAGACATGTATGTGTGATAATTTGGTATCACTGTAGTTTTTTAGCAAATGACTTTCCACAGTGGTCCAGTTGCTAAAATACTGTATATATTCAGTGGTAAATCTATTTTTGAAGAGGATATCAACCAACTTTTTTCCTTCTAGTTTTGCTTTGCTGGAGGAAGTAAAGATAGCATATTTAGCATTTAGCATCCATTCCCATTTATAGAGGGAGTAGTTATCTAATCTGTCAACTTTATTTTCAGCGCTTTTTTCTTGTCTGTAATACATCTAATTACTTAGTTGCATTTTTCCCTCCTGCATTTGTGTGCTGGGTATTGGATTTCGTGCTTTGTTTTGATCAAAGTGTTTACTAGAACAGGCAGATGATGATTATGATGCCATTCATTTGCTACCTGTTTTAAGTGAACAATGATGAGGGATGAAAACAAAACTATAACTGAGAGATAGCCAAGGAACATCTGGACAATAATTTGTGGCAACCTGTCCATTTTTAATATTTTCTGTGACTAAGAAATCGTGATATCATCATTGTAAACAAGTGAAGGGCCTTTAATTACTACTGGGTACATGCATCTTTGGAAGAAGTAGAAAAGAAAAAGTCATTTTTGCTGTGTCTTTACTAATGATCTAGATTTTAAAATGTTTGTATTTATTGAATATCAGGACTGTATAAATAAGATTATTTGTTGTGCCAATCTGGAAGTTTTGTAATTAAGCCATAATCTTTCAGGATATTGCAAGATGTTATCACTCTAGGCAGAATGAAATAGAAGATTTGATTATTTTCCCTGACAATAAATTATTGGCATAATATTACATTTATTATGACAGGTTTGGCAGCTAGAATGGCTGGACGCACTTTGTTCATTGGGCTGCTTATGGAAAAAAATACCTTTTGGATGTCTTCAAACAACACGCAAGCTGTCAGTGTGGGTTCCTTGAACTCTTTTGTTAGTTGACATGAATTTGGTCCAATTGATTACTTGCCAGGAGAGAGTAGCTATGAAGTCTCAATATATTTTAATATCACAAAGAGACCATTTTTTTTCAGAGAGATTGAGTCTCGCTCTGTTGCCCCGGCTACAGTATAGTACCCTGATGTCAGCTCACTGCAACCTCTGCCTACCAGGTTCAAGTGATTCTCCTGCCCCAGCCTCCCAAGTAGCTGGGATTACAGGTGTGTGCCACCACACCTGGCTAATTTTTGTATTTTTAGTAGAGATGGGGTTTTGCCATGTTGGCCAGGCTGGTCTGAACTCCTAGCCTCAAGTGTTCCTCCTGCCTTGGTCTCCTAAAGTGCCAGGATTACAGGGATGAGCCATCATGCCTAGCCAAGACAGTTTTTTAAGTAAAGGAAAAATAGGTTGGTTTGAATTTTAAGGTTTATTCATAAAAATAAAAATAAAATGTTTAATTGCAGTTATCAAAATAGAAATCTGTGCAACACAGGGCCAGTGCTGAGGCTGAATTACAGACCTAAAGAAACAGAATGTCTACATTTTCTGCATTTTAGGAAATAGAAGCCTATATGTTTCACCCCAAACTATAGTGAGCTGAGCCTTCTGAAATGTTTACAGTTATGTTAGATTTTTGGTGAGAGTTCTGGAGATCACAATTAAGGGACTTTGACTAGAGAGGGGATCACTTAACTTCACATCAATGGTGCTAACAAGGGTGCTAGTCAGTTGCACATGGTCCCACCCTTCTGTTTAAAAATTCCCTCGCAAAGGCAGGTCCCTGCCCCAGAGCTGTTGGTGATATGTGAACTGAGAGTTGACTTCTGTGCCTTGTGTTTGTATTAATATTGGCAGGTACCTCTGATCACAGCCTAGGGGCATGTAAGGTTCTCTGGAAGGATTTGAGGCCTGTAGTCAGAATTAAGTTCCCACTTGCTGCTAAACTGTAAGCACAATGAGCTGTTTCCTGTCATTTAACAGGGGAGAAAATTCAGCTCAGCTACTGTTTTTGATGTATTTGGGTTATAGGTCTCCTCCTTGATCTGAAATGTGATAGGCTGTGGCATGTTACTTGTTACAGCCCTTTTTGTTTCTGGGCAGTGGCCAACCTACTGATCACAGAGTGGTATTTCCTTACCACTGAGTTCATGGACTTCTGTGGGAGAGAAGTGGGCTTGCTCAGAGTCTGCTTGGTGTGGCAGGCCATGAGACTGCGTGTCCAATAGCGACTTTTCACCAATTTGGCTTGTAAGTGAGAATCACTAGACACATAATTACCTGGTCAAACCATCTGAAGCAGATTTATTTCTTGCATCTTGATAATGTACTTTTCTTTAAAGCACGTGGCTGTCTTGGCCAAGCCTGACTTGTTCCATGATATGATATACACAGCAGTTTAAGCTGGTCATTCCATCAGTTGAAATGGCTCTGGAGAACTTACCATTTTGGCAGATGGAAGCAAGAGCCCCATCTTGGTTAACATAACCAAATGCAGTGCAGCAAATATGGAAAAGGTACAAATGCATTGATTGAAATGATAATCTGTGTAGCGGATTGTCCTTTCCTTAGGGTGACATCATCAGTATTGTTCTTTGCTTGGAACAGAAGTGCAGTCCATGTTGATGTTAGCATTTGTTTTCAACTGCACCTGTCACCATTCTGAATTTCTGAACATTTTCATTACCTCAAAAAAGAAACCCTTCAGTCCTTAGTGATCATCTCCTAATTTTCCAAACCTACCCCCAGCCCTAGGCGACCCCTAACCTACTTTGTCTATATAGATTTGCCTATTCTGGACATTTCATATAAGTGGAATCATACAATATGTGGTCTTTGTGTCTGTTTTATTTCATTTAACATTAGTATATTATTCTCTTCTCACACTGCTAATAAAGACATTCCCAAGACTGGGCAATTTATAAAGGAAAGAGGTTTAATTGACTCATAGTTCAGCATGGCTGTGGAGGCCTCAGGAAACTTATAGTTATGGCGGAAGCAGATGCAAACATGTCCTTCTTCATGGCGGCAGGAAGAAGTGTAAGCAAAAGTGGGGAGAAACCCCTTATAAAAATATCAGACCTCACTCACTATCACGAGGATGGCATGAAGATAATGGCCCCCATGATTCCATTAGCTCCCACCAGGTTCTACCCACAACATGTGGGATTATGGTAATTCCGATTCAAGATGAGATTTGGGTGGGGGGCACAGCCAAACCATATCAGTTAGTGTTTTTAATATTTATTCATATTGTAGCATGTATTTGTATTTCACTCCTTTTCATGATGAAAAAAATCCCATTGTATGAATATACCACAGTTTGTTTATCCATTCCGCAGCTGATGGACTTTGGGTAGTTTCTACTATTTGACTCCTATGAATAGTGCTGCTGTGAACATTCATGCACAAGTTTTTGTATAGACATATATTTTATTTCTTTTGGGTACATACTGAAGAGTGGAGAGACATATTTTGCAGTGCTTTTTTTTTCTCTCTGGAAAATTGAAGGGGAGTGTTCCTTGGTGAGATGGACTCTGTCTATGATAGAGAGAGCGTTAAGTAGAAGGCAGGAATTGTTGATTAGAGATCCATGTCAGCCTCTGACTGGCCATGTGTTAGGAAATTCAGTCTGTTTCCTTAGCTGTAGAATGAAGTAGTTTTATCAGAAAATCTTTAAGGTCATTTCCAAGTTAAAATGTTCCAAGTTAAAACATTTTCCTGAGTGATATTGAAAGGCTTTCAAGATATGAAGGGAAACATTTCCAGTGAAGTCTCTGTAATAAACCACACCCCACCAAAGTCCCTGGATGCTAGGGTTGCTTATTGTTTCCTATCTGAAAACAACTTGGACTTTAATATTTATTTATTTAGTTAAGTTTTGTGTTTTTAATAAAAATAAATCTTTAAAAATTGGTTAGATATGGAGAAAGCTTATCCAAATTTAAATTTGTATTACCCAAGGTCATCTACTTTAATATTTTGGCCTATTTCCTGTCTAACTTGCCCCTTTAGGTTGTTTTGTTGTTTATTGGGCCATAGTCATGCTCAGTGCACAGTTTTCTGTGGGGATCCTGTTTTGATTGCCCTTCTGACTAGTCTTGATTTCATTTATACGCTTCTTACTTTGGTTGAAGGACCTTTGAAAGTGAAAACTCTTTTGAGTTAAGTGGTTTTGGGAAAGCCATGATAGTTCTGAAAGTGTAAAGGTGTTTCTGAAAGTATGTTGCCTTCTAGAATAGTCAGTAGAAAGCTTCATATGTAGTAGACAGAGACAAGGCTGTAAGTGTGTTAGAATCTAATAGTTCTATGCTCCAGAGCAGCTAACCTACTTCTTCCTCCTGTGTTTTGGCTGCTTTAGAAGCCATCAAAATGCTTATTCCCTTTGTAGGGGCTCAGAAGCTGATGTCCCAAACTATGCTGCTTTGACTTGCTGAACTGAGGAAGGAGCGTCAAAGCCTCTCTGTTCCCCCTTCCCCCACTTCTCTGTCTGCACCAAAGCACAGGATGAAGTTGTTCTCTGAAGTTCCCTTATCTGCCTGAAGTCCAGACCCGCTGAAGAAGAAAACAATTGCTTCTGGCCACTTTCCTGAGTTTTCATTAGCTGAACACATGTCTCAGGAGGAAAGATTCCAAGTCCATCAACACACTTACATAGACTCGTTACAAACCACTGTCTGCTGTGCGGGCCCTCGAGACCTTGTCCCAGGCCATTATATGTTCCTCAAGTCCATAGAATTCTCCTAAAAATGGTTTACTAACCTGCTAAAATAAGCCACACTGTCCCATCTACCTTTCTCCTCTGAAGAAGGGTACATAACCATTAACCATCTGTACCCCATTGCATGGTGTAGTAATTACGGTGTGATCTGCCCACCTCCATACATGCTGAGAAATGTGTGTGCCTCTTCTGTTAACCTTCCTTTTGTCAGATGTGGCTCCTCATTTGAGAGGGGGTGTGATTTTCAGGAAACCCGCAGAGGGTGAAGCGGGGAAGTTTTCCCTTGGCCTGTACACTTTCGAAATGCTCGAAAAGTTTCTGACTGTGGTTTCAAGTTATTTCCTGTGTTGGAAGGCAGGTTGAACTTGTTTTTCTTTTTGTCTACTTTCTGGTTTTCAAGCTCAGCAACTTCATTAGCTTTTCAAGCTCCTGAGAGACCACTCCGGGCAGTGAAGCAGGCTCTCTTGCCTTGAGGAAGGGGTCCATTCCTTCCCAGAGATCCTCTCCCCGGAGCTGCCTTGAGGCCAGAATATCTCCACATTGGCACCAAGTGTTTAGAGTCCTGTTGTCAGTTTCCCTGGGATGTCATTTTTTTCCTTCATGGTGAGGGTTAGTTGGCCATATGCTCCTTCACTTTCTTTTTTCCCTTAAAAAAAAATTCATGCCAACAAACTCAACTTTCTCAATTGGTCCTTGCATTGCTAGTAAATATTGAAGACTGGTTTAGGATAAGGAAAGTGAACTATTCAGGTCAACTGCCTCTCCACAGTAACTGCTGACCTTGCTCATCTAATCGCAGGTGTAACTGAGAAAGAAGGGTAACCATATATTGTTCTTCAAAGGAGTGGCCTCACCCATGGAGAAGTCACCCAGTAAATGCAAAATGCTAGCAAGCAGATCCGATGCAGCTTCTCATTTGGGAGGGGATGAATTGAAGATAGAGACGTGAGCAGGAAAAGCAATGGAAGCACCCTCATTTCTTGGCCATGGCCATAATGGAAAGATTCCAATATCCCCAACTTCCCAGGACCATCTAGCAAGAGACCTGTCTCATACATGCCAGTCTTTTTACATCTGCTCTCTCCATATTCTGGACCATTCTTCTTGCTTGAGATGCACCAGTCTTCTGGGATTCATCCTTTGGGAGCAACTCAAATGTATTTTGCTCTGTTTATACAATGAACTATTGTACTTGTTGTCTTCATCTATGTAAACACTTTCTGATAGGCCAAATTACACTGTCTGGTCTGATTTATACAACCAGCTATCTCAAATGTATAATAATTAGAAAAAATGGATGATGGCGTTTTCAGTTTTCATACAGCTTATTTTAGCATTTTGACACATCTTGCACTGTTACTTAATCTTATAATGTTATTTAATTGCTTTATGAGTACCTGATTTAACTCTTCAGTTAAACTGTAATCTTCTTAAGATCAGTATATGTATGTCTATAAAATACATGCCAGCATGACACTTTCAAAAATAAGATGGCTGATAAAATATTTAATGGATTCCTTGCCTCTTCCTTCTCTTCTTCCCTTCCTCCTTCTTCTCCATTTTGTAGCACCTGTCTCTTAGGCTGCTGATGTAATATTAGAAATGACAACAGAAATGGCTAGGGCAGGGTTTTATAAAATTCAAGGGCAGAGTAGAGCTTTGTAGACTTGATGATTTTTTGGAAATTTATTGTCTGGACATACTTATTATCTATACAGGCTCCAGCCCCTGTGTGATCCATCCTTTTGTGGTTGATTGTCTCTACAAGTAGAACTCCATGTCAGAGTTGTGGGTTTTAGACTCATATGACCTGGTTGGCTTTGTCACATAGATAGCTTTCACAACAGAGACTCACTACAGAGTATGGTGGACCAGTGGGAGTCCACTGCTACTCTTAGGCCTGTTGCTGAGAGCACATGCCCTGATGGGTTGTGGATGATTGTTCTGCCTCTTTCAGCCTGTTTCCTCATCTGCAGAAGGGAAATAAGGCCAGGCATGGTGGCTTACACCTGTCATCCCAGCTACTCGGGAGGCTGAGACAGGAGAATCCCGGGAGGTGGAGGAGGTTGCGGTGAGCCGAGATTGTGCCATTGCATTCCAGCCTGGGCAAACAAGAGCGAAACTCTGTCTCAAAAAAAAGAAAGGCACGGGGATGTGGGGGGAATAAATTATGGACTCATTATGAAGACCTGATGAGAAAATGCAGGATGAATCTTAAACAATCCTGCCATATATAAGGCACTAAATGGATATGTTACTATTTTCATGTCTAGATATGGAGATAATGAACATCATCATAAGCTGCCCAGGTTAGTGAACTCCTCTTACACCCTGAGAGCATATGTAAGTTTCTAGAGGGCAGGAGCCATCAAATGCCTTGAGTTTCCAGTTATAGCATCACAGTTGCTAAAATTGTGATGTGAGTGTTGTTCAGTAGCTGATTATCATGTCCCTCAGACGGAGCATCACATCAGCCTTGGCAAACATGACTGGCAAATATCCCTAAAGCAAGGCTAAAAACAAGCTTCCAAGAACCAAATTATTCATGTCCTTCATCTGCTCTTGAGAATCTCAGGAAGAAAGATTCCAAGTCCATCAACACACTTGTACAGACTTGTCACAAACCATTTTCTGCTGTGCGGGCCCAGGAGACATTGTCCCAGGCCATTATATGTTCCTCAAGTCCATGGAATTGGACTCCAATGGAGTACTCCAAAAGTCAAATAAAAAATTGTGTATACCAAGATTCATAAGGAATAATTAAAAACTTTCCAAATGTTAAAATAGACAAATATAATTTAAGTAAATATTTAAGTAGGATATCCTCTCTATGTAACATTATGTATACTTTATAAATGTTTACTACCTTTTAAGTAACATGAAAAATGCTTAAGTTATTATGTGACCTGAAAAATATGCCAGAATAGCATTGCATATGCAGCATGAGCATGATTGTATTAAAATGGTTTTAGGAATTATATTGGAGAGGCTGGGCGCAGTGGCTCACACCTGTAATCCCAGCACTTTGGGAGGCCTAGATGGGCAGATCACAAGGTCAGGAGTTTGAGACCAGCCTGGCCAATATGGTGAAATCCCATCTCTACTCAAAATATAAAAAATTAACTGGGCGTAGTGGTAGACCTGCAGTCCCAGCTACGCGGGAGGTTGAGGTAGGAGAATCGCTTGAACCAGGGAGGTGGAGGTTGCTGTGAGTAGAGATCATACCACTTCACTCCAGCCTGGGTGACAGAGCGAGACTCCGTCTAAAAAAAAAAAAAGAAAATAGATTGGAGAGGTATACATCAAGATTTAACAGTGGTTGTCTTTGGGTGATGGTGGGGTTGTGAATAAATTTTCCTATTTTTGCCTTTCTGTATTTTCTATATTTTATGTATGTGTATTATTTTCATGAACAAAACTCTCAAATGTTTTCATAAGAGGGAAATAATGTGCATAAACGGCGGACAGAGCCATGGTATTTGGCTTGTATTTTTACAATGAAAAAAAGGCCAAATGTGTTAAGCACAGAACTGAATTACTTTTTATGTATGAGAAATAAGAGCGTGGTGTGAGTTCAATTAAAAACACTTTACTCAGGAGAGTTCAAGAGAAGTTTCGCTTTTTGAAGGTTTTTGGAGAAGCAGCAAAAATGTAAAGCTGTAAGGAATGTGCATGAGCTTGTGTCAATTTTCTTTTCCAGCACCGAAGTTTGGTATTCTTAGCCATTCTGATTTTGGGTGATTTGAGACTGTCATTTTCTTCTAAAAGTCTGACAGCTGTAAGCTTTCAGCTATCAGCAAATGAGGTGAAAATGTATTTTTAATATTAAAAGTCTTCTTAGGGAAAGAGGCCCAGCAAACCCATCATTAGTAGTCACATTCAGGCAGCATTGTAAGCTCCCTTCCTAATCCTGCTCCTGTGGTTTTTAATAGCCAGACATGTTCACCAGATGTGCTTCATGTTCTTTTATTTACATAAATGTTTCCAGTAATTCATTGTATATTTTTCTACTTCTAAATAAATGCATACCAAATAGATCTCTTTTTTACACTGGCATGTTGCAGCATTACATTTGAATGTTTTAAAGCAGGAAAATAATGTTCAGTAAGCCCTGAATATTTTTCACATCTTTACTGCACATAGGACTGTTGATATATTTAAAATGTGTATGTTATACTTATTATGGCTAATATGAAAAATGCATACAATGTATAGATAAGAAGATAAAAGTTCCTCAGAGGTAACCACTATTATCATTTTGGTATGTTTCCTTCCAGTTACTTTTATGAATACTTTTTCATCAATGTTACCCATTCTGCATTTTTTTCTAGCTTACTTTTATTGTTTGTCCTATTCATGTTGGTACATGTAGATCTAACTCATTTTTTGAAACTACCTATTCATGTTATGACTGTGTTATAGTTTATTTAGCTATCACTTTATTGGTAGACATGTAGATTGTTGCTTCTTCTTTTTTTTGGCCATTAAACCAACATTACAATGAATATTCCTGTATGTGCTCTTTGAGCATCTGAGTGAGTGTTTTACTAGAAAATAGTTACTTGGGGCCGGGTGCAGTGGCTTATGCCTGTAATCCCAGCAGTTTGGGAGGCCAGGGTAGGCAGATCATGAGGTCAAAAGATCAAGACTCATCCTGGCCAACATGGTGAAATCCCATCCCTACTAAAAATACAAAAATTAGCTGGATGTGGTGGCACGCGCTGATAGTCCCAGCTAATCGGGAGGCTGTGGCAGGAGAATCACTTGAATTCAGAAGGTGGAGGTTGCAGTGAGCCGAGATCCCGAGATTGTGGCACCGCACACCAGCCTGGTAACAGAGCGAGACTCCATCTCAAAAAAATGAATAAATAAATAAAAAGAAAATAGTTTCTTGGAATTTGCATTTACATAATTTACATTTTCCTCATTTAGCATGTGCTTTCAGTATTTTTCTTTATCCATTTACAAACATACACATTGTATATACATAGACATTACATATATTTATTTTTCTTTTAGAGTAAAGGGTCACTTCAAAATTGCTCAGAATCTTGCTTTTTGTCACCTATTAAGTGCAGAAGCTGCATAACGTTGCTGGTGGCCTGAACTTTTATAGCAGATCCATGATGCCTGGAAATATGACCGTGGACTTGCCTTCTAGCATCCCAGCTTTTAAAAGCTCTTTATTTTGTTATTACTTCAGACATCAGGAAAACTGCAAGAGTAGTACAAACAACGCTTTATGTCCTTTACCCAGATTTCCTAGTTATGAACATTTTACCCCATTTGCTTCTACACTCCCTGTCTGTATAAACTTACACTTTTCCTTGATCTTATTTGCTTGGGTATGATGCTGTTCTGCCAGAGTTCTCCACAATAAAGGGATATTTTTTCCTGTGGAATTAATAATAATTTATGGGGAGATTCATTCATGTTATATATATCAGTAGTTATTTTTCTTGCTGAACATTTTTCCACTGCATTTACAAACTGCACATCATTTATTTGCCTGATAGTGGACACTTGGGATTTGGCTAGATATGGAGATATTTACCTCTAGTAGATCTCCTCTTCAGAGAAGAAGTCTCTCTCCAGCTGTAGTGTGTGGTCAGCAGACAGGCTCTAGACAGCTTCTGTCAGCTCCTTCAGAGTCACTGCAGCTGTAGAGAGCTACCTTGTCCAAGGTTATGCCCTTCCTGACGCTGTCCACATTCAGTGCCTGAGTGAGGGGGTGATGTAAAGGTCCAACCACTTCAGATGAGGTGGGACAACTCTGACATGCAGTTCTTACCAATTTACCTCCATAGCGTCCTCCACTGTTAGAACAGCACCGCTTTCTCCACAAACACTTATTACTGTCTAGGGGATCCTGTACAAACAGAAGAGGCGGAAGAAAAAAAACCCAAGCTTGGGTTATGGGTGGCTCAACTCAGTTTGGCCTTGCAAGACTGTGTGTGACAAGGTTGTGCACCTGGTCATCCTCTTTGGGTGGGAAGAAAAGCTGCCTGATGTTCACCTACATACAGACTCATGGCAGTGGTGAATAGCCTGGCTGGAATCAAGGGATGGGAAGGAAAGGGACTTAAAGTCTGGGGACCACAGGCTTGGGAAGAAGCATATGAATGAGCATATAGGAGCAGGCCCCAAATATGATGATGGCTGCAGCACCCTTAGAGATTTTTAAGACACTCTGTATATTGTTATTTTCCTCTGAAGAGTGTTCATTTCTTAGCAGGCGGTTTACTTGACTGACTTAATCTCTAAGCTTTGTCTTTCCTATAGCAGGTAAGCAGTTGCAAACTTTGATCAGTTTTTCAGTCTTCCAGCTCTTGCTCGCTACTGGGTTCCTTGGAACTTGCTTGCACAATTCAGGGTCCAGCCAAAGGTTTGAGCAAAGTTTCTAAGGCAGATTTTAGGACATTCTCTCTGTGGTTCCCGCCTTTTTCTGTACTTTCTCCCTTAATTTTCATTACTCTGGCGTATCTTAATTCTGTCCTCATGACACCTCAGACCAGTACAGTTGTGGCTTTCTGCTTGATTTGTGGCTGTGCCACACCACCTGGGCTGTGGTGTGCCCTCACGTGAAAAGCTATATAGACGTGGAGCTCATGCACAATTCTCTTATTTCAAGAATCAAATCCTCTCTTGAATTTTGTTGTCAAATAGTTATATATGTTGTCCCAAATATATTTGTTTTATATGTATGTTATGCTATGTATTATGTTCTGTGTATATGTAATATACATGACATACATGTTATCCCAAATATATATATGTTGTATATATTATCCCAAATTACTAATTGTTTTCTACTGGAGAATTAGTGAAAGCTAGTCTACTGTTACTGGAACCAGAAATTTATTTAAAATTTTAATAGATATTATCAAATGACTCTCCACAGTTGGTTTTATCAATGTTCTCTTACCAATGTTGTATCATTGTTCCCATTTCCCCATGTTCGATAATAATTTTGTAAAGCTGTTATCATAGTACCCTGTTTGATGGGTGACAATGTTATTTCAATGTTTTGATGGATCTTTCTTTCTTTGTTTCTTTTTCTTTCTTTCTTTTCCTTCCTTCCTTCCTTTCTTTTCTTTTCTTTTCTTTTCTTTTCTTTTCTTTTCTTTTCTTTTCTTTTCTTTCTTTTTGACACAGAGTCTCACTCTGTTGCCAGGTGCCAGGCTGGAGTGCAGTGGCACAATCTCGGCTCACTGCAACCTCCACCTCCCAGGTTCAAGCAATTCTCCTGCCTCAGCCTCCTGAGTAGCTGGGACTACAGGTGCATGCCACTACACCCAGCTAATGTTTGTATTTTTAGTAGAGACGGGGATTCACCAGGTTGGCCAGGATGGTCTCGATCTCTTGACTTTGTGATCCACCTGCCTCAGCCTCCCAAAGTGCTGGGATTACAGGCTTGAGTTTGATAGGCTTTTCTCTAAATTCGAGTGAGAATGAGAATGTTTTTATATTCATTAGAAAGTTCTATTTTTTATTTTGTAACTTGCCTACTTATAGTTTTGCCCAATTTCCTATTCATCTTTTTCTTATTGATTATATATGTGGATTATAATCAGTTAACCCTTATATTGCAAATAACTTCTCATAGTCTGTTTTCACCTTTGCTCATGATGTATTTTAAAGTTTTATGTAAAATTTATCTTTTTTGTCTTCTGTTTCCTTATGCTTGTGCTTTTCTAGACATATTATTTACAAAATTTGTTTCATACTTGTATTAGTATGTTTTCATGCTGCTGATCTAGACATACCTAAGACTTGGCAATTTACAAAAGAAAGAGGTTTAATGGGTCTACAGTTCCACGTGGCTGGGGAGGCCTCACAATCATGGCGGAGGGCAAGGAGGAGCAAGTCACATCTTATGTGGATGGTGGCAGGCAAAAAATGAGAGCTTGTGCAGGAGAACACTTCTTTTTAAAACCATCAGATCTCATGAAACTTACTCACTATCACAAGAACAGCACAGGAAAGACTTGCCCCCATGATTCAGTTACCTCCCACTAGGTCCCTCCCACAACATGTGGGAGTTCAAGATGAGATTCGGGTTGGGACACCGCCAGACCATGTCAATACTCATTCACTAAACTCTGTATTCCCTGTGGTGGGCAGCAACTGAAATGTGCTAAATGCAATTTTACAACTTGCTTTAAAATTTATTGTGTAAAATAAATAATATTTCTAGGAATAATCCTGAAAAAATATTAGGGACCATGATTATTTAGTTGCTCAGAGTATTCCAGTTTAAATATTCTGCAGTTTATTTAACTTATCCCTTATTGTTGGACATTTATATCATTATTAATGATGCTAAGAATATTCTTGTATGTAGTCATTATATATATTTCCAATTATTTTATTGGTATAGATTCCTCTATGAAAATGGGAATTATTTATTTATTCTTGAGACAGGGTCACATTCTGTTGCCCAGGCTGGAGTGCAGTGACAGTCATGGCTCACTGTATGCTTGACCTCCCCGGCTCAAGCCGTCCTCCCACATCAGCCTTCCAAAGTGTTGGATTATGGGTGTGAGCTACTGAGTTTAGCCTGGGGACATTTTAAAGCCTATCATACAGATTGCCAACCATCTTCACAAAGATTGTTGTGAATTTTTTTTTTTTTTTTTTTTTGAGATGGAGTCTTGCTCTGTCACCAGGCTGGAGTGCAGTGCTGCAATCTTGGCTCACTGCAACCTCTGACTCCCTGATTCAAGCTCCCAAGTAGCTGGGATTACAGGTGCCTGCCACCGTGCCCAACTAAAATTTTTTAGTAGAGATGGGGTTTCACCATGTTAGCCAGGGTGGTCTTGAACTCCTGACCTCATGATCCGCCTGCCTCGGCCTCTCAAAGTGCTGGGATTGCAGGCATGAGCCACCATGCCTAGCCATGAAATTTTTTTAAAATCAGCACACTACACTTTTCAGCTCTAGATTTTATTATTTTTAAAAAGTTATAATTTGGCTACAATAAACATATGTGTGCATGTGTCTTTATGGTAAAATGATTTATAATCCTTTGGGTATATATCCAGTAATGTGATTGCTGGGTCAAATGGTATTTCTGGTTCTCGATCCTTGAGAAATTGCCACACTGTCTTCCACAATGATTGAACTAATGTAGTATCCCAGAACTTAAAGTAAAATAAAAAAAAAAAAAAATACAAAATTGAATCAGCTTGAGGAGCTGTTTACCAAAAAAAGTTGTCATTTGGTAAAATTGTCTTAATATGCAAATATACATTTCTTTCATTATCAGTGATTTTTTTTCAGATTGTCAGGTGTTTTATAATTTTTTTGTTTTATTTTTCTTTGTGGGCATGGGAATGTTGTTTCTTTTCCCACATTTCCTTCCTTCCTTCCTTCCTCCCTTTCCTCCCTCCTTCCCTCCGTCCCTCCCTCCCTCCCTCCCTCCCTCCCTCCTTCCTTCCTTTCTTTCTTTCATGGAGCCTTGCTCTGTCACCAGGCTGGAGTGCAGTGGCATGATCTCAGCTCACTGCAATCTCTGCCTCCTGGGTTCAAGGGATTCTTCTTCCTCAGCCTCTTGAGTAGCTGGTACTATAGGCACCCACTACCACACACAGCTAATTTTTATATTTTTTGTAGAGATGGGGTTTCACCATGTTGGCCAGGATGGTCTTGTAACCAGGTTTTTCTTGGCTGCTGGTGAGGCACACCTCCCCAGAAAGAATGCTGTGGGTTCTTGGTCTCCAATCTCTTAAAGAATAAGTGATGGGACCACTGTAGGTGTGCCGTATGCTTGTAAAAGTAAATATCAGACCCAAGAAGTGTTGCAGAAAGGTGATTTTATTTAGTTAGAGAAAAGAGAAGAAGAGAAAGACTTCCATGAAAGTGTGGAAAGGGATTCCAGAGGGGAAAGGGAGCTCCACCACGTGGGAGGGGAATCCAGAGAGCTGGAAATCCTGCATGGGTAAAGGAGCGGGGTAATTTATCCTGGGAGAAATTTCCACCTTCCCAAGTTCCTCTGGCCAATGAAAGGAGTTCCTTTAAACGTCCGCTGGGGTGATTGACTCTTAGTTTCTTCCTGGCCCACCCCCAAAATTCAAACATAAACCGTTAAATCTCCCGGATAGAGAGAGATGGGAGAGGGGCATGGTGCTCAGAAATTCTTGCCCTTAAAACTACGCAGCCTTGTGGACCTGGAAAGAGAACACTTTCCCTCAGTCTCCATCTCCTGACCTCATGATCCGCCCGCCTTAGCCTCCTAAAGTGCTGGGATTACAGGTGTGAGCCACCCTGCCCTGCCCCTTTCCCCACATTTCTGTTGGTGTATTTAACTTTTTCCTATTGATTTAGAAAACCTCTTTATATATTAGGTACATTAATTAGTCCTTTTATATTATCTAGTTGCTTCATGAGCGTATGACATTTTGGATATGTATAATAATTTGATTATTATATGATTATTATTAGGGCTTCCATCTCTGAGTGTTGGCTAATGAATTTGTGTTAATAATTATTGCACTTAAATTCATTGAGTAGTTTGCACTTAAAATGCAAAAAGTGAAACAATGTTTTCAAGTATTTTTTCTGGCACTTTTATAATATAATTAACCCAATGCTTCTGATTAAAAATAACAATGCAATTGTGTTTCCAAGCTAATTTGATAAGTGTAACTGATGATTACCAATATAAACCAGGCACAACCTTATAAAAGACTTAGCCATCACACTGTAAGAGAAGATGGTGACAATGATTACCAAATTCACAAGTGCGTTCAGTCCATGGCTCTGAGGCTGATAAGAGTTGGCGATCTCTTTCTGAACAAGTAAATGAGAGGTCCGAGGTTGGGGTGAATAGAATCATATAGATCAAAGATCATCTTCAACATCAATCCTCAGCTGGAATGGTAATAGAAAGACAGGAACTTGTATGAGAATTTAACACAACACGGAGAGGAACCATTGTCTTTCCCTGCAAATTGGGAATTATGTCTTAAGCCACCATGCAGCAAGCTTCCCTTTGCATAAATCTCCATAGGCCTGGTGATTGATGGGAGCTCAGATTCTCAGATTCCTTGGTTGATGAAAGTCTCTCTGTTAGAATTTTTTAAGATAGCATTTCAGAGATTTGAAGAGCAACCTAATATATTAAGTTCTCTTAGCCATTCTTAAAATGACAGGCTTTGTAACTCCTTATTGTCCTTGCCACTCTCCAGGGAGCACAGTTTAATTTGCTTCAGTTATTTATAACATTTGGAAGCCAGACTGAATGTATTTTTCCTGTTGTGGGAGAAAACCACAATAGGATGCAGCTCAACTCTTACTCCATGAGCTGGATTCCAAGTAGAATTCTTGTCTCTCTAAAGGTGTTTAATAGAAGAATATATTCATTACCTCCTTTGAGAATGTAAAAAATATAAATAAAAAAGGAAGAATATATTTTAAGGCAGTTTATAAAAGCTGATCTAGCAGCATAGTGTGGATTTTATGAAGGCTAATATTTTGCTTTATTCATAGTTTCAAATTTCTACTCTATATGCTGTCTTCTGTTGGGACAAATGATTTAGAAAACTCTTGCATGTCATTCAAGCACAAAAATGTAAACTCCTCTCTATGCCTTTGAGATAATTGGAACTGTTTTCATTATGGCTATCAACCATCCACCCAAATGTCCACAAAAACAAAACAACAAACAACCATCACAACAAAAACAGTATAACCGCACTGGGTTACGCTGTGTTAGTATGTGCTGGTTTGTAATTGTCACACATCCTGTTCCTCTTTTCCCCAGGCATGAGCACATTTATCTAAGGCAAGAAGGGCAAAAAAGGGAGAGAACACTGAAATTACTACCCTGTTTCACAGGGCTAGGGTCTTAGGCAGCCTGGAGGTGACTGACTCCCGGATGCACTCTGGCAGTTTCACTATTACAGCAATGACAAGATGCACTTTATGCTATTCAAGGCATGTTGACATGTTTTACTGCATTTGATCCTCACCTAGGAGTTAGTAAGAAAGGGGGGATTGTCTCCACTTGACCCAAGAACAAACTGAGTGCAAAGTGGGACTTGCCAGAGTTCACACCATTTCCCTGAGAGAGTCCTGATGTCTGCTTTCTAGCCCCTGGCTCCTGTGGAACCACGGGGCCTGCTCATTGCTGGTGCAAATCTGAGAAGTTGGCTTCTACTGAAGCAAATGTGCCCATGGCAAGGCCTCTGAATTGAGGGGTTTAAAGGGAATTGAACCAATAGGGCAGTTGTATTCAAGATCTAAGAATTCAGCCTCTTAGATCTTTTCTCCTCAGAAGACCCAGAGGTGGCAGCTGGATGATTTGACAACAAAGAATGAATGTTAACATACTGTGTAACCATGATATGAAAAGATGGACTGTATAAATGAGTTGAAAAGTCAGCCTTCCTTAATTCACACAGAATATTCTTGGGGCTAAACCTGCCCATGGCATAGTTATGGTAAACACCAGTCACTGAGGCACAAGAATAAAATATTTCTGCCCTGAGAGACCAGCTGGGGCAAAGATAAGACTCTAGACTTTTCTGGGCCAAGTATGGTGGCTCACACCTGTAATCCTAACTCTTTGGGAGGCCAAGGCAGGCAGATCACTTGAGGTCAGGAGTTTGAGACCAGCCTGGCCAACATGGCGAAAACTTGTCTCTACTCAAAGTACAAAAAAAAAAAAAAAAAAAAAAGAAAGAAAAACTAGCTAGGCATGGTGATGGGCGCCTGTAATTCCATCTACTTGGGAGGCTGAGGCAGGAGAATCGCTTGAACCTGGGAGGTGCAGGTTGCAGTGAGCCAAGATCGTGCCACTACACTCCAGCCTGGGTGACAGAATGAGACTCTGTCTCAAAAAACAAAAAGAAAAAAAAGACTCTAGACTTTTTTTCTTCAGTTGGTACCCCACCTAGAAGTCCAGTGTCTTAGGCAGCCTGGAGGTGACTGGTTCCCTGTTGTACTCTGGAAGTTTCACTATAACAGCAATGACAAGATCCACTTCATGCTTTTCAAGGCACAATGATCAACTGGGATAGGTAGAGAAACCCCTTGCAAGTAACATTTTAGTGGTAAGAAGCGTGAAAGAGTAGGAGTGTGAGGAGAAGGGGAGGAATACTCTCAAGAAACAAAGTATTTCCCCATTTTATGCCAACCTTACTGTTATTTTTGTTCTGTCTCGTCTTAATTCTCTCTCTCCCATTTTCTGTCTTCCAGTGGCAGCAAATCAGATTTAGAGTGAGCTGTCTATGCCTCTGGGGCTTAGGGATGGGATACTTTACCCTTCTGAAGGGCCAACATTAATTGAAGCTCCTAGGAGTGTTAAAGACAGCTCAGTTGTCAGTTTAGGTTATGTTTTGAGATATGCGAAGATTAAGTTCAGAGTCAACATTAGTATAAAGGAACAGAAAACTCAATTTCATCAATATATCCAGTGTTTAAAATGCATTTTGTTTCCACCTCACAAGCAGCTACAGAAAGAAAAAGGGAAAAACAAGAAAGAGGAGACGGTAATGAATCACAGGGTGAATGACGTGACCACATTACTTTTTTACTGCTTTTGAAATGCACCTAGACAGGAACATTGCTGCCTGTGATTTTGTCCATCTGTACTTTTGTTTTTTTTTTTTTTTTGAGACAGAGTCTCATTGTGTCACCCAGGCTAGAGTACAGTGGTGTAATCTTGGCTCACTGCAACCTCTGGCTCCCAGGTTAAAGTGATTCTTGTGCCTCAGCCTCTTGAGGAGCTGGGACTGCAGGTGCCTGCCACCACACCCAGCTAATTTTTGTATTTTTGGTAGACATAGGGTTTCACCATGTTGGCCAGGCTGGTCTCAAACTCCTCACCTCAAGTGATGCCCCCAACCTCAGCCTCCCAAAATGCTGGGATTACAGGTGTGAGCCACTGCACCTGGCCCATCTGCACATCTCGAAACACTTGGAATCTCTTGGGATGGATGGTAATGGCCACCCATTGGATGTCAGGGAGAAGAATGCCCTGGACTTCAGAGGGCCGCTCAATAGCATTATTCAAATTTCTGGGGAGTAGGAAGGCTGGAGTGCAAGGCGGGTAAGAGGGAGAGCTTCACCTCACTTTAGGGCCCAGATGGAGTCTCAGGGGCACTGCCCTGCAGGCTGCTGTATTACTGTGACAGAACAGTAGTCCCTGTGTGCTGAGCTAAGTCACGGAGCCAGGGATGTGTCCTTTGAAAGGCAGCCACTTCTTTATCCATCTAGCATCTGACTTGTGAGGTCAGGGGTCCTGCAGCCTGAGAGGAGATGGGAACCTCCCATCCCTCCCAGCAGGAGCCTCCATGGCTGCACAGAGAGGGCTGGAGTATCTGTGAGAGGTGAGGCTTTCATTCTCTTTATCTGAAACTGAAAACTGTAAAGCATGTATGTAATAATTTTAAACCCTGCATTAGTATCCAAATAGTAATATGTGTGGAGCAGCTTATTTTTTTTTTAGAAATTATTTTTCTGCCATATGCTTTTAAAGAAAACCAAAAAATATTTTTAATCTTAATTTGAACATCACTGATTTAACCAGCATCATTTATGGATATATAGGCAATATTAGAAGAACCTGCACACAGTTTTGAAAATTGAATAAGTATCTTGATTGCTGATTATAAAGTGATACATGTTTATTATAAATGATTCAAATGCTATAGAAATGTAGAAAGGGGAAAAGTGGCGTGGTGATACCATTCCCTGGAAATTGCCACGGTTAGCTATAAGTTTGTTGCGAAGCTGCAGAAGCTTAAGGTCCAGAGTTTTAAGTGAGCTTGTGTTCTCATATTGAGTTACATTTGCTCTCTGCAAAAACGCATAGCATAAACAGCAGCAAACATGTTTATAATAAAAACCAGAAGACTAAAAATAAAAATTCACACAAAGCTACAATTGATACCAATAAGACCCAGAACCTTTACATTCCCTAAATGTATTCATTTTGTTGTCTTTCTGGCTTGTTATGGTCTTTGTAGATAAGAGGAAGAGTCTTTGGTGAACCTGCCAACCTACAGTCTTTGTTATCACTGTTCTACTAGGGATTTGTGAGATCATTGTAATCTTCTAGTTTTCCATGGCTTATGATAAAAAGATGTATTGGGAGGCTTAAGGGGTCTTTTTTTTTCTTAAAGCAATTTACCTATTATCTTTGAGAAATCTGTGTATAAATCCCTTCCCTGGTTGAGTACCTGGAGGTGACTGTGTAGTCATCGTGTATGACTGTTAGGTTCATTACATCTTATGTTTCTTTATTGATAATCATGTATTCACTCAAATATTAATGGCTTTCTGTGTGCCTGGCATGGTGCTAGGATTGAGGGGATCACAGCATAAGGCTGGCCAGGAAGAGAGACACGTTAGTGGACAGCTCTCAGCTGGTGTGAGTAAAGAAGGTGCAGAGGAGGGAGGAACTCCCTTCTGCCAGAAGGCTCCAGGGGAGGATTCTCTTGGAGTCCTCATGTCACATTTCAGTGACATGAGTCAGAAAGTCCAGCAAGAAACTGTAAGTGTGGAATGGCCCAGGGATGAAGGAAAAAAGATGTCAAGACAAAGAGATACACTAATATAGAAGGGAATTGGCATTTGTTAAGTGCCTGCTGGATGCCAGACACTGGATGTCAGCTGCACTCAATCCTACCAGGTACGTATCATTGTCCTCATTTTTCCTATGAGGAAACCCAGGCTCCATAAGGTGAAGCTTTTGGAGCTTGCTCCAGGTCTCCTAACTTGAGTTACCACCCGGAGGCATCAGGATTCACATACAGGTGTGAACGTGCCACAGATTACACTGTCACAGCACAGGGGAGGAGAGAGCTTGGCTTCTTGGGGGAGTGATATGTTGATGGGGCTGGAGTATGGTGTGCATTGGAAGAAACTGGCAGAAATGAAAACATAGAGAATGGGGCCAGTGTGTGAAGGGTGCTTGAAGCCTATATAAGATTTGCTATTAGAGTTTGAGAAAACCAGCAAAGATTTGTAAGCAGATCTGACAGCTCAGATTTATCTTTTAAAAGAAAACCCTGGCTTGCCTTATTTGGGATGGGAGATTTTGAGAAAATTGGAGGAAACTCACATATTTATTCTCACTACACTTAGATATGCAAATAAAATATTTTTCTAAATTTGGTCTTTCTCCTTAAAACCCCCTCCCCACTGAATGAGTGGAGAAAAATGAACCTGCATTTGGTGGAGAGTAATAAACTCAGCTCGATACTGAAATAGTAAACTCCAAAAAAGAAAAGGCCCCTCTTAGTAATCCTTCTATGCCTCGTCCTTCTATGCCTCATTAAAATGGTGTCATGGTAAAAGAGGGCTCACACGTCCTTGAGGTTGTGCGAGCATGTGTGTGTGTGTGTGAGCATTTGTGTGTGTGTGTTTGTATCAGAGGGTGAGGCGGGGATCTTGCTGGTGCTGCTTGGGAGCTGGCATTGCTCTGTTCAGCCTTGGGCATTTTGTTGATATCTGTGGCTGAAGTGGCTGCTGTAACATGTGGTTCTATAGCCACAGTCAGTTCATTTGTCCAGTGCACAGTGAGTCAGTGTACCAGGGAACTGGGATGTAGAAGAGAAGGAGTTTAATAATCATAGGGCAGCCAGTGAGGAGATGGAAGGAAATGCCAAATTCACCTTCCTAAAAGGCTTTGGGATAGGGTTTGTAAAGGGTCTGGACAGGGCAGAAGAGTGGGGATCACTGACTGGTCAGGAAGTGAGGGTGAAGTCATGGGACAGAGAGGTGAAGAAACTGCATTCTTGTGCTGAGTGGGTTCCTTGGTGAGGGTCTCTTCAGACCGGTTAGCGTCAGCCATTCCACTGGAATTCAGAATCTGAAAAACAACTTAAGCAATTCTTAAGCAAAAAGATCTTATGATTATAGCATCGGAGATTCTATCTGTAGGAACGATGGGGGAGTAGTAGCAGGTGGTCTGCATGCTACGTGACTCTTACTTAGCAGCTACAGGAGAGTAGGCTGAAGTGCACAAGCCCATCAGTGAGTGCCTAACTATGATTCTGCCCCAGGCAGTGAATTCTCTCCCAGCTCTCTCTTGCTGGGGCTTCATGGCTCCAGGCCATGAGTTCCAATAGTGCCCTTCCCTCCACATTCCTCCACAGTGTAGTTGGGAACATCCATCTCACAGAGATGCTCAGGAAGCTCTGGACAGGCCCATTCTTGACCTAACTGCTGGGACACCAGTCTTACTGATTTACATGATGCGGTCCCCACCTCTAGGGTCACTACCAGCATTGTCATGAGGCTTGGGGTGGGGCAAGAGGACATTGTGTGAAAGGAGGTCCTTCAGAGCCCGGGAGGGAAGTGAAGTGCCCCGAGGCTCCTTGGCATCAGCTTTGTCTTCAATGCTTTAAACTCTTCACCCTTCCTTGGAAATTTATCCAAGTGGGGAGAAGCTGTACCACATTTGTCCCTCCCTACCTCTGTTTTCTCTACCTACCTCAGACTTCTTCTTCTTACCACCCTCCTCCTTGTGCTCTCAACTCACTGCGACTTCCCCCAGATCTACCGTCCTCCTCCCTGGGGGGTGGGGAAATTAGCCTCCCATAATGGCAGCTGGGACACAGGGAGAGAAACTGACCCGCTGTCAGATAAAGCAGCATAGATTGGAAAGTGTTTCAGCTGTCACCTCTGCTACACCAGTGATAAAGGGGTGCATCAGTGGGTCTAGTTCTTGGTGAGAGCTAATAAATTCCAAAGAGAGTCCTAGGAGGGGGCACTGGTGAAACCAAATGGGCGGGGGCTAGTAAGGGGGTAGAATTTGGGGAGAACTTTGAGTTTCCTAGGTGGAGCAGCGGTTGAGTCCAGATGCACTTTTCTTGAGAGAAAAGACAAAAGAAGGAATAATTGTGTGGAGGGTAGAGGACTGGAGGGAGGGAAAGAAGGTAACAAGCACATTCCATTTTGGATGTAATAGGAATGCTGTCTAGTGTAGAAATATATCGCTGGTGCCTGGGAGAGAATCCGCCTGGAGAAATCGTTTTGAAAACTGATGAGAATATCCAAGGAGGAAAAAAGAAGAGGAGCTCATTGTCATAGTAGATACTGAATTTAAAGACATAAACAAGGTCATCACTCTGTTTTATTATTCCTTTCACTTTGTGATGACCTTGTACTTGGTTACATCTGCTCCAATTCCTACAGCAGGACAGGTAAAAGGTCACAGAATACCATCCAGGGTGTCTGCTGCTATTTTCCATCCTCTGCGGGACCTGTGAAGCCCCAGGTCTGAGACAGATCTGTGGTGCACACGGAGTTCATATCAGCGAGACTAGGCATACAAGACTTTTTGATGAGTGGCTACAAATAATGATTTGCAGGCACATGCAGAGGCAGTGTTTGATTTTTTGTGATTTAACTGAATTTAACTCCTAAAAGTGTGACATGTACTTCTCCTAACCCTTTCCATTATTGTTATGCCTGAGACATGCTTTAACCTTTGGATGTACTCTGCTAATGTAATTGCCTTGCTGTCTTTTAAAGGCGGCTTTTAATTGGGTTCCCAAGCAGCAGCTGCTGTGAAGGTGCAGGCTCTAGCCTTTGGACATATTGGGTTGGTTCATTAAGTGTTTCCTCTCCCCAGACTGGGCATTTGGGTTTGGATGGTAGCCAGCAGTTACTGAAATGCCATCAGTTATAAGATTGCCCTTTAAGCCACTGATCTGTTATTTTATTGAGTTTTGACTCTTCCTCTCAAATTTAAATGACGCTTTATTGAATACAATACTAACCTCAATACTTCCCATTCCCAGTTGTCCTTTCATAAGGGTTATTTTCTCTAGTTTATAGCATTTAGTCCTCTGCCTGAACTTGAGATTTAAGAACTAAAGACAGCTGTCATTTATGGGGCTCATGACTGTCTGGGAAGCATGGTGGATTATCTCATCAGCATGTCCTCAATCACTGATGACATGCACAGGTGGCCTGAGAGGTCTCTTAGCTAATTTTTCCATTTTGGTAAAATTGTGCTGAAAATTTCCCTCTCCAGGACTAGAGGTATTCATACAACTTTTTCTCTTTCTTTTTTTTTTTTTGCTTTGAGATGGGAGTTTCCCACTTGTTGCCCATGCTGGAGTACAGTGGCACGATCTTGGCTCACTGCAACCTTCACCCCCCAGGTTCAAGCGATTCTCCTGCCTCAGCCTCCTGAGTAGCTGGGATTACAGGTGCCAGCCCCCATGCCTGGCTAATTTTTGTATTTTTAGTAGCAACGAGCTTTCACCATGTTGGCTAGGATGGTTTTGAACTTCTGACCTCAGGTGATCCACCCGCCTCGGCCTCTCAAAGTGCTGGGATTACAGGCATGAGCCACCATGCCTGGCCTCATATGATTATTGACCTGAGGGTTTTTACTTACTTTGAAGAAAATGACTATGTAACTGTCATACAGAATAAGCAGGACTGGGGTAGGGGGTGGTGGGATAATGGGAATTCTGTTTTGATCTTTGGTCCTCTCTTTTCAGAGCAGCTCTGTGGGGCTGGTTCTTTTCATGCTCCAGGATGAAGTCTTGGACAGGCCCAGTGTATTTTCTGTTCACTCTAATACAATAAAAAGTTCTCCGCTCACATTTTCCTCCCAGACAGTCTCAGTTTGGTGATTAATATGTCCAGCCTCAGGCAGGCGAATTTAAAGTGAAAGCTTCTCCCATCCCATTTCTAGCTGGAACTTGCTGCAGGGAAGGTCAGTGTTGGCTGCTCCTCCATCCCTGGGTCTTCTCACCAGCTTCCTGAGCTGCTCTGACTTTTCAAAGTTGGGACGCATCCGGCATGGGTTTCCTCTGTGTGTGGTCTGAGTTTAAAACTTGGTCTTTGGGGATTCTTCTCTTTTGAGAAGCAGGGAGTGCATCTCCTCTTCCCAGTCTCCTATGATCTGCCACCCCACCTCCTTGGCACTGGGTGCAATTCCCGCAGCCTCTCTGTGCTGTGGTTTCTTGCCCTGCAAGTTGCCCTCTTCGCTGTCCTTGCAGCCGGCTCTAAGACAAGCCCAGCCTGGCTTTCTCAGATGTGGCTAACTTCTGGGCCAAAGGAAATACTCCCTTCCTACTTGCCGTTGGTGGGAGTATTATTTCCCACATGCAGCACCTTCTGCTTTGAGCTGTCTGGCGGGCGGCTCCCAGACATGAGCCTTTCAGATTCTTCCACAGGCCAGGCACCCACTTTGGAAGACAGGAACAACACTTAGCGAGCTCCTTGGAGCCCCTCTCACTAGCTTGAGGCCAAGAGAACACCCTTCCCCCTTCCCTAGGGTGTGTGGTGTGTGTGTTAGGGCACAGGTGGTAGAAGTTGTGGGGGGCCTAACACACATCGTTCTCCATAAAGAAATCTATAATCTCCAAGACTTTGGCCATTTCAAATTTAACCCTTTTATAGCCTGAGTGAAAGTCAAAACCATTTTAACCAACTTCTTTCTAAGTCCAAAATGGTGGTTCAATATCTCACCTTGACACACGGGCGTTGGTTTCTGTTTGTTGTCTGGAGGCAGCAGATGAAACTGCAACACAAAGACCCACTTTAACATTTGGTTACATTTGGCTACATTGCCCATATGGACTGCTACTGTCACTGTAGTTGGGGGCCAGTGGAGTGAAAGGGTCTCCAGAGTCTTTTGCTACCTCAGATTAGTAAGACATGGTGACATTTCCCCCCCACCAAGCTACTTTACCTATTTGGTAATCTGTTTGTATTTTTTATTATTTTTTTTGTGGGATTAAACAAACTCCCTTCCTCCCTGCACTGCCCTTCCTCCCTCTCCTTCCCTCCCTCCCTCTCTCCTTCTTTCCCTCTTCCCTCCCCCTTCCTCCCTCCCTCTCTTCTATCCTTCCTTCCTTTTTCTCCTTCCTCTCCCTCCCTTCTTTCCTCCCTCCCTCCTTCTCTCCTTTCCTTTCTTTTTTCTTCCTTCCTCTCCTTCCCTCTCTCTTTCTCTTCCTTCCTCCCTCCCTCTCTTCCTCTCTACCTCCTTTCCTTCCTTTTTCCTTCCATTCTTCCTCCCATCTTCCTTTTTCTCTGTTCTTCCTTTCTGTCTCCCCTCTCTTTTTTTTTCTTTCTCTCAGGCCTCTGTTCTTTCTCCTGGCCAATGAAAGAGACTTTCTTTCTGTCTTCTCTACTTAAGCTCCTCTGATGGTCTCCCTAGGGCCAAGACTCTGTAATGTGTCCTCCAAGGAGGCTTTTTGCCTCTTCATCCAAACATTTGCATAGGAGATGCTCCCTTCAATCCCGGCTGGGATTTATATATGTACCCACACATCCTGGAACTCATGACACCAATGCATTCACTCCACTCTCAACACTCACAACGCACACACAAACATAAAAGAAATCAGTAGATAGAAGGCAGAATAGTGAATGGGAGAGAGAATGCTTGGCAAATGAGAGGTAAAGTAACTGTTGGATGCTGCTGCAATTCCAGTCAACTTTGTTAATGTAGCAAATCTAAGCAGGAAATCCAGGTAAATTCAAAAAAGGATGACTAATGAAATTGTTTTAAAAAGCCGTGTATTTTTAGGGCTGGAAAAAAAGCAAGCAACTTTCTGGAAGCAGAGGGCAGGTTGAATTAACTTTTTTATATGTCAAAGTCCTAATAGAGTGTTTTATCAGTAGTTGCAGCAGCTCAATAAATAATTGTTTAATAAAGAACAGGTCAAAGTAAACCAGCATGTTAAAGCTGAAACATTTTTGGGAAAAGATTTCATGAATGGTTAAGAATGAGTGGAATTTAGTAAATCCAAGAATTTACACGTGTTTTTCCCTCAGTTTCCTGTTGCTTTTTTTCCCCTCACTTTTAAAAGTTGAGATATAAATCACATCTCATAAAATTCACCATTTTCAAGTGTACAATCCAGTGGTTTTTATTAGGTTCACCAGCTTGTGAAACCATCACGCTGTCTATTTCCAGAACACTTTTATCACTCGAAAAGGCAAGCCCAGGAATGTTGGCTGCATGACTTGGTACATTTGTCAAAACCCATATAACCCTAATGTAAACTATGGGCTTTAGTTAATAATCATGTATCAATATTTTTTTATCAACTCTAAAAAATGTGTCACATATATGCAAAATGTTAATAACAGGGAAAATTATGTATGTGGGAGAGAGCATATGGGAGTTTCCTACACTTTCTGTTCAGTTTTTCTGTAAACCAAATAGTGTTCTAGAATGTCTATTAATTAAAAAATAGTAATAAACTCCTCACCCATTAGCAGTCGCTCCCTACCGTCAATTCCCCCTGCTCCTGGCAACCACTTACCTGTATCTTGTCTCTTGTACAAGTTATTTGAAATAGCATTTAAGCCATTTATTTTGGTAGTTACAGTTAGGATGGTGCCGAGTGTTTCTACATTAAAATATCACATCCTTATAACTCCCATCTGCCCTTGCTCAAAACATTAGTGAAGGATAAAATATGCTTTGAAAAATTAAAATGGCATAGCTATTCATAAAAATTGGAGAAAAATAAGCTTGTTGGTCTTAAAGTGTAATAAAAATATTTCTGCCATGTGAAACCTGAAGCTCCAGGTCTGTGAACTCTGCAGCAGGCAGAGGCGGTTGTGAGTTTGACAACTGTGGGACAGAATCATTGAAAAGCATTGCAATAGCTTGGGATCAGAGTCATGCTCGGAGAACTTGAACTGGGAACTATGTTGGGGTCCTCCTGGAGCAACATGCATATGGCAGCTTATCTGTAGTGGCTGAGAAATCAGAGAAAATTATAAAGATATATCTGTGGGCTGGTGCGGTGGCTTATGCCTGTAATCCTATCACTTTGGAAGGTGAAGGCGGACAGATCATGAGGTCAGGAGTTGAGACCATCCTGGCTAACATGGTGAAACCCCGTCTCTATTAAAAATACAAAAAATTAGCCGGGCGTGATGGCATGCCCCTGTAGTCCCAGCTACTTGGGAGGCTGAGGCAGGAGAATCGCTTGAACCCAGGAGGTGGAGGTTGCAGTGAGCCGAGATTGAGCACTGTACTCCAGCCTCGGCAACAGAGAGACTCAGAGGAAAAAAAAAAGGAGATATATCTGTGTGGAGAGGCTCAATGCCTATATAAGCAATATCTGCAACATCACCATGGAGTGTGAGTAGGGGTGGAATTTGATGAAATATTAAAATTCATGATTTGAATTTCATTGAGAAAAATTTATTTCCTAATTGTTTGCATTTCTGATGTCTTTCTGGTAATCTGGTGTTTTAGAATCTCTGTTTTCAGGCTCATCTAGAGTGAGAAGATTTCCCTCCAATTCTGTATATCTTTCTGGTCCCTCAAGATTAGGTATAATTTAAAAAGTATGTTTGGGGCCGGGCACGGTGGCTCACGCCTGTAATCCCAGCACTTTGGGAGGCTGAGGCGGGCAGATTGCTTGAGCTCTGGAGTTCACTACTAGCCTGGGCAACACAGTGAAACCCTGTCTC
Organism: Callithrix jacchus; assembly: GCF_049354715.1. Lineage (NCBI taxonomy): Eukaryota > Metazoa > Chordata > Mammalia > Primates > Cebidae > Callithrix > Callithrix jacchus. Next base: position 129,934,129 of record NC_133503.1, on the reverse strand, counting down.
TTCTAAAATAATACAAAAAATTAGCTGTGTGTGACAGTGTGCACCTGTAGTCCCACTACTCAGGAGGCTGAGGCAAGAGAATTACTTGAACCCTGCGAGGTAAAGGTTGCAGTGAGCCAAGATCATGCCACTACATTCTAACCTGGAAGACAGAATAAGACTGTCTCCAAAAAAAGTACATTTGGCACTCATTAAAATATGAATATAACAACCATGAAAAGGACAAGAAATTATAAAACAAAAGCAGGTAGCTATGAATCAAGGACAGGTGGATATGAAAATGATTCTACTAAAAATCATATAGACAGGGGGTTGTAAGAGACAAACACATCCTATGGGAGTTACAGAAAGAGAGAATACGAGGCATAGCAAATTAGCAATATTTAAAGAGTTTGTGGCTGAGAACTCAAACACTGCATTCAAGAAGCTAGAAGAACTACAGAACAAATATCCAAAGTACAGATGAAAAAAGGAATATGGAGAATAAATTAATAAAATAGAAAAACAACAGCAATAATCAAGAAGGCCTACTTATTTGAGAAGACATTTTTAGTAATACCATTTTTTTAAAAGCACAAATAATATTAGACATAGAGAAAATGTACCAACAAATATTATAAAGAAAATAATTTGAAAACTTAGAGGAAAAGGATTTAGAGGCAAATGTTTTTCATTTTGTCCTTTTTTCTTTTCCTGGTACTTACCTTCATATTTTAAAATGATATGCTTATAGAGGTATTTCTTGGGTTATGAATTTTAAGTATTTCCTGTTGAACTATTATGGTTGTTGCAAATTTAGCTCTGTTTTCCTCCTGCCATCTTCTTACCTTCTGTTTCTCACTCTCATGTTCTGTATATATAATTATATCACTAATTTTGGTAAAATCAGTACTTTTTATTAACACTACCATGGAATATTGTTATTAACTAATAATTAATTGTTATTAACACTATCATTGGAAATCTTGTTCACTGCAGAACCAAATAGTATACAATTTTTGCTTTTCCCGATAAGTTTGTTTTTTTCCTGTTATTAATAATTAACCACCCCTCCCATACCCAATTTGCTTAGTTTTCTATCTGCATGTCCTTATTTTTTGATGAATATTTTAATATATCTGTGCCACATTCTTTTTTTTGTTTTGTTTTGTTTTGAGATGGAGTTTTGCTCTTGTTGCCCAGACTGGAGTGCCATGGCTCTCAGCTCACTGCAACCTCTGTCTCCTGGGTCCAAGCGATTCTCCTGCCTCAGCCTCCTGAGTAGCTGGGATTATGGGCACAAGGTATCACGCCCAGCTAATTTTTTTGTGTGTGTTTTTAGCAGAGACCAGGTTTCTCCATGTTGGTCAGGCTGGTCTCAAACTCCTGATCTCAGGTGATCCACCCACCTCGGCCTCCCAAAGTGCTGGGATTACAGGCGTGAGCCACCCTACCCGGTCTTATGCCATTCTTAACTACAATTTTTATTTAAGGATGTTATATACCTATTCCAGATATCTTATGAATTTTTTTAATCCCTAGAGCCTTCCCTTCCAGATACTCCCATCTTGTCCAAATTGGGCTAATTGCTCTCTAGATCTTCTGTACAGCTGTCATTCAGAGATCTTCCCATGTTACTTACATTCCTGTGTTGGAACCATGGTGTTTTTGAGCCCTATGTATTCCTATTTCTTAGTTAATCCCTTTATTTGCAAAATAATATATACAATAAATTCCTTAGGAAGGGATTTGCATTAGTTCATTCTCATGCTGCTAATAAAGACATACCTGAGACTGGGTAATTTACAAAGAAATGAGGTTTAATGGACTCACAGTTCCATGTGGCTGGGGAGGCCTCACAATCATGGCAGAAGACAAAGGAAGAGCAAAGGGATGTCTTACATAGCAGCAACAAAAGAGAGAGCTTGTGCAGGGGAACTCTTATTTATAAAACCATCAGATCTCATGAGATTTACTCACTATCACGAGAACAATGTGGGGGAAACTGCCCCCATGATTCAATTGTTTCTCACCAGGTCCCTCCCACAGCACATGAGAATTGTCAGAGCTACAGTTCAAGATGAGATTTGGGTGGGGACACAGCCAAACCATATCAGGATTCTACAAGGTATATTTTTCAAACGGTTAAAAAATATGTATTCTGCCCTAATACTTAATTGATAGTTTAGTTGAATATAGGATTCCATGTTGAATATATTTTTTCTTTGGGATATTAAAGGCATTGCTCAACTTTCTTCCAGCAACTCTCAATGCTATCCTAATTTCACATTCTTTTTATGCGGCTTCTTTATTTTCTGTCTCTTCTCTCTGGAAACTTGTAGGATCCTCTTTGTGTCATTCCTCTTCTGAAATTTCATGATGACATCCCTTTGTGTGGATCTTTAGTTATTTGTTTTAAATTTATTATACAATGTTAAGACACAAATATTAAAAATGTTCAATATTTGTGTACTTTCACTCAACCTGGGATATAAAAAGATCAACACAAAATGATTTATGTGAAATGGTTGAGAGAAAGAGAATATAAATGAGGTAAAAAAAACGTTGAAAGGGACACCTAGATGAAGTCTTTATTGTGCTCTCCTTGGAACATTTCAGAAGATTAAAAAGAATCTTCTGAAATAAAAGGTTTTGAGAAAAAAATATTCAGTTGAAATTCCATGTACCCCCCTTGAAACTTCTTGCTATCCTTTTCCTCCTAGAGAAATCTATTATCTTCAGTTTAATGTTTATAAACATAAACATTGTACTACTTTATACCTTTCTAACTATATACATATCTAAAAATGGAAAGCTTGATATGCATAGTTTTAAGCCTTATGGAAATGATATTATGCTGTATATAGTCAGAAACATTTTTTGCTCAACATTGAATTGGTTCATCCGTGCTGTTCCTTGTAGCTCTAATTTATTCATTTTAATTGCTTTATAGTATATCATTGTATAGATATGCCTTGTAGTATTTATCCTTTCTCCTGTTGGTAAACATTTAGATTGATTCCAGTTTTTTCTTTGTAATTATAAAATATGTTAGGACAATTTTTGAATATGTTTTCTTGTACCAATATGTGATTGTTTCTTTATGGTATATGTGAAGGAGTGAAATTGCTAAGGTAAGAGGATATGTGCATCTTCAGCTTTACCAGGTTTTGTCAAATTGCTTTCCAAAGAGCTTGTGCCAATTTGTGCAGTGATAGTATATGATTATTTCCAGTGCTGTCTCCTTGTCAACAGTTAGTATTAATAGGCATTTTAATTTCTGTCCATCTAATGGGAAGGAACTGTTGTATTTTTTTTTTTAATTTTCTTTTCCCTGATTATGAGTGCAATTAAATGTCTTTTAAAGTTTATTAATAAATTCTTTTTTTTTTTTTTTCCCCGAGACAGAGTTTTGCTCTTGTTAACCAGGCTGGAGTGCAATGGCAGGATCTTGGCTCACCACAACCTCCGCCTCCTGGGTTCAGGCAATTCTCCTGCCTCAGCCTCCTGAGTAGCTGGGATTACAGGCATGTGTCACCATGCCCAGCTAATTTTTTTTTTTTTTTTTGTATTTTTAGTAGAGATGGGGTTTCACCATGTTAACCAGGATGGTCTCAATCTCTTGACCTTGTGATCCACCCACCTTGGCCTCCCAAAGTGCTGGGATTATAGGCGTGAGCCACTGTGCCTGGCCCGTTTATTAATAAATTCTATCTCTTCTTCTGGGTATGGTTGTTTATATCTTTTGCATGTATTTATATTGAGTTTTAAAAATATATTGATTTGTAAATCTTGTGTGTGTGTGTGTGTATTATTTTATTTTATTTTTTGGAGAGGCAGGGTCTCACTATGTTGCCTAGGCTGAAGTGCAGTGGTGGAATCATGGCAAACTGCAGTCTCAAACTCTTGGCCTCAGACCGTCCCCCTGCCACAGCCTCCCAAGCAGCTGAGACCACATCCCAGGTGCATGCCACCAACTCTGGCCAATTTTTAAATTTTCTGTAGTGATGGGGCCTTGCCATGTTGCCCAGGCTGTTCTCAAGCTCCTGGATTCAAGCAGTCCTCCTGCCTTGGCTTCTCAAATTGCTGGGATTACAAGCATGAGCCCCTGTGCCCGGCCTGTATTCTTGATACTAATATGTATCAGAAAAAGTGTTGCAAATATCCTTTTCAAATCTGTGGCTTATCTTTTCACTTTAATGGGTATCATTTGCTGTATAAAAGTTTTAAATTGTAATACAATCAACATTTTCAATCTTTTTTATGATTTGGGCTTTGTGTCTTGTTTAACAAATACTTTTCCATCCCAAGAAGATCATAAAGATATTCTCTTATATTACTAACAGTTTTAAAGTTTTACTTTCACTAGGATTTGACTCTTCCTTAGAATTAGATAATAAAATTGCTCTCCTTAGCCTATTCATATGGTAAGTTATATTAACAGATGTCCTAATATTTTACTGTATTTTGATTTTTCCAACTTTCTGATAAAGCTTAAAATTATTTCAAAAATACATTTAAAAATTGAGTTACTATAAAAGTGATTTATAAGGGATATACCTAAAATATAAAAAGAGAACATTAAAAACAAAGTGATAGAAGAGACATCACAAGTAAACACTAACCAAAAGACAAAATTAGACTATGATGCCAAATGTATAATTTGGGCTAAAGAGGCCACTATATCAATAAAATATTTAATTCATTAGAAAATGTAGCGGGTCTAAACTTGTCCACACCTAATAATATATATTATGTGTTAAAACACATACAACAAAATCTGACAGAACAAATGGAAAAAAATGTAAAGTGCACCATTATATTGGATTTTATTTATTTATTTATTTTTACATTTTTGAATTTTTTTTTTTTGTTTTTTGAAACGGAGTTTCGCTCTTGTTACCCAGGCTGGAGTGCAATGGTGCGATCTTGGCTCACCACAACCTCGGCCTCCTGGGCTCAGGCAATTCTCCTGCCTCAGCCTCCTTATATTAGATTTTAAACTGGCTCTCATTAATATAAATATCAATAAAAGCAGAATGCATATGGAGGATATGCACATTTCAACTTATGAACTATACAGAACCTTGTACATAACAGTAACACAAGTATAGAGGTTATAAATATTAGTAAATCCATTAATATAATTTACCATATATATAGGCTAAGGAGAAAAACCACATGATTATATTTATTTTATTTTATTTTATTTATTTATTATTTTGTGACATAGTTTTGCTCTCATTGCTGAGGCTGGAGTGTAATGGTGCCATCTCAGCTCACCGCAACCTCTGCCTCCTGGTTTCCAGCGATTCTTCTGCCTCAGCCTCCCACGTAGCTGGGATTACAGCCATGCACCACCATGCCTGGCTAATTTTGTATCTTTAGTAGAGATGGGGTTTCTCTATGTTGGTCAGGCTGGTGTCAAACTCCCAACCTCAAGGTGATCCACCCACCTTGGCCTCCCAAAGTGCTGGGATTACAGGTGTGAGCCACCACGCCCAGGCTGATTATATTTATTAATGATATTATCCTTTTTATACAAATTGCATATATTTTTCTGGTTTGTCACATCTTTATGCATTGCTTACAGTAGTTTTGTTATGCAGAAGTGTTTCATTTTTGTGTAATCAGATCACTAGTCTTAATGTTTCTGGATTTCGAGTCCTCATTAGGACAGTTTGTCCTATTCAGAGGTATAGTGGCATTCACTCATTTAAAAAAATATATTCATATGGTTTGTGATTTTTGCACATTGATTTTGTATTCTGAGACTATGCTGAAGTTGCTTATCAGTTTGAGGAGATTTTGGGCTGAGATGATGGGATCTTCTAGATATACAATCGTGTTGTCTGCAATTAGAGACAATTTGACTTCCTCCTTTTCTATTTGAATACCCTTTATTTCTTTTTCTTGCCTGATTGCTCTGGCTACAACTTCCAATACTATATTGAATAGGAGTGGTAAGAGAGGGCATCCTTGTCTAGTGTCAGATTTCAAAGGGAATGCTTCCAGTTTTTGCCCATTCAGTATGATATTGGCTGTTGGTTTGTCATAGTTTTTATTATTTTGAGATACATTCCATCAGTACCTAGTTTATTGAGGGTTTTTAGCATAAAGCGCTGTTGGATTTTGTTAAAGGCCTTCTCTGCATCAGTTGAGATAATCATGTGGTTTTTGTCTTCGTTACTTTTTGTGTGGTGAATTACATTTATAGACTTGCGTATGTTGAACCATCCTTGCATTCCTGGGATGAAGCCTACTTGATCATGGTGGATAAAATTTTTGATGTGCTGTTGCAATTGGTTTGCCAGTATTTTATTGAAGATTTTTGCATCTATGTTCGTCATGGATATTGGCCTGAAGTTTTCTTTTCTTGCTGAGTCTCTGCCAGGTTTTGGTATCAGGATGATGTTGGTCTCATAAAATGATTTGTGAAGGATTCCCTCTTTTTGTATTGTTTGGAATAGTTTCAGAAGGAATGATACCAGTTCCTCTTTGTATGTCTGGTAGAATTCGGCTATGAACCCATCTGGACCTGGGCTTTTTTGGGTGGTAGGCTTTTAATTGCTGCTCAACTTCAGCCCTTGTTATTGGTCTATTCAGGGTTTTGACTTCTTCTTGGTTTAGGCTTGGGAGGATGCAAGTGTCCAGAAATTTATCAATTTCTTCCAGGTTTACCAGTTTATATGCATAGAGTTATTTATAATAATCTCTAATGATGGTTTGTATTTCTGTGGAATCTGTGGTGATATCCCCTTTATTGTTTTTTATTGCATCTATTTGATTATTCTCTCTCTCTCTTTTTTTAATTAATCTGGCTAGTGGTCTGTCTATTTTGTTGATCTTTTCGAAAAACCAGCTCCAGGATTTATTGATTTTTTGAACTTCTTTTTGTGTCTCTCTCTCCTTCAGTTCTGCTCTGATCTTAGTTATTTCTTGTCTTCTGCTAGGTTTTGAGTTTTTTTGATCTTGCTCCTCTAGCTCTTTCAATTTTGATGATACGGTGTAGATTTTAGATCTCTCCACTCTTCTCATGTGGGCACTTATTGCTATATATTTTCCTCTAGAGACTGCTTTAAATGCGTTCCAGAGATTCTGGTACATCGTGTCTTCATTCTTGTTGGTTTCGAAGAACATCTTTATTTCTGCCTTCATTTCATCGTTTATCCAGTCAACATTCAAGAGCCAGTTGTTCAGCTTCCATGAAGCTGTGTGGTTCTGAGTTAGTTTCTGAATTCTGAGTTCTAACTTGATTGCACTGTGGTCTGAGAGACTGTTTGTTATGATTTCCGTTCTTTTGCATTTGCTGAGGAGTGATTTACTTCCAATTATGTGGTCAATTTTAGAGTAGGTGTGATGTGGTGCTGAGAAGAATGTATATTCTGTGGATTTGGGGTGGAGAGTTCTGTAAATGTCTATTAGGTTTCCTTGGTCCAGGTCTGAATTCAAGCTCTAGATATCCTTGTTAATTTTCTGTCTGGTTGATCTGTCTAATATTGACAATGGGGTATTAAAGTCTCACACTATTATTGTGTGGGAGTCTAAGTCTCTTTGTAAGTCATTAATAACTTGCTTTATGTACCTGGGGGCTCCTTATTTAGGATCGTTAGCTCTTCTTATTGCATTGATCCTTTTACCATTATGTAATGTCCTTCTTTGTCTGTTTTAATCTTTGTTGGTTTAAAGTCTGTTTTATCAGAGACTAGTATTGCAACTCCTGCTTTTTTTCCCTCTGCATTTGCTAGGTAAATCTTCCTCCATCTCTTTATTTTGAGCCTTTGTTTATCCTTGCATGTGAGATGGGTTTCCTGGATACAGCACACCGATGGGTTTTGGCTTTTTATTCAATTTGCCGTTCTGTGTCTTTTGATTGAGGCGTTTAGCCCATTTACATTTAGGGTTAATATTGTTATATGTGAATTTGATACTGCTGTTTTGATGCTGGCTGTTTTGCCCGTTAGTTGATGCAGTTTCTTTATTGTGTTGATCGATGCTCTTTCCCATTTGGTATGTTTTTGGAATGGCTGGTGCTGGTTGTTCCTTTCTATGTGTAGCGCCTCTTTCAGGAGCTCTTGTAAAGCAGGCCTGATGGTGATGAAATCTCTGAGTACATGCTTGTTTGTAAAGGATTTTATTTTTCCTTTACTAATGAAGCTTAGTTTGGCTGGATATAAAATTCTGGGTTGAAAGTTCTTTTCTTTAAGGATGTTGAATATTGGTCCCCACTCTCTTCTGGTTTGTAGGGTTTCTGCCAAGAGATCTGCTGTGAGTCTGATGGGCTTCCCTTTGTGGGTAACCCGACCTTTCTCTCTGGCTGCCCTTAGTATTTTCTCCTTAATTTCAACCCTGGTGAATCTGAAGATTATGTGCCTTGGGGTTGCTCTTCTTGAGGAATATCTTTGTGGTGTTCTCTGTATTTCCTGGACTTGAATATTGGTCTGCCTTGCTAGGTTGGGGAAGTTTTCCTGGATAACGTTTCCAAGGTTGGATTCATTCTCTTCATCACATTCAGGTACACCTATCAAACGTAGATTAGGTCTCTTCACATCGTCCCATATTTCTTGGAGATTTTGTTCATTTCTTTTTACGCTTTTTTTTCTAATCTTGCCTTCTCGTTTTATTTCATTGAGTTGATCTTTGACCTCTGATATCCTTTCTTCTGCTTGGTCAATTTGGCTGTTGAAACTTGTGCAGGCTTTGTGAAGTTCTTGTGTTGTGTTTTTCAGCTCCATCAATTCACTTATATTCCTCTGTAAGTTGTTTATTCTCGTTAGCATTTCATCAAATCTTTTTTCAAGGTTTTTTGCATTGGGTTAGAACATGTTCTTTTAGCTCAGAGAAGTTTCTTATTATCCACCTTCTGATGCCTGATTCTGTCAATTAATCACACTCATTCTCCATCCAGCCTTTTCCCTTGCTGGTTAGGAGTTGTGATCCCTTGTAGGATGAGAGGAGTTCTGGTTTCAGGCGTTTTCATCCTTTTTGCGCTGGTTTCTTCCTATCTTGGTGGATTTATCCATCTGTCGTCTTTGTAGTTGTTGACTTTCAGATTAGGTCTCTGACGTCCAGTTTGTTGATGATGAAGTTATTTTTTTTCTGTTTCTTAGTTTTCTTTCTATTATTCAGGCCCCTCTGCTGTAGGACTGCTGAGGTCCACTCCAGGCCCTGCTTGCCTGGGGATCACCTGCAGCTGCTGCAGAACAGTAAGGGTTGCTGCCGGTTTCTTCTTCTGCTATCTTTGTCCCAGAAGGATAACCACCAGATGTCAGTTTAATCCCTCCTTTATGAAGTGACTCTTTGGATATACCGGGGTCAGGGAGCTGCTTGAGGAGACAGTCTGTCCTTTATAGGAGCTCACGTGCTGAGCTGTGAGCTCCATTGTTCATTCAGAGCTGCTGGGTAGGTATGTGTAAGTCTGCTGCAGCAGGACTCATAAACCCCTTTTTTCTTTTTCCCTTTTTCCCAGGTGCTCTGTTGTGGGGATTTAGGACTTTATTTATGTGTTTCTGTTGTGCTGCTGCCTTTTTTTAGGGCTGCCTTGCCCAGCGAGGGGGCAGCCTAGTCACTGTCTGCCTGCAGAAGCTTTGCTGAGCAGCTGTGGGCTCCACCCAGCTGCCATGTGAACTTCCCTGCAGTCCTGTCTATACGGGTATAGTTAGAACTGCCTCGGCAATTGCAGCTGACCTCTATAATGGTGGACTCTCTCTGTAATGGCAGGCTGCCTTGGCAATGGCTGGCTGCCTCAGCAATGGCAGACAACCTCCGTAGTGGTAGACTGCCTCAGCAATGGCAGACACCCCTCCTCCATAGAGCTGGACCATCTCGGGTTCAGATGTGCTTGCAGTGAAACTCTCAATCCAGAGCATTTCAGATTGCTGGGTTTTTTTTGTGGGGGTGGGACCAGCTGAGCCTGATCAGCTGGCTCCCTGCCTCAGAGCCCTTTTTTTTGAGTTGAATGGGCGACTCTGTGTCACAGGTGTTCCAGTCACCTGTTGAAAAGGTGCCGGGATCTGTGTGATTTCCCATGCAGCGACCCACTGCACTGGCTGAAACAGCTGCGTTGAGATTCATGGTGCTTTTTTACCTGGGATTCTCCTGGCCTGGCTCCCTGTTTCAGTCCCCCCTTTTTTTAAATCAGTTGAATGGGTGACTCTCTATCCCAGGAGCTCCAATCACCGGCTAAAACCTGTGTATTTTGTACGGCGAACCGCTGCGCTGGGGCGCTGGCCAAAACAGCTTCGCTGGCCAAAACAGCTATGCTGGCAACCTGTGGGGCTCCTCCACCTGCAAATCTCCTGGTCTGTGGGCAACAAAAATTCGTCTGGAAATGCGGTGTCCACTTACCATTCAGGCTTTCGCTGGGAGCTGCAATCCTGAGCTGCTCCTGATAGGCCATCTTCCTCAGGTCTGTCTATTTTATTTTTATTTTTATTTTTTTTTGAGACGGAGCTTCGCTCTTGTTACCCAGGCTGGAGTGCAATGGCATGATCTCGGCTCACCGCAACCTCCGCCTCCTGGGTTCAGGCAATTCTCCTGCCTCAGCCTCCTGGGTAGCTGGGATTACAGGCACGCGCCACCATGCCCAGCTAATTTTTTGTATTTTTAGTAGAGACGGGGTTTCACCATGTTGACCAGGATGGTCTTGATCTCTTGACCTCGTGATCCACCCGCCTCGGCCTCCCAAAGTGCTGGGATTACAGGCTTGAGCCACTGCGCCTGGCCTATTTTATTTTTTTAAATGACTTGATACTATCCTTCAATCAGGGAAATGGAATTGTTGGGAAATAAGCAGAAGAGGAATAAGATACTTTATAACTTTATAATTACTACTATTGATAGTAATATTATAAGGGGTATTTGATATTATTGTAATAATTATCAATACAATAGAACATTAACATTTCTGATGCATTTGGAAATTTTCCTGGTGTATGATGGATTTGGGGTAGAGTTTTTCTAGTCTCTGTTGCATGGAGGTGATAACCCTTCATATATTCCGATGTTATGCATGGATCTTGGCTCCAACTTGGTGGCTTACACAGGGCCAAGACCATGGGATCCAAGGCTCCCCCTACCCTTGGATGTTAGAACCTTAGTTACTGTGCTTTTTTGCTTTGGCTTTGCCTTTCACCTTTGTTTCTACACCGGAGGATTCCTTCATTTCTCCCCTACTTTAGTTAGGCTATGTATGTTTTGCCCAGTTTGGGATTTTCCCTCAGCTTGGTTTACTGATTTGCCGTACTTTGATTCACAGTGGTCAGGAAATTGGAGAGGATGGCTGAGGGCGGTGGCTCACTCCTGTTATCTCAACACTGGGAGGCTGAGGCAGGCAGATCACCTGAGATCAGGAGTTTGAGATCAACCTGGCCAATAGGGCAAAACCCCATCTCTACTAAAAATATAAAAATTAGCCCTTGTGGTGGTCGGCACCTGTAATCCCAGCTACTTGGGAGGCAGAGGCTGGAGAATTGCTTGAACCTGGGAGGCAGAGGTTGCTGTGAACCAAGATCCAGCCTGGGAGATAGAGTGAGACCCCATCTGAAAAAAAAGGAAACTGGAGAGGACATATCCTAACATACCCTAAGGGGCTTGAAAAACAAAATGGGGTAGAATAAGCATTAACTCTGGAAGGACTATTAGTTTTTCTGGATCTAGTGGCTTGTTTTAAAGCATTTTGAAACTTTATAGCAAGAGCAAATCTTCAGATATCCCATGTGTTCAATTATGACTTAAAGATATCTGAGTTTGTACTGACTGATTGTGATCTAATGGGTATATTGTTATTCGTGAATATTGTCGAAGGCCAATGCATCTTCAACTCAAGATGTCTGTCACTTTGTCTAATTCAAAGCATACTCTAAACCCAATATATGTATGTATTTCTGCGTATTTTACATTAGAATTCTCCACATCTTAAGATAGATTATCCTAAGCTGATTGTAAAAGACTTCTGTTTTAGAACTGTGATCTGAGGACTCTGCTTGTTGCTAGAAAACATGTCTGTCTTTGCTGAACATGGAGTGGCTTAGTAAGCCAGCATGAGTTTGAGAGTCTTTGAATCTTGGTTGTATGATTATGTCTGTTCTGGAATCCTGAGAAAACAGTAGCAAATTTTTATCTTTGTATTAACAGTATAAAATTGATTGTTTTTTTGGTGTACATTTCTATGAATGTAAACAGATGCTTGGATTTGTGTAACCTCCATAATCAGGATACAGAACCATTTTATCACCACCTAAGCTCCCTCATGCAGCTCCTGTATAGTCACACACTCCCACCCCTGACTGCTGGAAACTCCTAATCTGTTCTCTGTCCCTGTTTTAAGAATATCACACAATAGGAATCATACATAGTATATAACCTTTGAGACTGACTTTTCTATTCCAAATGATACTTTTACTCCACATTGTTGCTTTTATCAAGATTATTTCTTTTTATTGCTGAAAAGCATTTGAGACTGACTTTTCTATTCAACATGATGCTTTTGTTCCATGTTGTTGCTTTTATCAATAATTTTTTTTGCTCTTTATTGCTGAGTAATATTCCATTGTTTGGATGTACTGCATTAGGATATTTAGGTTGTTTCCAGTTTTTGGAAACAACCTAAATATCCTTTAATAGGTGAGTGAATAAACAAGTGAAGTACATAAGGTTCATATGAGATAAATTATTTTACCCCTGAAAAATGTTAGTCTTTTTCCTACTTAAGCCCAGTTCCTTTCATCCAACAATAACTTATGTTACACCTCTACCAAAAAGAAATTCTGATCATGTTTTGACCCCTAGGATGGAAATTAGATTTCCTTACCTGTGTCAAATCTGCATTCTAGAATACTGTGTTGAACAGAATTGCAAGACTACCTCTGGGAAAACAGGGGCATAAGCAAATGGTGACATCTGCTAAGGTTGCAGAAGAGGCAAATGACAGCAATTGGACTGCATAATTATAGGGATATTGAGTCCCAGGATGGAGAATAGATATAGAATAGAACAGATAAGAAAATCAGCTGGTGCGGTGATGTAGACTCATGTGTCCCTGCAGCTTTATCACACCACAAAAAGGGAAACCTTTTGGAAAATATCATATTACCTTTCATTTATCTGCATAGCCCAATTTGTACAATATTCTTCTTTGTCCTTTTACAGAAAGGTCCATTACAGTAGTGATAAGGGTTGACCCTCACTGAAAGGTGTTAAGATGCAGACTATGGTACCTTCTAGGTGCAAAGTCACTGCCAACTGGACCAAGAGGGATATGTTGCATTTTGAAATAAAATTTGCATAAGTGCTGATGCATTTTGTAAATATATACCCTTGGTAGACAAATACTGTGTTATTATGCTGTTGTGCTTGAAAAATAGAACTAAACTTTTTGTGTTTGTTTTCCTTTCCAGTATTACTTTACTGTTCTTTTCGGCCATGAAGGTCAGAAACCACTGGAGCTGCGCTGTGAGGAGGAGCAGGATGGTAAAGAGTGGATGGAGGCCATTCACCAAGCCAGGTATAGGCTGAGTCCTCCTATGTGGTACTTGATTGTCTGGGTCCTGCACTGGGGTTACCACTGTTGGTGGTAGTTGTGAAATAACTTGCAATTCTAAGATGAATTTTCTCCTGGTGCCTGGTCCTTAATCATGCGTGAGAGAATTATTTGGGCTTTCCATGGCTACATTCCAGCTAAAGATTAATGATAATACATATAATAATAATAATAATATGTAGTAATAGTAGTCCTTTTTGTTGATTTCTTCCTATATGCCAGGCACTATTATATGTATTATATGTGATTTTCAATTACAGAATGTATGGAATGTATTGATTCACTTATCCTGTCAACCATCTGCAGAGGGGCATTATAATTGCCCCCATCTGCAGAGAAGGAAACTGAGGCCTGGAAGGTTAGTTTGCTTGCCTGAGGTCACACAGCTAGTAAGCCACAGAGCTGGGATATGGCCCTAGCCCAGCCTACATTTGTAAACCCTGCTCTGTGCATCTTGGTTATCAAATGAAGGTGATGACATCCTCTATCTAGGGAAATAGAAGAGTGTGATTTCACTTCCCCCTGTGAAATATCAGGAGGGTGGAAAGGTGTGTGCAAGGTCTTAAATGGGAACAAGAAATCTGAGAGAGATGCAAGGCAGGGCCCTCTCTTTTATTTTCCTGTTCAGTCCCTAAAACTGGTTCAGTTTTGTTTCCCATGCCTCTCAAGCTCTTCCTTTTTGCTTGTCCACTCCCTAATCTGGGCTGTCACTCCACAACTCCCTGCACTTTCATCTCGCTCATCTCCTGCGTATTTTGGGGCAACACTCTAGCTGTGGTGTGCTTTCTTTTTCTTCACCTGATGAGCCTTCCCTTCTCCTTCTGTCTGTTCCTCTCCCTGCAAGTCAGCCCTCACTGGCACCCTCTTCACATGGCTGTGGCACTTGCATTGTGTACTGCACGCAGGCCACTTTGCAATTCCGGTTATCATTACTTTTTTAATGTAGTTAATGTGTTAGATTTCTGTTTCCTGAGTAGGATTGTATACACCTTGAGAATGAAGAGAGGGATTGGGGTACATTCATATCTGAGTGAAGCGCATTGCTAATTATGTAGTAGGTGATCAGGAAATCTCTTCAGTTTGATTATAAGAATGAGGCATTTAGGCTGGGCGTGGTGGCTCACACCTGTAATCCCAGCACTTTGCGAGGCTGAGGCGGGTGGATCACCTGAGGCCAGGACTTCAGGACCAGGCTGGCCAACATGGTGAAACCCCGCTTCTATTAAAAATACAAAAATTAGCCAGGCATAGTGGCACACACCTGTGGTCCAGCTACTTTGGAGGCTGAGGCAGGAGAATTGCTCAAACCCAGGAGTGGAAGGCTGTAGTGAACTGAGGTCACGCTACTGCACTGCAGCCTAGGTGACAGAGCAAAACTTCATCTCAAAAAAAAAAAAAAGAATGAGGCATTTATTTTGAGTGAGTATAGGCTGTTCTGTTCTTTGAACCCTTGACGCTTTCTCTGAAAGTCTCCCCTCTCCTCTCCACTCCCTTCCCTCTTCAGCTACTTATATTGAGCACTTTCTCTGACAAGCAATGTGCCAAGTGCTTTACATACTTATCTCTTTTTATTCTTCACAACAAGTTAATACGGTATTATTACCCCATTTTACAGGTGAGAAAACAAAAATTTGTGATGGGCAGATTGGCCAAGTTCTAACACAAAGGTGTTAAGCTGCAGAGCTGGGATTCAAACCCAAGGCAATTGGACCTCAGAATCTTTAGCCAGTGTTCCATATTGTACTTACCTTCATTATCCTCTTTATCTCTGCAGTCTTTTCTTGTTCTATTTTTTTTTTCTCTTCCTCATTCAAAGACAAAAGTAGATTAATGTGTGACTAGGGTTGAGAGTAAAAGATGTTATTTGCAAAGTACTTCACTTCCTTTTCTTTCTCTGAGATGCAATGGGCTGGCAACTAAGTGCCTCTCTCTACGTGGGCCCCAGGGGAGCTTGCCGCGGGTCATGATGACCCTGGCACGTGGTTCAGCCGTCCTTGCTCTTGGTGCTCTCGGTTTGAGGGTTTTGATTCAGACTTAGGACTAATGCAGAATGATTTGCTGTAGAAAGAAAGTCAGGTCTTCAAAGAGGAAAGAAGCATTAAGCTGGCAAGGTAGAGCCCTTGGGTCATTTCCAGACAATCTTTACAGCCATTTTATTCCTTTCTACCTGGGAGTTAAAATCCATAATTTAAAACGTGCCTGTTTTCCCATCTTTTTCATTCTGGAAGAGCAAGTACTATCAGTGGCCCAAATGCCTTTGTAGTTGCCAAGCAAATATCTTGGTGAACCAAACACAAGTAGTGTGAATTGCTTTGAAGATGATTAGATTCCAAGTAAGAGATCTTTTTCCTGTTCCAGGAATGCATTTTGTCATCTATGAGAAACTGAGTTGATAAGTATTTGGTATCGTTTGACATACAGTCAAATATAGGGCACGTGTGATCGTGTCAGGAGACAGACTTTAGAAACCACTTAACTGGTTTGGATGATACAATAGTGAACCATTCTCTTCTTTTCGGATTTGAAGATTTGGTTAATAATTGACTTTTTTTCTTGATGTTTTGACTTTTTGGTCTATAAGGTCTGCTTTTCTCTTGGCTTGAGACATGAGACTGGGTTCTTTGATAACTTATTTTACTCTGACTGCTTTATACTGAGTTCTTATATTTTACTTTATGAATTGAGATATTCCTTAATTTTTTGTTTACTAAATCAGGGAAGAAAATTTTTTATCTAAGCTTGATTAAGTTGAGTTTTTGGTATAAACTTGGATCTGTAAAATTCACCTTTTTTTTGTTCATGTATGAGCAAAGCCAGAAAGTTAATGAAGCTGATTCAGAGAAAGAATTGATCAGCCATTTTTTTCTTGGCATTGTAATAAAACACAGTTAATTAATTATGCTTGGTTGACTAAACATTTCAGCCTCACAGGGCAGTCTGATGGCATTAATTCCATACTGATGCCTTTTTAATATAAAAGTTTTAAATACTCAATGTTTATGATTTTACTAATCCCTTTTTTAAAAAGTCAAAACTTTTTATTAGTTTAGCACTAGATTAGTTCTTTTCTGAGTTACTCATCCTCCCGTAGATGCCACTTAGATACAAAGACTGCTCAGAACCCCTTCTCTCAGTCACTCTTATTTTCCTGGGATGGCTTTTTAGTACCAGCCTGGGTGTGCTGTCTTTGCGTGTTACGAAAATCACTTTGTTGCTTTTGGCTTTTGTATGTCCAAGGGGAATCTACTTGCCCCACTTTGCCTTCAGAGAATCTTAGTGTCATTTTCTGGAATGTCCAGTTGCATGTTTCCTCCTTTAGATCTGGCCCAGAAAAAATAATTTTAGAATTAACATTTTTCAGTTGGAAGCTTTGATCAGTCTAAGAAGCTAATTTTAATGTTTCGCTTACCATTGGTAAACACTGCATTTCTAGATCGCAGGCATATTTAGGATATCATTTTACCACTTGTTATGGCACTAATTCAGAGGAAGCTGCTACTGAGACCCAATCTTGTTTTTGTCTTGATGAGTTGAGGCCAGAGCGTTTTCATAGCAGTTAAGTCTATGCTTATTTCATATGTGGTTTTCTACTTGAGTATGGAACTCTGGACATGAAAAATAACCTGACATTTCTTGTTTTCTTGGCCATATGTGTCCCTCATGGTGGATTTACTTGTAGACACTAGGATGATCAAAGACACTGGCCTGGTTGATTGTGGGTCCTTAGGGCTTATTAGCTGAAAAGATATCTTTTCAGTGTTTGATTTGCTAGAACATGGACCAAGCAAAGTATCTGCAGTTAGGAGATAGTCATGGCATGGGCGTGAATCCAGGTGAACATCTTCCAAGGGTCTTGCCACCCTGGACTAAGCGTAATACTTCACAGGACCTAGACTATGACATTTGAGAAGAAAGGAGGAAGGTTCTCCAGAGATGTAGTAGGTAGATTTCAAATGAATTTGTGACTATCTGGATTTGGACAGTATTAGATGAGGGTGGCATCTGACACATCTCTCAGGCCCCTAGCTTGGATGGTGTCACTCAGTGGGAAAAGAAACGATGAATGAGGACAGGTTTGTGGGGCAAAGATGATGAGCATTGGCCAGGAAGCACTGAGCAATTTCTGCTGGAAATTGGAAGACTATGATTTTCGCTGGGATCAGAAGGGAACTGTGAGATACTGAACTGATCCCTTGGCATGTGGGGTATGAGAGAATGAGTGTCCAGGGGGCTGATAGAGAAGTAAGATGTATCTTGAGGAGAGAGGAGAGTTTGGGTTTCTACCAAGGTGGAGGGATTGGGAAAACAGAGAATATTGAGCCTAGCACAGAGCATTATTGAAAGTGTGTAGCTTTGCAACCCTGCAGATTTATGTGTTCAGTGTTTGAGACTGTCCCACTATCTTTTGCCTGCTTTCCAATTTCTTCAGCTGAATCTGCTCAAATCCCCACCTCGATTCTCTTCCCTCCCCTCAGAGTGTAACTTGCGCAGGTGAATCGCAGGCTTTCCTCTAAGGGCAGAGCATACAAAGGGAAAAAAGAATTATAAAAAGGAGTATGTTTCTACTCCATAAAGCTCATGTCAGATGGAGTTTGGCAAGGGCCTGACCTAACCCTTTCTTTCACCCTGTCAGTCTCCAGCTTGGCGAGCAGAGAGACTTTATCTTCCAGTTAAACCTTTCAATTAAGCCTTGTTCTCTTTTCCAGTAAAGAAAGCTCTAATGCACCCTCTTGGATCTGTTTTTCACGTTTAGTCCTTTTGATTGCATGTGCCTGAGACAGCTGTTGTTCATGCTCTCTCTCCCTTAAAATACAAACACATGCACACACACACAATGTGGTAGCTGCACCAAACACCCAACACATAATGCTTGTAACCTCATCCTTGGAAAAAGAGTTGATCTGCAGCAAAGTATATAGTATAAAAATCTGTGCAGCACTAAAGGCCGCTGTGTATATTATATCATTACCATAAAATCAGCCCTTTGGAGAATGCACACAGAGAGAAATGCCTCACAAATCAGAGAAGAGTGATGACATAGAAAAGCTAAAAATGTTTCATGTGTCACAGCAACATCACAGGACTAGAAACATTAGAGATGGGCAGTGGTGTTACAGCCTAAAGAGTCCCAGAACCATAATTTGTATTCTTCTTGTAACAGTAAGACCGTCACTACTTCAGAGCTGAAAGTGTGGATTTTGTCCATGTAAGGTATTGTATGTTTTTTTTTTTTTTTTTTTTTTTGCTAAGAACTTCTGTCAGGGTTTTGCCTCCATACTTGCCACAATGAAAGAGAATTCAACATTATTTTTTCTCTTACATCCTACAAAGTGCAACGTGAAAGAGAAGGGATCCTGTATAAACTATGAAAGATTTCACTTGATTTGATGGTTACAATTTGTTTTCTATAGGGAAAAGTTGGGCTTGAATTTTCTTTTTGAATATTGAGTTAATACTTTTGTCAGCTGTCTTTCCTACTTTTCAGTGTTTTTGTTTCAAGTGTTCGCCTTGCACCTGAGGCATCCGGCTGACACGCAGTCGGACCTTCTGCCTGCACTCACGAGCCGGCACCCCGTCCTCATGTGTACACTGTCTCACCTGCAGGAGGGAGCCATCCTCATGACTCTCTCTTTGCCTGCTCCAGAAGAACCATCTCTGGTTCAAGGCCAATTTCTACCTTGAGCTCTCTCTCCGATTTCTTGCTCCATTACTTATTCCATTTCTCTCTTGTATTTCCAGTCTATTTACTTCTCGCTCCTTAGCTTTGTTTCCTGTATTTTTTTGGTCTCCTAAAAATCTCTCCTGTCTTGAAGGAGAAATGAAAGTCTTTTCTTGGCACTGACTACTCCTCTTGCTACTGCCTTTTCTGGAACATGCAGCCTGGTTTCTTGAAGAAATGATTCTGTTGCTCTCCTAGGCATGCAGCTCTTTTTCTCTTTCCAGCTCTTCCTGAGGGGTTTTGTTCCTACTCCGCTGTAACTGTTGTCACCTGGGTCAACAATGAATTT
Organism: Callithrix jacchus; assembly: GCF_049354715.1. Classification (NCBI taxonomy): domain Eukaryota; kingdom Metazoa; phylum Chordata; class Mammalia; order Primates; family Cebidae; genus Callithrix; species Callithrix jacchus. The sequence continues at coordinate 129,914,602 of NC_133503.1, read as the reverse complement.
CCAAAGTTTTTTCTTCATTATATAACTTCAACTTTCTGTTCATATTTAATACTTACTTTTGAAACACACAAGTGATACATAAAAGCAAGCCCCCTAAAAGAAAAATTCAGACAATACAAAAGTAAAAAGTCATAGTTCCACCCCCTCCCTGTTTATTTACCTAAGCCCACTTACTTCCTCAGATGGGTTTACTGGTAACAGTTTGGTGTGCATACTTCCAGACTTTTCTTTCTTATTTTTTTTTTGAGGCGGAGTTTCGCTCTTGCTACCCAGGCTGGAGTGCAATGGCGCGATCTTGGCTCACCGCAACCTCCGCCTCCTGGGTTCAGGCAATTCTCCTGCCTCAGCCTCCTGAGTAGCTGGGATTACAGGCACGTGCCACCATGCCCAGCTAATTTTTTGTATTTTTAGTAGAGACGGGGTTTCACCATGTTGACCAGGATGGTCTTGATCTCTTGACCTCGTGATCCACCCACCTCGGCCTCCCAAAGTGCCAGACTTTTCTATGTATTTGCATATAGATAGATACGTAGAATGATATAATTACAGACTTTTTATTTGCTCTTTACATTATTTGCCATCTTTTTATGTTAATTTGGAGGGTTTCTTTTAACATTAGTATATAGGGATCTAAGTCCTATCTCAAAATTTTCATTCCTTTTGTTTATGATGTCTCTCCCTCCTGATTCTCCCTCTACTCCTTTGACAATTTCTTCTTGTTCTATTTCACTACTCCTGTGGTTCTGTCCCTTTCTTTACTGTGGCTGCTTGTGTAGGGCTTTGCTTTTGCTCTTTCTGTCTCCTCACTTGGATCTACTCCCCAGATTTAGACCAAGTAGATAGAGCCGCTCTTTCTCAGCTAAATACATGCTACGTGCACTGTGTACCTCTTTTTGTTTAATCATCTGATAGCTCATGAGGTAGCTGGCACTATTCCCAGTGAATCTGAGTCTTGGAGAGATAAAATAACCTCCTGAGGGCCACCAATCTAGGAAATGACAGAGCTGGAATCAAGTCCTGGGCAGGCTGACTCCAAAGACATATAGCCTCCATTATATGTAGAAATTCGCCAACACATATTTTTCTATATTGAACTATCTATGTATCATCTCTCCCTGGGTGCTCAGAGTTACTTGATACTCAGCAAGACAAATCCAAACTCATGTATTTCTCCAGGCAGCTTCAGGTTCCTTTTCTGGATAGGAATGCAAGGCATAGTCTCCTATACATTCAGTCACCCAAACCAGCAGGATATCATCCCCTGACGCCAGCCTAACTGCTCACTCCAATCATCACTTGTGGATTCTACCCCAGAACATCACTAGTCTTCATTCCTCTACATGTCTGCAGCATTGGTCTGGTTCAGGCCACCAACATCGATTGCCTGGACTATTGCTCTGCCACCTCATCTGTCTCTTCCAGGTTGGCTTCCTTCCTATCCATTCTCCATAGTTACTAGAGTGCCCTTTCTAAGAGAACATCTGATCTGCTAAAGGAATTCCAGGGTTCCCAGTTGCTTTTAGTTATTATAATTCAATTTACTTCTTATTGTAGAAAATTTTAAATATATGCAGAGAAAGAGAGATAATGGTCCTCCTTGTTGCTTTAAGAAGAGAAAATAGTCATGATTTCACTGACATTTGTTGCTTTCCTATCCAATGCTAGGCTTTGCCCTGAGTTCTGGGATGGAGTGAGCCAGTCCAAGTGAGGCCCCTCTGAGCTGACCTCTGTGAACTCCTCGTCCCACCCCTCCGCTCATGTCCTGGGCTCTAGCTAGAGCCACCACATACAGGAATTTTAATGTGCAGGAATGTCTCTTCCAGTCTGACTTACACCAACACATCTTTCAGGATGGAGCCCTTAGCAGCTTGCATCTTCTTTCCCAGTCCTCTTCCTCTGCCAGCAGGAAGCTTGACCATTTCCTTCTTTGAGACCTTACTGTAACTTCTTATTTCGCTCAAAGCACCTTAGAGATTATTGCATTGATTTGTTTATATGTCTGTGTCTCTCTGTCAGCCTGAATTCCTTCAAAGCAAATTGTACACTACTCATCTTTTGTGCTCTACCCCAGCACAGAGCCAAATTGCTTTTCAGAAATGCATGTACTGATTTAATCTCCCTCCACTAGGGCAGAAGAAAGCTGGAATCATTTCTTAAAATCTTTACTATATCAATGGGTTAAAAATGATAAGTTTTAAGTAATAAGCATTTTCTTGATTATTGGTGAGATGTTGTTTTGCTATCACCAATATCTGTCTATATTTACTATATAAATTATCATCTCATATCCTTTTCCCATTTTTTGGTATTAGTATTTTTCTAGAAGTTTTTTTAATAAGCTCTTTGTATGACAAAAATATATTCATCTTTTATATTTGTTTAAATCACCCTGCATCATTTTTTTGTCTTGTAGTTATACCCATGGGAATTTTTTTGACATTAGAGTTTTGAATTATAATGCAATTAAAATATATTGCTTTTGGTGGGAAGTTGTTCTATTGTTTTTTAAAAAATATTTTAAAAAATCAAGATATACTTCATATACCAAAAGTTTATCATTGTAAAGTGTATAATTCAGTGTTTTTCTAGTATAGTCACAAGGTTGTACAACCATCACCTCTAATTTCAGAGCATTTGCAACACCATAAAAGAAGCCCCATATCCAATGGCTGTCACTCCCAGTTCCCCGCTTCCCCTAGCTCTAGCCAATCGCCAAATTCCTTTCTGTGTTTATGGATTTGCTCCTTCTGGCCATTTCAGATAGATGGAATTATACAAACATTTTGTATCTGATTTCATTCATTTAGTATAATGTTTTCAAACTTCATAGATGTTATAGCATATATTAGTGCTTCATTCCTTTTAATGGCTGAAATCTATTCCACTGTACGAATATACCACATTTTATTTATCTGCTCCTCAGTTGGTGGCCATTTAGGTTGTTTCCGCTTTTTGCTAGTATGAATAATGCTGCTATGAATATTTGTGTGCATTTGTACCTGAACATATGTTTTCAACTTTCTTGGGTATATGCCTGGGAGTGGAATTGCCAGGTCATTTGGAAACTCTATGTTTAACTTTTTGAGAAACTGCCAAACTGTTTTCTATAGTGGCTGCATGTTTTACATTCCCACCCGCAATGTATTGAGGGTGTTAGTTTCTTCACATCCTTACCAACACTTATTGTCATTGCTTTTTTTTTGAGACAGATTTTCACTCTTGTTACCCAGGCTGGAGGGCAATGGCTCGATCTCGGCTCACGGCAACCTCCGCCTCCTGGGTTCAAGCAATTCTCCTGCCTCAGCCTCCCGAGTAGCTGGGACTACAGGTGTGCGCCACCATGCCCAGCTAATTTTTGTATTTTTAGTAGAGATGGGGTTTTACCATGTTGACCAGGATGGTCTCGATCTCTTGACCTCATGATCCACCCACCTCAGCCTCCCAAAGTGCTGGAATTACAGGCGTGAGCCACCGCGCCTGGCTTGTCATTGCTTTTTTGCCTAGAGTCTTTGTGGTGGAAATTAAATATAAGAATGTAGAAGCCCCTTTAATCTATTCTGGTTGAATTAGTATAGTTACTAATTGTTAAAGAATTTTTTGTGATGATAAAAATACTTCTACCAATACCTACTTATGCACATTTGAAAAGAAATGGAAGTCTCAGTGTTAGGAAAGAATCATTAATGTCTATTGTGATGTAAAACATTTTCCTCAGCCTCATAATATAGTACTGTAAAAGATAGTCACTTTTAGAAGCACTCCTTAAAATTTCTATGCCCCGAGGTAATAATTTTACCATTAATGATGTTCTGTTATATTTCCTAGTAACAATATTTTGCCTGCTTTTATATTTAATTGTGCTTTAGAAAGGATTATCAGTGACTTTCCTCATGCCCCAAATTTAGTGCAATGTTTAAGTAATGAACCGTGACTGTGAACAGGAAAGAAGGAGCCATGTTAGGAGAGGGGTTTTGAGTCTTTAATTTTGTTCCTCTTTTTGAGCTGTCTTAACTGAGATGATTGACTTTCCATTTACTGTAGAGGGGACAGCTTAGGAGGGAAAAGCCTGTCAGTATAGAGAGAAGAGATTTGTGGAGGTGACAGTGTTAGGACCTCATGTCTATGTGATATCTAAAAAATATTGATTAGCCAATGAAATGGAGATACTGACATGGGAGAACTTGAGAACCAGAAACAGTATGTGATAGTCATGCCAAAGTGATGGTGAGTAAAGATAGAGAAGCTGACCTTGTTGCTTTGATGGGAACTGTACTGTTGTCATCCACGCTTGCATTTTCCCCTTCCTAAAGGCATCATGATTCTCCTGACATGAAGAATGCCGATTCCAAACAGTTTTCCCGATAAAATTATCATAACCCTGGAGTTAGGCAGACTTTTACTTTAGTGACCTGGGCTATGACTTTTCATCTTGGGTTTTGGTATATTTCCCTTCATATATACGTCTTCAGTCCAAATAAGTGGGGTGAGAATCTGGCCCAGCAGCAACAACTTCTTACTAAGCAAATGTAATTTTTGCCCTTCTATAAAATAACTAAGGTCTATAATTTCACACTGTGCCTCTGCTTTAGACTTTTCAACATTTTATTTGAATGTTCCCTTTTCTCCATATGGAGTGATGTGGTTAGGATTTTTTTAAATTTTATACATTCATTTATGATTGATACATGATTATTGTACATATTTATGGGGCACAAGGTGATGCTTTGAAACATGCATAAATGTATCATGATAAAATCAGAGTTATTAGCATATAAACTATTATTTGGTTATTAGCACCAGATGTTTAAGGTGATGATCTTAAACATTTATTATTTCTTTGTGGACATTTAAAAAACTTCTCTTCAACAGGGCACTGTGGCTCATGCCTATAATCCCACTTTGGGAAGCTGAAGCCAGTGGATCACTTGAGCCCAGGAGTTCAAGATCAGCCTGGGCAACATAGTGAGACCTCCTATCCACAAAAAGACAAAAAAATTAGCCAGGCCTGATGGTATGCACCTGTAGTCCCATGCTATTTGGCAGGCTGAGGCAGGAGGATGGCTGGATCCCAGGAGGTCAAGGCTGCGGTGATCTGTGATTGTACTACTGCACTCCAGCCTGGGCAACAGAATGAGAACCTGCCTCAAAAATAAATAAATAAATAAAAAATACCTCTGTTCCAGCTATTTTGAAATATATAATACATGATGATTATTATAAATATTACATACTAATATTTTTTTCTGTATGTATCCTGATGTTGACATCTGTTTGTACTCAACAGCTGAATTTTAAGTTATGCTTTTACCATGTTGATTTATATGTCCTTTGACAGGGGAAAGCTTTTTTTTGTTGTGGGAGTTGAACTAAAAAGCAAACATAAAAAATAAAAACATAACTAACCAAATGAAAATAATAAGGAGATTAAGCCAACATTTAAAAACTTGAGTAGTACCTAGTAACCGGAAAATTTAATTAGATAAAATATGTATTGGCAATACAGTGGAATAAAAATACCAGTGGTCTGATAAATATTGAAGGGAAGCCCTGCATGTATTTTTAGTTGATTTGATGCAATCCTGGAGCAGACATCCATTTGCTAGTAGGATGTGGAAAAAAGTTTTGTGATGCAGAGTTGGAGGATACCCCAGTAAGAACAGAATAGGAGTAGTAAACTAGGGAACCCTAATGAAATAAATGGCATGACTGGAAAACTACTATGTGAAGAATAAGGAGCCAACATAGTGAGACCTCATCTTTTTTTTTTTTTTTTTGAGACAGAGTCTCACTCTGTCGCCCAGGCTGGAGGGCGGGATCTTGGCTCACTACAATCTCTGCCTCCTAGGTTCAAGTGATTCTCCTGCCTCAGCCTCCTGAGTAGCTAGGATTACAGGTGCATACCACCATGCCTGGCTAATTTTTGTGTTTTGGTAGAGACGGGGTTTCACCATGTTGGTCAGGCTGGTCTTGAACTCCTGACCTTGTGATCCACCTGCCTCAGCCCCCCAAAGTGCTGGGATTACAGCATGAGCCACCGTACCTGGCCAAGACCTCATCTTACAAAAAATAAAAAGCCATGTGTGATAGCTTGTGCCTGTAGTCCTAGCTACTTGGGAGGCTGAGGTGGGAGGGTCATTTGAACCTGAAAGGCCATTGTACTCCAGCCTGGGCAACAAAGTGAAACCCTGTATCAAAATAAATAAATAAATAAATAAACCATGCAAAGTAAATCACATTAAGTGATAAATTACATCAACTCATATTAGATGAAATAAATCATATTAGATGATTTATTTCATTTGGATAATATGATTTGTTTCATTTGACAATGACATTAAATCATTTGAATGACTATTCTGTGCCAAGTCCCCAGGCCTGGACTAGTATTTAATCTTTTTGCCTGGATTATTATTACATTAGCTTCCAACTGTCAAAGCTTACACCTGACATTGGGGGAAAACTGGAGACTTTCTTTTGATCTACATGCTTTAGAGTCCTGTTCCCCCTTTATCTCTTTCTTACTCCCTGTCTTAGGCCATTCTTGCATTGCTAGAAAGAAATACCTGAGGCTGGGTGTGGTGGCTCATGTCTGTAATCCTAGCATTTTGGGAGGCTGAGGCTGGCAGATCATGAGGTTAGGAGTTCGAGATTAGCCTGGCCAACATGATGAAACCCTGTCTTTGCTAAAAATACAAAAATTAGGTGGGCGTGGTGGTGGGTGCCTGTAATCCCAGCTATTCAGGAGACTGAGGCAGAAGAATTGTTTGAACCTGGGAGGCAGAGGTTGCATGCAGTGAGCCAAGATTGTGCCATTGCACTCCAACCTGGGTGACAGGGCAAAACTTCATCTAATAAGAAAAAAAAAAAAATACCTGAGGCTGGATAATGTATAAAGAAAAGAGTTTTAATTGGCTCACAGTTCTGCAGGCTCTATAAGCATGGCACTGGCATCTGCTCCACTTCTGGAGAGGCCGCAGGTAGCTTTTACTCATGGCGGAAGGAGAAGGAGGAGCAGGTGGGTCATACGGCAAGAGCAGGAGCAAGACAGAGAGAGGGAGAGAGGAGATGCCACACACTTTTAAACAATCAGATCTCATGAGAACTCACTATCTGAGGACAGCATGAAGCCATGAGGGATCCATACTCATGACCCACACGTGACCCACACACCTCCCAATAGGCCCCACCTTCAACAGATTACATCTCAGTGTGAGATTTGGGTGGAACACAGATCCAAACCATATCATTCCCCTTGAGGAAACTCACCAATTCGTCATTCCCTAGACAGGCTAGGCTCACTCCCATTGCAGGGCTTTTGCACATACTGTTCCCTGGGCCTGGATGCTGTTCCATCAGCTAGTCACACAGCTCCCTGCTTCAAGTCATTTCTCCAGTACCATTTCTCCATGAAAGCAGCCCTCACAGCTTGGTTAAAATTGTAACCTCAGCCCCTACCTCCTATTTACTCTTATTGTTTTTCTTCTACAATACTCATCACCAAGTGACATTAATGATGTCTTTCTCCAGTACTATGTAAGCTCCAGAAAGACACTGATTTTTTCCTGCTATGTTTACTCCTGTGCCCAGTGCTGTGAACAGTTTCTGAATATACAACACTCAGCAAATATTTGTTGACTCAGAGAATCAATGTGGACTCATGGGAACATATAAAGAAGGAAATCAGCGTTACTTATATTCCCAATGCGTGAAGTAAATAACTACCATTAAAATTCTGTTTATTTTCACTTCCTCCCCACTTAATATTACAAAAATATTGGAAAGTATGGAAAAGCACAAAAAAAGTAATTCAAGAAGTAATTAAAAATCACCCGTAATTGCTCCAGCTCAAGAAAGCTCCCTTTAAGTTTTGATGTGTGTCTCTCACTTCGAGTGCCTTTCTCTCTGTCTTTCTCTTACCCTCTCCTCATCCACTTATGTCTGTGTATATACTTAATTTTCTCCCACTATATATGAACACACATATATGTACATGTACATATAATGTTTATCTCAATTTCTTGTTTTTTTTTTTGTTTATTTATCAATGAGTCTTGGGTATGTGCCATTATGTTATGACTATGTTTAAAAAACGTATTTTAAATGCCTTGTTATCATTCCATTATGTAGATATATTATTACTTATTTAACCAATTCCATATTATACAGGTGTATATTTAGATTGCCTCCATTTTGTTATATTTATTTTAATGAACGAACATTTTGTTTCTTTGTACCTCTTTGTGCAAGTCTCAGATTATTACTCTTGAGTGATATTATTACAAGAGAAATTATGAAGGCAAAGGATATAATTTTGACCTGTTTTGATACATGTTGTGATATTGTCTTCTATAATGACGCACTTCAGTGGTACTATATAACAATATCTATTTACTGTATCTTAGTTAGCCCTGAGTATTATTTTTTCTAAAAGTCTTAACCAGTTTTGGTAAATAATTTATACTTCTTTGATTAAGAAGGACTTTTTTGTTTTGAGAAAGAGTCTCTCCCTATTTTCCATGCTGAAGTGTGGTGGTACGATCATAGCTCACTGCAACTTCAAACTCCTGAGGTCAAGTGATCCTCCTGCCTCAGCCTCCCGAGTAGCTGGGACTACAGGTGTGTGCCATTACACCCAGCTAATTTTCTTTTTCCTTTTTGTTTTTGTAGATAGGGTCTCATTTTGTTACCCAAGCTGGAGTGCAGTGGCATAAACACTGTAATTGCACCCTTGACCTCCCAGGCTCAAGCAACCCTCCAGCCTCAGGCCCCCAAGTAGCTGGGACTACAGGTGCATGCCACCACACCTAGCTAATTATTGTAGTTATTTTGTAGAGATGGGTTTCACCATGTTGCCCAGGTTGGTCTCAAACTCCTGAGCGAAAGTGATCCACCTGCCTCAGTCTCCCAAAGTGTTGGGGTTACAGGTGTGAGCCACTACACCTCGTCCCAGCTAATTAAAAAGCAAAATTTTGTAGAGATGAGGTCTCACTAAGTTTCTCAGGCTGGTCTTGAACTCCTAACCTCAAGCCATCCTCCCACCTCAGCTTCCCAAAGTGTTGAGATTGTAAGCATGAGCCACCATGCCCAGCAAGAAGGACCCTTTTCATGCATTTATTGATTATTTGCTTATTACATTTTGTGAAGCCCTTTTGTCTATTTCTTGACTTACTAATTTTAGCCAGTATGATTCATTCTCTGGCACAAAAATGAAAAATTTAACACCCTTACAATACCTCTTAGGTCCCCTGCTTTTTGTCCCCTCTGTTTTTGTTACTTACATATTTTTTGCTCTTAAATTAGTTGACTTTATGTTCTAAAATAATACAATTAAACCTCTGTTGCTTTATCAACTTTAGACAGTATGTATTGACTCTGCTAGGAAAGTTAAGTATAATAAGTTAAGATATTTAATGTGTTTTCATTTCTTTGCTAATCCTGAGGTTTTATTACTTTCGTTATTATTTATTCTTACTTTATAAACTTTTAGACATTTACATTCTATTCTCTAAATTGTTCCTCTGTGTTTTGTCATAGGCTGATTCTGAAAATTAAAAACCAATAAGGAACATTTTCATAGTGATTATAACAAATGTTATGTCCCAAAGTATCAAGGTTGGTGTTTGGTCCCACAGAGAATGAAATATAACCATATGTCATTTAATATTTACTCCTTGGAGGAGAATCTTGCATGTGTCAACTTCTAGTTTCTTTCTAGCTTCCTTTACTTCATCTGGCTTGTTTTCTTGCATTCGATGCCATTTTATTGTCTTTGATTTCTGTTTTGTTTGGTTGGAAAACCTCCTCATAATATTTCCCTGCACTAAGTGTGTGGGGGTTAGTAAGTTTTTCCTCTCTTGTCCTGGTACTTGGTCAGCGATTGTTTATTGTTTTAGAAATTGTTAAGCAGGTTCAAAATATTTTCTCTACAATTCTCTGTTGCCACCTAGAATCCCAAGTTAATGATAAAAAGTATGACAGCATGATTCTCACTTCCTTTAGATACCTGTTGCTTCTCTTTGGAAGCTTTTATAGTTTTTCTCTAACTTTAGAATTGTGATATTTTACCAGGATGTATCAGAGTATGAAATGTTTTCATTTATCCTATCTGGTATTTGGACTATTCTATTTGAACTGTGCTATGCTCAGTTCACGGAAAGTTTCTTCCATTTCTGTTTTTCTTTTTTAGATGGAGTCTCACTCTGTTGCCCAGGCTGGAGTGCAGTGGCATGATCTCAGCTCACTGTGACCTCTGCCTCCTGGGTTCAAGTGATTCTCCTGCCTCAGCCTCCCAAATAGCTACAATTATAGGTGCCCACCACCACACCTAGTTAATTTTTTGTATTTTAGTAGATATGGAGTTTTGCCATGTTGGCCAGGCTGGTTTCAAACTCCTGACCTCAAGTGATCTGCCTGCCTCAGCCAAAGTGTAATCTCAGCCAAAGTGCTGGGATTACAGGCATGAGCCACCTGCCCAGCTCTCATTTCTTTATTATTAATATTTTTTTCCCCATTGCAGTCTAACTTTTTTCCTTTCTGGAACTCCCAAAGACAGATATTAGACTTCTTGGATCTATACTCTAGGTTGCTCAGTTTTCCTTTTATATTTCCAATCTCTTTATATTTTTGTTTAGTGTTCTTTTTTTGAGCTCTCTGACCGGCTTAGTTTTTAGCCATGTCTGGGTTATTGGTTAGTACATCCATTGACCTATAAAATTTTAGTAATTATTGGCTAGGTGCAGTGGCTCACACCTGTAATCCAAGCACTTTGGAGGCCAAGGTGGGCGGATCACCTGAGGTCAGGAGTTCAAGACCAGCCTGACCAACATGGTGAAACCCTGGTTTAAAAAAAAAAATTTTTTTTTTTTAGTAATTATTTTTTTGTTTCCAAGAACTCTTTTTTTAAAAAAAAAATCAGATTACTCCTTTTCCAGGGCAGCCTCTTTTTCTTTATGTCTCTAATATCCTTCTGTATCTTTCTGAAGGTAGTACCTTTTTGCCTGAATTAGCCTTGTTTCTTTTTGTATCTTTTCTGTTTGTTCATTTGGGGCTTTTTTTTTTAAATCTCTTGCCACATAACAGTTTTTAAAACAATAAACAATTTGTTGTTATACACAGTTTCTGTGGGCCAGGAATGCAGGCATAGCTGAGCTTGGTGCCTCTGCCCAAAGGTGTCTTACCAGGTTACAATCAAGTTGTTGGCCAGGTCTGTATTCTCGTCTGAATGCACAATTGGGGAAGAAGGATCCACTTCCAAGTTCACTCACTCTGTTTTTGGCTAGATTCGCTTCCTTACCAGTTGTTGGCTAAATGACTCTTAGCCAGAGGCCTCCTTTAGTGTCTGGGCCCGTCCCAGCATGTCCAGCCCCTGAAGTTGGGGGAGGGGGATCTGCCTTTGCTGCCACTGCCAGGCCAATGCCCTGCAGCTGAGACTTGGCCGCACCTCAACAGAAAACCCCTCCCAGTGCCAGCTGCCCAGGATGGGTGGGCCCTGGGGGCAATACGGGTCCCACCTGAGGGGCTGCAGGGTGGCAGCCAGCAGCCACTGCCCCATCACTGCCCACTCAGCAAGGGCAGCCTGCCTGAGCCTGCCCTTTGCCAGGTGTGTGCCCTGAGGCTGGTGGCTAGATATGTGGCCAATAAAAAGCAGATCTAGCCCCCCCCCCCCAAAAAAATTGGCCTCTCTGTAGAGTAGCTCAGAACCTGGCAGCTGACTTCCCTCAAACCAACCCAGCAAGACAACAAGAGAAGGCAAATAGATGGAAGCCACAGTCTTATAAACTAATCACTGCATTGCCATCCCATCACTCCTGCCATGTTGTATTCTTTATAAGTGAGTCATTTAGGTCCAGCTCACACTCAAAGGGAAAGTCCTTTTACCTAAGGGGGTGAGTACTAGAAGGCAGGGGTCACTAAGGGGCTGTCTTAGATGCTGCCTACTATGGGGCCTGCAGTGGGAAGAGGGAAGGCTGGTTTTCATGAGTGTCTGCTGTTCCTTGTTTCTAAATGAAGGACCTTGTGGGACATTATGGGTAGCTGGTCTGGACTCACTGACTGTGAATGCTGGATCGTGTTGTGTCAGCTTCCTTTTCAGGTATGTGGGCAGACAGTAGGAAGGCGGGTTGGAAATTCTTCCTTGTATAATTCTATATCCTTTAGCCCACACGGTTGGAACTTGTTCCTTGCTACTACCCACTAAAATATGGCAAACATGATGGGATAGTGACTCCATTGATTAGGTTACATTATATGGCAAAGGAAAAGGGTTACTTCTGTAGCCTTTTCCTTTGTAGTAGCCTGTTACTTATCTTTACATTTAGGAATATAAAGATATCATTATAGTATTAAATCAGTTAATGTTGAGTTAATTAAAAAGGAGATTATCTTTGGTGGACCTGATTTAATTAGATGAAAGACCTTAAAGAGCAGGTGAGAAATGCTCTCCCACTGGCTTGGAAGAAGGAAGATGCCATGAGTTCCATCTCAGCAAGGACATGAACTATTCTAATGACCTGAATGAACCTGGAACGGGATTCTTCCCCAGTCAAGCCTCAAGATGATAATGCATCTCGATTCATACCTTGATCGTAGCCTTGTGACATCCTGAGCTAAAGGTCTAGCTAAACTGAGTCTAGACTCCTAACACACAGAAACTATAAGATAATAAATATGTGTTGATTTAAGAGCCTGAAAGTAAAATACACTGTATTCATTTTCTTTTCTTTTTTTTTTTTTTTGAGATGGAGTCTTGCTCTGTTGCCAGGCTGGAGTGCAGTGGTGAAATAGCTCACTGCAACCTCTGCCTCCTGGGTTCAAGCGATTCTTCCACCTCAGCCTCCTGAGTAGCTGGGATCACAGGCGATCATTTTCTATTTTGTAACAAATTATCACCAGACTTAGTGGCTTCAGTTCTGCTGTGACAGGATAGAAAATGAATACAGTGTATTTTACTTCCAGGCTCTCTTATTGCCTTTGCTTTCTTGGTTCTCCCTTGTGTCCACAGTGAATGTCTGGAGTAAACCCAAGCTCTGGCCTCAGAGTCCAGCTCCCTCATTAGAGGCCTTTTTAAGGAAAGTGCAACCCTTTTGTAGAGAAAGCAGACTTTGCACTGCCAGCTGGGTACATTGTCATTGCTGCCAGCTGTGCCTTTTATTTCTTATTTTTGAAGTGTATGAAGAGGAGGAGCCTAACCTCAGATATTCTAAAGGTACTTGTTTAATGGAAGATCATAACAACTGCCCTTGCCTGCTCCCCTGTTGTTTACATTTGCTGCTTCAAATGGAATTTTACAAAGTCCATGATATAGGTGCTGAGGATGTCTGGTCTATTGATGGCATATTTTCCTGTTTTTATAATGCTCTTAGGGTTTCATTCTTTAAACAGAAAACCATTTTTCTAGTAAAGGCCTTGGAAGCAAAGGGAGGCAAACATTGGTGATGAGTGTATAAAGTCAGCTTGCATTTCAAATTGGACCTGCCTTTTTCTTTTCTTTTTCTCTTTTTTTTTAAGAGAAAAGAAAATACTGCTTTGCTGCTTACCACTGATCTAATATATTTGTAACCAATTTGGCATATTGATAATAAATCTGATAAGAAAAGACAGAATTTTTATAACAATTGCTTTTCTTATGCTCCATTGTTATTTTTCTCCCTTAAGTTCCCCCAAACATACTCCTATCAAGACTCTTCTCTCTTTTCTTCTTCTTTTCCCTTCCTGTCACTTGTACTTTCATATCCTCCCTTTCTATTCTCTTTGGGTAATTTCTTAGAATGAGTGACTTAAAAATATTGCTGACATGGTTCTTTTCTAACCCTAAGAGCATGCACAATACAGGTGCTGAGGATATTGAGATACTGATCTAAAATTGTGATTTTAGAATTGTCTTAAGACTTTTAGTTCTAAGCAACATGAACCAAGTAACCTAAATCTCAAACCAGTTTAGGTTAAAAAAAAAAAAGAACATATTAGCAGGACACTGCAGTATCTTCTTGAACCCCAGGCTAAAATTGTATTCCGATGTCACAAGGGCCTGGCACCAGGAACTAGAAAGCTACAGGAGCCCAGGTAACTGTTAAGTTTCTGTCTCTCCTGTCTTTGCTTTTCTGAACATCTTATTCTTTTCTCTCTCAATGGATTCAGTTTGACTGTTTTGGCATGGATGTGGCCAAATATGGCTGCCCAGAAATGGCATCTAGAATTTCCAAGTTAATATTATTTTATTTAGGGCAAATAAGGCAGAGGTACAATCCCAGGTTCCAAGGGGGAAAGAATCCATTTGGTTTAGCTTGTGCCAGTTATCTCTTTTTAGGCTGGTTTAATATGGTCATGAGGATAGGTTTTGTGGTATAAACATGGCTTGCTGTGGCCCAAGTTCCCAAAAAGGAGGTAAGTGAGTGGAAGATTGAGCAGATATCTCAAAACACTTCTCCTGCAACATTCTTGTTTATATCCTACGTCCTCTTTCTCAGCAGAGAGACAGTTTAGCTGGTGCTTAAGAACATGGACTTGGGGGTCAGACAGACCTTAATTAGAATCCCAGCCCTGTTACCTACTAGCTGTGTGATCTGAGGTCAGTACTTTGCCTCTGTGAGGATCAAATTCTTTCTCTGGGCAATTAAGATCACAAATCTCCTGGGGTCTGGGAAGATGAGATGAAATAATGTATGGTATATCCTATGCATTCAATAAATAGTAACTATAATGAATTATTACTATCATAGCACTGGGGAAAGATGATATAAATGGAAGAACATGCATTTCATCACCCTGAATGGTGACAGAAGATCTGAAGGCAAAATTTTAGATATCACAGAATTATATCATCAGTAAAAATCTAAGAATAAGTTTTGTCTTACCCTACTTGAGCAAAGACAGAGATATAGGCTAGTCTGCAAGAGTTAGGGCCCAAATAATCTAAACTTATTTCTAGAATATAATTTCTATTTCTGTTGGCTTTAGAAATGGAGTAGTCAATGATCTTGTAATCTAAAAGAGAGCCCAACAGAGTTGGTGGTCACTAATAATACAGACGTAATAGCTTTTTTCCAGTTAGTGCCTGTTCTGATAGTCTCTGCATTTATTCTCTTTGGGAGCAGGTTTATTTTGATTGGCTAGTATCTTACTCGGTGAAGTATTTTGAATAGCATCCTTGGAAACCATGTGCCAGAATTCAAAAGACCTCAGTTTTTTTGTTAAAGAAGACATACTACTTTCTTTTTAAGACTATTACAATTTCTTTTGTACTTTTCTCACTTCCATGATAAGATTTTTTTGGGCAGCAATTATTATTAAATGAATTCTTAGTAAGGATATGTAAAATGGTTATTTAAATTCTTCATCATTGAAGGATACCAAATGTAAGCTGAAAGTTAATATTTATGTAGAGATAGCTGAACAAACAATGTTCATAACTTCTTTTTCAAATATAGTGTATTATATTCTTTATGAAACTATATGTAGTAGAACAATATCTCAATGACTAACTGTGTAATTTTCTCTCAAGTTATGCAGACATTTTGATTGAGAGGGAAGTATTAATGCAGAAGTACATTCATCTAGTTCAGATCGTAGAGACAGAAAAAATTGCAGCTAACCAACTCCGACATCAACTTGAAGATCAAGACACAGAAATCGAAAGGCTTAAATCAGAGGTATTATTTCCCAGTGGATAGATTCCTTCTCATTGTTTCACGTTTACCATCATTTCCTCATGATTACTTAAGGCCCATTCAGGGCAACATTTTAATCCCAGGCTAAGTTCCTCCATCATCAACACATACATGGCTGGGCCTGACCTCGATATGAATCTAATGTTTACATTAGGATTAGGTAAATGTGCTACAGGAACATATCAGGATAATGTGCTTTTTTTGCGGGGCAGGGGTATTTTTTCTCCTGATATCCTTTATTAGCCCAGAAATTCAGGAATTGACTATAGTTCTGAAAAATTAACTGTTTTCAGATACCTTATAGTAATTATAATTATGAGTCTGCCATAGATTCAATTAAAGTCTAAAATGATGACTAAGGGAGGACCAGAAATGAATTCAGACTATTTTAGATTGAAGGAGTCCATCCTTCTCCCCTCCACTGTTTTAAAAAGAACATTTGGATTAAAGTAAGATATTTGCTAGGGTGCATTTTTCCCTGGAGTCGGAATTCCTACCTCCCCTCTCCCTCCCTCAGGCCTTGCATCCCCAGAGAGTGAGGCTGATGGCCCAGTGTGAGCAGAAGGTGGTTTTAGAGTCCACGGCCATGGTCTGTGCCTCCATCCTCCCTACCTCCCAGGCCTCAGTCTAGATAGAGAATCCTGAATGTTCTTTTCCTGCTGTCCTGTCCTTCCTCATGGGCAGTAAGCAATAACTGAAGAATGGGAGAGGAATGCAGAGAATGAGATTTTCTCCCTCTTTCTGCCCAGGGATGCATTAGTATCTTCCGAGATTCAAAGAAGGGAATAGGACACAATGAAACCTACTAGTAATTGTATCCTCATTGACAGAAACAGTTTAGGCTCCTCAGCCTTGGCAATGTTCCTGTCATTTTTACTGTCATCAGACATGTTCCTTTTGGTGTCTTCGCACCTTCCTTTAAGACATACCCTGTGAATCCTAGGTGGGGGTTTTGCCTCTGTTCCCTGCAAACATCACCTCCAGAGTTCAGAGCACGAGCGTAAGCTTCTTCCAGCTGGGATGTGGCGGCTTCTCTGAGGAGGACAACTTGCAGATTGTGTTCACCATATTATTATAGTTGTTAACTTCCTGATTCGATCCTGATATCCGATAGAGTGAAAACAACAACAGAACACTTAACAAACCTGCATTTTAAAAGACTATATCAGGGACTGTTATTTAAAACAAAATTATTGTGTTCTTTCTTTGCCACTGTAAGCTAGAGCAGATGCTTGTCTGCTAAGTGAAAGAGGTTGGTATTTACTCCATGAGAGAAGCTCAACACTAGGCGATATTCCTCAGTGTTTATTTGTGTTTATCTGCCTTCACTATGTTCTGTTTTAGTCTGAATGTAGATTACAGCAAAAAACTGTCAGTTGCAGGTATGCCTTCTGTAGTCTCTTGACAGGAGCCATAATTTATTTCCTACTCCCTTTCTTTTCCCACTTCCTTGCCAGAAAGTAGCAGAGGGGTACATGCGCTATTGGGAACAAAATATAAAGACAGGTTAGATAGGGGCAATTATGATCTCTTAATTTTTGAAGTGTTGCTTGTTAGTAAGTCTGTATAGGTTCTTAAGCTTGTAAGAGCCTGCCATTCAGTGCTGACCTAGAGAATTTTGCTGCTATGTGTAGTTGAGAGGCCACCCAGTCTTGAAATGCCCCTCACAGGTCACAGAACTGAGCTGGAGATATAAAGAGATCCCAGGTTATTTCAATCCTTTTTACCTTTTCTGAGGAATTCTCTTGGTTGGCTGGGACCAGCCCCAGGGCTCTGAAGTTCCCTTTATGGTTGCCATTTTCCTAAGGATGTTTGTGAGTTTGGGATGCCATGTGCTTTGGAAAACAACAGGCCAATGACTAGAACCAGGGGCCCTGAGCTGAGTGAGACTGCATGTGGGGACCACAGGGCATTGCAGGCAGCTGCCTTCAGGTGAGGGGGTGGACATGTCGCTGGACTCCTGACAAGGTCTTGGCCTGCTCACCACTGGCAGCTGGGGCTGAGTTTTGGCCTAACATTTATGCTAACCCAGATCTCAGGTCACACTTTGCACAGTCACTTCTTAAAAACACTTTTGTTGGTGATAGCCTGCTGGGGGTAAAGTTTATGTTTCCCCCATCTCAGCACCAAAGTATGAGAGGATGCAGAAAAAGTGGCTGTTTCCTGAGGCGCTCATTGGCCCACCTTTGTAGGCAGAGCTTGCTGTGTGTTATGGCTATAATCTAGCATTTCCCAAATCATGAAACGGACTGATTTTGTGTTCCAGATTATTGCTCTTAATAAAACCAAAGAACGAATGCGACCTTACCAAAGCAACCAAGAAGATGAAGATCCAGACATCAAGAAGATTAAAAAGGTAGGGCCTGGAGGTTTCCACCTTTGCAGGAACCAGTCGTCTGTCCTGTGGTGATGTCTTGTGCGTGAGCTGGGAGCAGCCTTGGCGTTTCTGTTCCATGGCTCCCAGACTTGCCCTGCGGAGTGTGCCAGGCGTGGCTACTCTAGAGAACTTCTGCTTGAGATTTCTTTTCACTCTCTGGGAAGGATGCCAAAACCGGACGTTAAGACAATCGTGTTCTCCAGTTGGGTTAATTAAGTGCTGTTCAGCCTCTTGATTTTGTGTGGCTTTCATATTTGGGAGGAATATTTTTCTAATACATTTCAAA
Source organism: Callithrix jacchus (assembly GCF_049354715.1). Classification (NCBI taxonomy): domain Eukaryota; kingdom Metazoa; phylum Chordata; class Mammalia; order Primates; family Cebidae; genus Callithrix; species Callithrix jacchus. The sequence continues at coordinate 129,896,274 of NC_133503.1, read as the reverse complement.
AATATTTCTTTTAGCTTTAATCTTTAGTGCTATTTAAGAAAGATATTTTTGGGCATGTGAGAAGATTGGGTAAATCAACACATCCGCTTAGATTTCTGTTTTATTATTGTTTCTTGTTTAACATCCACACAATCAGCACATTTTCCCCTTCTTACTGCCATTTACAGTTGCACAACTTTCGCAGCGAAACAGACCCTGGCTCTCATTCTAGTCCACTGTGTTTTGATTTGTCATTTAGGTTTTGATCCCATGATCTTGATAGTCTTATATAAAGCACTTACTCAGCTTTGTTAATAAGTGAAAAGCATATTTCAGGAAATTTCCCTGGATATACATTTTCAAATCTTGTTTCTTTTTAATTTTTTATTATTCTTCTCATTTTATGCTAAGAATTATTCCCCTTCCACTGTAACAAACCTTTAACGTAGCCGCCATTTGCCTGGGCATTTTAAAGATGATCGGTAAGTGTTTGTTAGTGGCTGAAACACACAGGCCCATGCACTTTGTCAGGCTTGCCTGTTCCTTTTCATATCATCCCTAGGGAATTCTGGTATCATGTTTTCTACAAAATTGATTTAAAATTATATTTTATTTTATTTTTTACAACTTTAAATATGGCTCAGAATTTGAAATAGAAATGATTCTTAGGAGTAAGTCAAATGTTTTCAACTTTCAAGAAATAAAAAAGTAAAATATTTATTCATTATCAATTTCTTAGAAATTAAAATTTTTTATTTGAATCTGTTTTATGCTGTTATAAGATAAATTTGTTTTTTTTTTTTTTTTTTTTTTTAACAAAAAATCCCATCTAGTCAGTCTGGAAACATATTAATTCTACTGCCTTTCCTTTAATAGTATGCAGCTGCATGTAAACAAAAAATTAATGAAATTCGATTTTCAGGTATGTGGTAGAAACTGTTCTATTAGTAAATAAGTGAAGTGGCTGTTGGTCAGCAAGCACCTCCTGCCCAAGTAGATAGAAAGGTGTCACTTAACCCCAAATCCAGTTCAGTTGATTTTTAAAAATTTTTCTCTTAAATAAAAGAATACCGATAAAATTTTAAAAATATTTTCTACCTTTTTGTTTCTTAATAGGAATAATTTTTAAACCAATTTTTGTACTTGTTAAATAGGTTTTGAAATTAACTTTGTTGTTCTTTATGTCTCAATTCAAAATAATGTCTGTATGGAGAAAAGTGTTAACAATCATTTCTCTATTCTGATCTTGGCAAATATCAATATAATTTTTTTTACCTTCATAGACTAAAATTTAAAATTGGTAATAATTCATGGAAATTTTTGTTAGACTTTTTGAAATAATATGAATATAATTTCCCCACATAATTGTGTTAAAATGTTGTTGATTTTTATTGAGGTAGAGTGACTTTAAAGCCTGTATAAAAATTGATAACATGGTGACAACCCTGACAGGCAAACAAGAGAATCTTAGACATTGCAAAAGAAGGGTCGTCGCTTAGTACACGATAATTTAGAATATAGCATGGAAAAAGTAAAAAGTGTAAGGATGTGTTAAATAGATAATAATGATCCTTTGGTAGTGATCTAATACTGTCAATTATATGTGCATTTACAACCTACTTTGTTGCTGAATTGGCCACATCTAAAGTGACAAATCCTAATTATCATAAAACAAAGCCTAATTAATTATGTTACAATTTTTTATATTTAGAAAGGACTGTAATTTTTTTTGTTAATCATTTTATTTTATTTTTATCTAAAATGAAAGTAGTCTGATAACACGAGATTAAAAACAGAGAAACACGAGATGAGGTCTTGCTGTATTGTTCAGGATAGGCTTGAACTCTTGGGCTCAAGTGCTCCTCTCACCTTAGCCTCCCAAGGTCTGGGCCTACAGGCCTCTGCATGTCCAGCTCTATCAGTTATTTTATAGATGAAAAAACAGAGAATCAGAGGTCAAGGTGGTTGCAAGCTGGCTAATGGCAGAGCCTCTGAGTTAAAGGTTATAATATATGCTTGACTGCGCTGTGCCTGGCATTCACCTGAGCATTTTAAAGACGATCGATCAGTAAGTGTTGGTAGATTAGCTGAAACACACAGGCCAGTGCACTGTCTCAGGCTTGCTGTTCTTTTTCACATCATCCCTAGGGAATTCTGATCACTTTTAGAGGCTATGATGTTCTCTGCAAAATCGATTTTAGTTATATTTCATGTTATTTTCCATAAAATAATCACCATTGCAAGTAGTCAGATTCCCTTTTGGTTTTTTGTTCTTTAGGTTCAGAGCTTCATGCGAGGATGGTTGTGCAGAAGGAAATGGAAGACCATCGTGCAGGATTACATTTGTTCTCCTCATGCTGAAAGTATGAGGAAGAGAAACCAGATTGTGTTCACCATGGTGGAGGCAGAGTCAGAGTACGTTCACCAGCTCTACATCCTGGTCAATGGCTTTCTCCGGCCCCTGCGTATGGCCGCCAGCTCCAAGAAGCCCCCCATCAGCCATGACGACGTCAGCAGTATCTTTCTCAACAGGTTTGACATTGCATAAATCAAAGGATCATGACAAATACCCCTTTGTATTTCTTTTTTTTTTTTAATTGCATTTTAGGTTTTGGGGTACATGTGAAGAACATGCAAGATAGTTGCATAGGTACACACATGACAGTGTGATTTGCTGCCTTCCTCCCCTTCACCTATATCTGGCATTTCTCCCCATGCTATCTCTCCCTAACTCTCCACCCTCTGCTGTCCCTCCACTATTCCCCGCAACAGACCCCAGTGTGTAGTACTCCCCTCCCTGTGTCCGTGTGTTCTCATTGTTCAACACCCACCTATGAGTGAGAACATGTGGTATTTCATTTTCTGTTCTTGTGTCAGTTTACTGAGAATGATGTTCTCCAGGTTCATCCATGTCCCTACAAAGGACAAGAACTCATCGTTTTTGATTGCTGCATAATATTCCATGGTGTATATGTGCCACATTTTCCCAGTCCACTCTATCATTGATGGGCATTTGGGTTGGTTCCAGGTCTTTGCTATTGTAAACAGCGCTGCAATGAACATTTGTGTGCATGTGTCCTTATAGTAGAACGATTTATAATCCTTTGGATATATACCCAGTAATGGGATTGCTGGGTCAAATGGAATTTCTATTTCTAGGTCCTTGAGGAATCACCACACTGTCTTCCACAATGGTTAAACTAATTTACACTCCCACCAGCAGTGTAAAAGTGTTCCTATTTCACCACATCCTCTCCAGCATCTGTTGTCTCCAGATTTTTTAATGATTGCCATTCTAACTGGCATGAGATGGTATCTCAATGTAGTTTTGATTTGCATTTCTCTGATGAACAGTGATGATGAGCATTTTTTCATATGTTTGTTGGCCTCATGTATGTCTTCTTTTGTAAAGTGTCTGTTCATATCCTTTGCCCACTTTTGAATGGGCTTGTTTGTTTTTTTCCTGTAAATCTGTTTGAGTTCTTTGTAAATTCTGGATATCAGCCCTTTGTCAGATAGGTAAACTGCAAAAATTTTTTCCCATTCTTTTGGTTGCCGATTCACTCTAGTGACTGTTTCTATTGCCATGCAGAAGCTGTGGAGTTTGATTAGGTCCCATTTGTCTATTTTGGCTTTTGTTGCCAATGCTTTTGGTGTTTTAGTCATGAAGTCCTTGCCTACTCCTATGTCCTGAATGGTTTTGCCTAGATTTTCTTCTAGGGTTTTTATGGTGCCAGGTCTTATGTTTAAGTCTTTAATCCATCTGGAGTTAATTTTAGTGTAAGGTGTGAGGAAGGGGTCCAGTTTCTGCTTTCTGCACATGGCTAGCCAGTTTTCCCAACACCATTTATTAAACAGGGAATCCTTTCCCTATTGCTTGTTTTTGTCAGGGTTATCAAAGATTGTATGATTGTAGATATGCTGTGTTGCCTCCGATGCGTCTGTTCCATTCCATTGGTCTATATCTCTGTTTTGGTACCAGTACCATGCTGTTTTGATTACTGTAGCCTTGTAGTATAGTTTGAAGTCTGGTAGTGTGATGCCTCCCGCTGTGTTCTTTTTACTTAGAATTGACTTGGCTATGCGGGCTCTCTTTTGGTTCCATATGAAGTTTAAGGTGGTTTTTTCCAGTTCTGTGAAGAAGGTCATTGGTAGCTTGATGGGGATAGCATTGAATCTGTAAATTACTTTGGGCAGTATGGCCATTTTCACGATATTGATTCTTCCTCACCATGAACATGGAATGTTTCTCCATCTGTTTGTGTCCTCTCTTATTTCATTGAGCAGTGGTTTGTAGTTCTCCTTGAAGAGGTTCTTTATGTTCCTTGTTAGTTGTATTCCTAGGTATTTTATTCTCTTTGTAGCAATTGTGAATGGCAGTTTGTCCTTGATTTGGCTCTCTTTCAGTCTGTTATTGGTATATAGGAATGCTTGTGATTTTTGCACATTGATTTTGTATCCTGAGACTTTGTTGAAGTTGCTTATCAGTTTCCGGAGATTTTGGGCTGAGGCGATGGGGTCTTGTAAATATACAATCATGTCATCTGCAAATAGAGACAATTTGACTTCTTCCTTTCCTATTTGAATACGCTTTATTTCTTTTCCTTGCCTGATTGCTCTGGCTAGAACTTCCAATACTGTATTGAATAGGAGTGGTGAGAGAGCGCAACCTTGTCTAGTGCCAGATTTCAAAGGGAATGCTTCTAGTTTTTGCCTATTCAGTATGATATTGGCTGTTGGTTTGTCGTAAATGGCTTTTATTATTTTGAGATACGTTCCGTCAATACCTAGTCTATTGAGGGTTTTTAGCATAAAGGGCTGTTGAATTTTGTCAAAGGCCTTTTCTGCATCAATTGAAATAATCATGTGGTTTTTGTGTTTGGTTTTGTCGATGTGGTGAATTATGTTTATAGACTTGCGTATGTTGAACTGGCCTTGCATCCCCAGGATGAATCCTACTTGATCATGGTGGATAAGCTTTTTGATGTGCTGTTGCAATCACTTGCCAGTATTTTATTGAAGATTTTTGCGTCTATGTTCATCATGGATATTGGCCTGAAGTTTTCTTTTCTTGTTGTGTCTCTGCTGGGTTTTGGTATCAGGATGATGTTGGTCTCATAAAATGATTTGGGAAGAATTCCCTTTTTTTGGATTATTTGGAATAGTTTCAGAAGGTATGATAACAGTTCCTCTTTGTGTGTCTGGTAGAATTCGGCTGTGAACCCATCTGGACCTCGGCTTTTTTGTGTGGTAAGCTCTTAATTGCTGCCTCAACTTCAGATCTTTTTATTGGTCTATTCATGGTTTCGACTTCTTCCTGGTTTAGGCTTGGGAGGGTGCAAGTGTCCAGGAATTTATCCATTTCTTCCAGGTTTACTAGTTTATGTGCACAGAGTTGTTTGTAATATTCTCTGATGATGGTTTGAATTTCTGTGGGATCTGTGGTGGTTTCCACTTTATTGTTTTTTATTGCATCTATTTGGTTATTCTCTCTTTTTTTTTTAATTTTTATTAATTTGGCCAGTGGTCTGTCTATTTTGCTGATCTTTTCAAAAAACCAGCTCCTGGATTTGTTGATTTTTTTGAAGAGTTTTCGTGTCTCTATCTCCTTCAGTTCTGCTCTGATCTTAGTTATTTCTTGTCTTCTGCTAGGTTTTGAGTTTTTTTGATCTTGCTCCTCTAGCTCTTTCAATTTTGATGATAGGGTGTAGATTTTAGATCTCTCCACTCTTCTCATGTGGGCACTTATTGCTATATATTTTCCTCCAGAGACTGCTTTAAATGTGTCCCAGAGATTCTGGTATGTTGTGTCTTTGTTCTCGTTGGTTTCAAAGAACTTCTTTATTTCTGCCTTCATTTCATTGTTTATCCAGTCAACATTCAAAAGCCAGTTGTTCAGTTTCCATGAAGCTGTGAGCTTCTGAGTTAGTTTCTGAATTCTGAGTTCTAACTTGATGGCACTGTGGTCTGAGAGACTGTTTGTTATGATTTGAGTTGTTTTGCATTTGCTGAGGAGTGCTTTACTTCCAATTATGTGGTCAATTTTAGAGTAGGTGTGATGTGGTGCTGAGAAGAATGTATATTCTGTGGATTTGGGGTGGAGAGTTCTGTAAATGTCTATCAGGTTTGCTTGTTCCAGGTCTGAGTTCAAGTCCTGGATATCCTTGTTAATTTTCTGTCTGGTTGATCTAATATTGACAGTGGAGTGTTAAAGTCTCCCACTATTATTGTGTGGGAGTCTAAGTCTCTTTGTAAGTCATTAAGAACTTGTATCTGGGTGCTCCTGTATTGGGTCCATATATATTTAAGATTGTTAGCTCTTCTTGTTGCATCGATCCTTTTACCATTATGTAATGTCCTTCTTTGTCTCTTTTGATCTTTGTTGCTTTAAAGTCTATTTTATTAGAGATGAGAATTGCAACTCCTGCTTTTTTTTTGCTCTCCATTTGCTTAGTAAATCTTCTTCTATCCCTTTATTTTGAGCCTTTGTGTATCCTTGCATTTAAGATGGGTTTCCTGGATACAGCACACCGATGGGTTTTGGTTTTTTATCTAATTTGCCAGTCTGTGTCTTTTGATTGGTGCATTTAGCCCATTTACATTTAGGGTTAATATTGTTATGTGTGAATTTGATCCTGCCATTTTGATGCTAGCTGGCTGTTTTGCCCGTTAGTTGATGCAGATTCTTCATTTTGTTGATGCTCTTTAGCATTTGGTATGTTTTTGGAGCGGCTGGTACTGGTTGTTCCTTTCTATGTGTATTGCCTCTTTCAGGAGCTCTTGTAAAGCAGGCCTGGTGGTGACAAAATCTCTGAGTACTTGCTTGTTCACAAAGGATTTTATTTTTTCTTCACTTATGAAGCTTAGTTTGGCTGGATATGAAATTCTGTGTTGAAAGTTGTTTTCTTTAAGCATGTTGAATATTGGTCCCCACTCTCTTCTGACTTGTAGTGTTTCTGCTGAGAGATCTGCTGTGAGTCTGATGGGCTTCCCTTTGTGGGTAACCTGACTTTTCTCTCTGGCTGCCCTTAGCATTTTGTCCTTCATTGCAACCCTGGTGAATCTGATGATTATGCGCCTTGGGGATGCTCTTCTTGAGGAATATCTTTGTGGTGTTCTCTGTATTTCTGGGACTTGAATATTGGCCTGCCTTGCTAGGTTGGGGCCCTTTGTATTTCTTACAAGAATTGTTACTGAATCTTAATAAGGTCTCATAAATTCATCTCTATGGGTTTCTGATCATAAAAATAAGAAAGCTATTATTTGTGTCTCATTGTTAGTATAAATATATGTATTATTATCTTGAATCTTAGCATCTAATGTTCTTAATTTTTTCTTCTCTATTTGACATACATTGTCTTATCATGTGGAGGTGTATGTTGGCGAAGATAATCTGTCTCATGAACCTAAGGAAATGGAGTGATTTAAACATGTTAATTATATGCAAGTATTTTAGGAAGAACAAAAGCAGGGCCTGAGAATCTCTGGTGAATGTATTTGCTCAATAAATCTTTATAGTTTCCTTACTGCTAAGGATTCATCAGTGAAAAATCCAAAAATCTTTTCCTTTATGAAACTTAAATTTTGATGCAGGAAGATAGACAATGAATAGCATTAGTGAAATAGATAGTATATTACATGGTGATTGGAGCTGTGGAGAAAAACAAAGAAGGGAAAGGAAGAAGGGGGACAAGGAGGGATTTAGGTGTTTTACTTAGAATTGTAGCTATCTGTTTTGGGGTAGATAATATACTCACATGGTTCAAAAGTCAAAATAACATGAAAACAACAGCTAGCAGTTGTGCTCTCACCCTGTCTCTGTCCACCTGATTCCCCCCTTTCATTAATATTTGTACTAGTTTTTTATCTATCCTTTCAATGTTTTTCAATTTTGATCTAAGAAAATATGAATGTAAAGTCTTATTTTTCCTCTTCTTACACAAAGGCAATATACTTTAACATATACTTCATTTTTTCACTTAACATTATTTCCCGAAGATCTTTGCATATTGATACCTAAAGAACATTCTATTAAAAAAAATCACTACATGGTACTACAATCTGTGAATGTACCATAGTTTTTTTTATAGCAGGTTTTCAAAAAGACTAAAGTGACATTCAAGCAAAGGCTTGAGGTTCCTGGAGGAAGAGTGAGGCAAGCAGAGGGAGCTTCCCGCGCTGGGGACATGGGGCTTTGACATGCCCGGCAGGCCAGCTTGAGGACCTGCCCTGCTCAGTGTCAGTGAAGGGAAGAGCCAGGGAGTTATCAAGGTGGGACATGGTACAGCCACTGGCTTTTACTCTAAATGAGATGGGGAGACATTGGTCAGGTTTTGAGCAGAGAAGGGGTGTGATGTGACTTCTGTTCTGAAAGGCTCACTCTGGCTTCTCTGCTGAGAAGGGTCTGTAGGGAGATCAATTAGGTGGCTATTTCAATAAACAAAGTGAGAGATGGGACACCTGTTAGGTAGCTATTTCAGAAATCCAAGTTAAGAGATGACTATAATGGAGGCAGTGAGAAGTAGTTGGAGTCTGAGTGTATTTCTAAATCAGAGACAGTAAGTGTTACAGGTGCAACTAGTTGGGGCCAGTGTCATGGAATTTGTCAAAAACAGTTGTAGATAAAGCAAGGCAGATTTGTTAGAGAATGAGTGAACATATGTTGCAAGGGTGCAATGGGCAGCAGAGTAGAGAAGGGGCTATCTGCAGAGAGGCAGGAGCTGGAGGGAAGTTTTATAGGGTCGTGCTAGCGGGGGCTAGGTGTGGAAGAGGTCATTCCTTGTGCCAGCGGGTTGTTTGTGTTTCTTAGAATAATTGTTCATTGTTCTCCCCTACCTTCCCCAACCTGGGGCCCCTTCCTTGTTGCTTACTTATCCATCAGCACTCAACAGTAGGATTTGTTTATGGGTTTGATACCGGTTTTAAGAGAAAGCAAAAAGATAAGATTGCAATGATTTTTGGCGTGGATAACTAAAAGGATGGAATGACTATTTGCTAAAAGGTAAAGCTTGAGTCAAGAACAGGCTGATGGGAAAAGATTAACTGTTTTCTCTTGTTTCTGTTGAGCATGAGATGCTATTAGACATCTAAATGGAGATGTCAAGTGAGCAAGGATTGAATATTTGTTTCGAGTTCAGAGGAAGATTCTGGGCTGAAGATGGAAATTTGGGAGTCCTCTAGCATACAGATAAAGCTCCTAGTCTGAATGGGATTACCAAGCAAGTGAATACAGATGGATAAGAGAAGAGGAATAAGTACTAAGCCCAGAGATATTCTAACATCTAGAAGCCAGGAAGATAAGCAGGAGCCAGTAAAGAAGAGTGACGGGGATCTGTTGAGTTGTCAATGAAAACCAGAAGAGCGAGTTGTCCTGGAAACAAAAACAATGCCAAAAACGTCAAAAAAGCAGTAACTTAGAATTGACCAAGTTAACCACTTGGAGTTTATTGGTAATTTTGATGAGAGACCAAAGCCTGGTTGCAGGACTAGGAGAGAACAGGTGGTGGGGCAGGGGGAAGAGGAATTGAAGTAGGTGGGTATAGAAAACTCTTTTGAAAAGGGCAGCTGTAAAGAGGAGAAGAGAAACAGGATGGTACCTAGAGGCAAATGAAAAGGGTAAAAGAAGGTTGGAGGAGAGAGGGAATTGCTGAGCAGTAAACTTGCAAAAGTGACAGTGGACAGAACGTACCGCACGGGTCAAGAGACTGTCATTAGCTGGGAGCATGGCAGGGTGGGAATAGCACATGGACACTTCTGTAGTTAGGAGGCAAGGACATCCACTGATGGGGCAGATGGGAGGGAAGTGTCAGAGCTGGAGAAGAGAGACAGAGGTGTGAAATAGCGATGACTAGGGAAGGGGAGTAAATGGATTCAGCAATGTTTTATTAGTGCTGGGCAGGACTGAGAGCCTGTTTTAGCTTATTAGGCTAGTGATTATGACTTTACAGTGAGATCAGTCAGGATGGTTGCATGTTTTTCTTTAGCTGCTTTCAGCTGCATGGATGCAGGTGCAGAGTGGGTGGAGGATTAGGATTGGTATTGTGGCTGCTGTGACGAAGTGAGAAAAGAATAGGAAGTTGAAGGTGTATACAAGGAAGAGATTATAACAGTGAGCCATGGAATCTAAACTAAGGAGATAAAGTAATGTGGTACAAGAGGGTTTTGGCCAATTAAAAGGTGGTAGGCTCTGGGGATTTAGGTCGTGATGATGTGAAAGAATTTTTGGAGTCAGGGTTCCAAAGGCAGTGAACTGAAAGATTGGGAGTAGTTAGAGAATGTGGTTGTAACTGAGTAAGGGAAGAGATGCAGGTATTGACAATGACAAGGTCTAGATTACAATCAAGGGGGTGTTGACTGAGGTCAATGGAGGACAAGATTTTTGGAGGAGGAGTTCAAGGGCCTGTGAGGCCAGGATATTGAAATGTTGTTTGTGTGCATATTAGAGTCCCCAAGAATTATGACAAGAGTAATGGTGGAGAAAAGAGCAACCGTGAGCTGAGAGCTCAGATCTCAAGGCATCAGGAAGAGCCACTGGCGTGCCTGTAGATGAGTGCAGAAAGGAAGGGTGATGACCGGTAGTCTGATAATATGAGATTAAGAGCTAGGCTTTCATTTGTTAAAAGGAAGGAAGGAGATTTCCCCGCCTTCCTGGCAATGGCTCCTCTCCAGTATGTGAGACATCTGAAGGAACCTGGGGGTAGCTCTTGATCCTCAGGCAGTGCAGCATTCTGGTGATACTTCAGTGATGAAGTGTGCAGTTTCAACAGGTCTGATGACAGTGGATGGGACTGTGTACTGCACTCTGATGAGCGGAATTGGAGAGGGTGGGTATAGAAAACTATTTTGAAGAGGGCTGCTATAAAAAGAAACAGAGAAACAGGGTGGTACCTAGAGGTAAATAAAGAGGCTGTGTCACATTGGTTTAGGTTGCCTCTGGCTCTTTGTTTCTACTGGATTGCTTGATCTGAAACAGGAAAGGCCAGGTTTATCATATTGTTTAAATTCAGAGTCAAGATGTGCCTCTCTTTGGAAGGTAAAGCCATAAGCTCGTCATATAGACTAGCAATTATTTACCACACCTAGACCCAGATGGAAATTTGATGAGATATTTTTCAAACTTTTTTATTTTAAATTTTTATGGATATATTTTATGCTTACATAATATGGAATGAATCTGTAATAGCTGTACATATTTATGAGGTATATGTTGTAGTTTACCATAAGCATATGATGTGTAATGATCAAATCTGGGTAATTGAGATATCTGTCACCACAAGCATTTGTCATTTTTTTGTGTTGGGAACAGTCTACATCTTCTAGATATTTTTAAATAAATTATTGTTAACTATAGCTGCCCTATTATGCTGTCAAATAATAGAAGTTGTTCCTTCTATTTAACTGAACTGTTGTACCCATTCACCAAACCCCCTCTTCGTCCTCCCCTTCCCCACTACCCTTCCCAGACTCTGATAACCACCATTCTATTCACTACCTCCACGAGATCAACTTTTTTAGCTTTCAAATATGAGTGAGGACATGTGATATTTGTCTTTCCGTGCCTGGCTTATTCACTTTACATAATGTGAAGAGGTATATTTATATAGGTGAGGTTTAAAGAAGTTTTATATCATTGCTGTTGTTTAACTAGATTCCCTTTACATGCCTTTGAAATTAAGCCCTAGACAGGTCAATACTTTTGAATTTCAACACAGTTTTATAGTTAAGAAAATGTAGTCTTCCTATTTATATACAAAATTGTTTCATCTGTTTTCAAACCATCCAGGTATCGAAATATGAAAGCAGATGTATCGATTACTTTAACATAGGACAGAGAAAACCCTCTCTGAGTGGAGTAAATTCATTGTTTACAGAATCTGTTGGAAAGGCTGGGGGAGTAAAGTCAAGCAATATCCCTTAAACTGTTGACTTTCAGAGAACAGCACCATAGATGTGATCCAGAGGTTAGGAAACCACTGCCACCACTGCTCCTGCCACAGATGCCTCTCAGACTTGGGAACCTCATGCCCAGAACTAGAATCCTGAGGCGGGATGCCGACATTGCCCTCACATCTCCATGACTGACTTTCAGCAACGGAAAGATGGCCCCTACTTCCGCCTTCCTTGTCTTTCCAAGTGCATCTATTAGTGGAACTGAATTTATATCCAGAACCATAGTGGCAAGGAAGCCTGGGAAATGTAGTTTTAGGTCCACCCCTCTCCACCTCGGAGGATAGAATACAGATTCAATGACTAATCTGTAATACCTGCCAAACTAGATTTGGTTGAAATCCTTGAAGAACAAACACTACTTAGTTAAAATTGTTATAAAAGAAAAACAAATTAGAATCTTATGGAGCCATTTTTGTTTCATTTCGTGGACCGTTTGAAATAGTAAGGACTTCTTGATGTCTGCTGTAATGGAACTTGACTAATAATAAGCCAAGGTATTTCACTGAGATTAACAGTTCTGTATTTGGTTGTGTGTCACTGTGTTAGTTCAGAAAAGGCTTCAAAGTCTCATTGCAGTAGGTTAATTCCAGTGAGGAGAAAGCAAGTGATGTTTTGACTTTGGTAATAACCCTTCTTGGCCCTTTTAGGAATTTAGATCCCTAATTTATGCATTGTCCTTATTTTAGTATCTCTGTGTAGGCTTCACTCTTTTCAGAAGATTCTTTTGCATTTCTGTCTTGGGTATCTTAGGAGTGGTTATAGTGGAGTCTGTCACAATTTTTGCTCTAGATTTTTCTCCATCCTCTCTCCTGTCAAAACTCATTTTACTGACAGAAACTTTCTCCTGAGTTATCTAGAATCACATATGAAAAGAAAAGAGGGTCATAACTTAAATTTCCTGATTATTGATTGAAATGCTGCATTCTAATAGCAGAAAGTTAGCTTAAAAATTGATGAAGAAGATTGTGTGACAATGATTTGGTGCTTTCTGTCCTCTACTATTTGAAGCTTTTATCAGGGTTTGCTGAGACTGTCATAATTGCTTGTTAGAGGATAGTGTAATCCATGTTATTATTGGGCATAGTTTGGAGGCCTTATGGGACATATGTAACCTGTATATATTAAGGCTTTAAGAACTCAGTGGATTTTAAACAAAATAAACACCATATAGCAACTAAATTATTTTTCCATTTTTTATAGTGAAACAATCATGTTCCTTCATGAAATATTTCATCAAGGACTAAAGGCAAGGATAGCAAACTGGCCCACTTTAATTTTAGGTAAGTGCATTCTTTAAAGATGTAAGATTTTCTTTTAGAATGGCTGCAATTAGAGTAAAATAGATAGCTCCAACATTATTCAGCTTAAGCTGTTTGCATTACCCTGTTGACCTGCGAGCTTCCATACCCCAAGACTCTCTTGTCTCTTTGCTTCTGGGTATTTTGGGCCCTGCCTCAGTAGATACCTTTTGACTCTTTCTCCTGGCCTTTCATAGTTAATTTGGGGCTGGAGTAGACTACTGCCCACAAGTGCATTCTACCAGCTCATCATTCAGGCATCAGGGCTGCAGCTCCATGCATATGTGACACCTGGTGCTGGGACCCACTCTTTGCCATCTCTGCTGAGTATAGGTAATTTTCCAAGTGCCAAGGGAAACAGCCATGTTTATTGTTTCTTTCCAGCTGATCTGTTTGATATTTTGCTCCCCATGCTGAACATTTATCAAGAATTTGTGCGTAATCACCAGTACAGCCTCCAAGTTCTCGCCAATTGTAAGCAAAACAGAGATTTTGACAAACTCTTAAAACAGTATGAAGCCAATCCAGCCTGTGAGGGGAGGATGCTGGAAACATTCTTGACCTATCCAATGTTTCAGGTGAGTCACTTGGTGTGGGGGTTCACTCAGGGTGGTGGCAAAAATATTAAAGCAAAAATATTAGAGATAGCTTTAGGGAATAGTAAGAAACCTTCTTGGAAGGCCAAAGGTTTACATAGCTTATAATGACTGAATGTGTCGAAGCCAACAGGCTCTTACCCTAGGGCATTAGGACAGTAGAGTAAATTCTAGAAACTGTAAAAGAAATTTCTCCAGATAAATCTGTTTACCCCCCACCTCCCTTAGCAAAAACTTTGATCATCTGCAGGTGCTTAACTGCCTTCTATTCAGGGGGTCTGCAGAAGTTAATTACCCCCTAATGGTGTTTATCCAAAGACCCTTGTCCTTTGATATACTGAATAAAAGCCAGGAATAGGGGCTGCCATTAACTGCTATGAGCGATTGGTCCCTGGACACCCCAGCTCACTCTGCTTGTATTCTGTGTTTGACTGTTATTCATCCATGGCTGAGTCAGGGTCTGTAGGAGGGACTCCCGCAGGTGGAAATTCTGACAACCTGGGATGCATTTTGTAAGTCAGAGGTTCCAGCTCAATGTCACCGAACCTAGTGTGACCAGCATGAGATGTGTAAGTGTGCCCTGGGAGGAATTATGGTACAGGTGTATCATCTGTTGCTGTCTTGAGCTTGACCTTGAGATAAACAAATATTGTGCTGCACATTTGCTGTGCCTCATGGATGTAAGAAACCAGGCATTTTTGAAGCAAAGAACTCAAGAATGATTTTTTGAAATGCTGCACAATTTTCTCTTTACAGAAGGATTCCACACAGACCTCTTTCATGGAGTCTCCTCCTCCAGCATGTTTAAAAATATTATTTGGTTTACAGAAATAGGATTCTGTGCAAATGTTCCAGTTTATGCTAGTTGCATAAAAGATTCTTGGGGATGGAGTGGCTGCTGGGAAGGTTGCTGTTTTCTGGCCCATCCTCCCACCCTATTGCGGTTGCTGTTGAGTCCCCTGTGGCTGGAGCTCTGGAGAACAAAAGGAGGACCTCCCTGGTCACAGAGGCTGTGGAGACTTAGGAAACGGAAGGCTGGGGGTGGACCTGGAGACTCTTGGCAACTAGTTAGGTGGCCGCAGGGGCTCCGTTTTTGAGACTAGAGCAACCCAAAGGGTCAAGAACACTTGCATTCTTTCCTGGCCTAGGGTTTTACTGTTAAGAGCTCAGAAGTGAGAACCAGGGAGGCCAAAATGTGCATTGAATCCCCTGTTCTTTGGAAAAGTGTTGATTCTGTTCTTTTGGAAGAGCATTGAGTGTTCCCACTGTGGAATTTAGGTGGCTTCTGGCCAGGCCTCCAAATTGTCATGTGGTAAACCAATTCTACTAATCATGTGTGTTATGGTTACTGTGGAGCGCTTTGTCCTCCTGAGCAGGCATCTCTGACCCTGGCTAATCATTTTGCAGCCTCAGAAAGAAATGTGGCTGTGGTGCACAATTGTTTGCCTTAAACTTTGTCAGGCCAGCTCGAAATCCTGGAAGTCTCCATAGAAGTTTAGTCAGATTTTTAACCGAAAGGATGCATTTCAAACCACTTAAGTATAGTGAAACTTTATAGTGTTTTTGTTTTTGTTTTTCTTCATCCTTGGAACTGAATTGTTTGAACTCTTTGCCTCTCTGAGGAAATATTTCACAAGAAAAATTTCAGACTTAAAAAAAAAACTATTTACATAATTGAAACTTAAGATTTTATTTACAATGAAACATTTTATATAGTATAACATTCTTCTGAGATTCTATGTGAATTTTTGACAGTTACCTCTAGGTTATGATTCAGTACCCCAAATTGCATCTGTTCGGTAACCCAAGTCAGTTGAGTGTACAAAGGTAGAGTTGTGAAAGACCCATGCGACATTCAGAGAGGAACCTAGCTCCCTATCTGACAGCCCACTGATGTCTTTCTTCCTGCGATTTAATTCCCTCTTGGTGTGATTTCCTCAGTATTTTGAAATGGCAGAACTACACTTTCACTGCAGATGAGGTGTCCAAATACAGCGGAATGTAGGAACTTGGAAAGGTCTTTGGATTTCTTTAAAATGCTGGGAAACTCACCCACCACCCTTCCCTTCCTCTCCTGAAGACAAAGTCTGATAGCAATGACTGAGCATTTTGATTGAGTCCAGGGAATTTTTATAATGTCGTAAAAAGGGCACTGGACTAGGAATCTTTAAAAGATCTGATGTCTCACTCACCCTTCAGTCATAGTATTGAGGAAAATAATTGAACCAAACTAAATAGCTATTTCTTAATTTCTAAATTGAGGCAGCTGAGCTCTAGCTATCTCCAGACTCTCTAGCCCTCTGACTTGGTGAGCCTAGGGCAACTGCAATGGTTCTGATACTTTCGGTTGGGTGACTATGTGGTGTTACAAGGAGCCTGGTGTTAATCTCGGACCCCCCATCCCAAGAATGTGGTGACCTCAAACCGTAGAATGTTGGGTCAGATACTGAGGCTTTCTGGCTTTTGCCAGACAAGTATAACCAGAAGCTTCAGCTTGCGGGAGCCTTTGCTCTGGAAGAAGCCTCAAAGAATTTAGTCAGAATTGTCCAACTGCAAGAAATGAGCAAATTGAAAGAGCACGGAATTGTCTTTGTTTGCTTCCCCATAACGATTTTGAATAGACCAGGAGAAGTCATTAGAGTTCTCTGCCCAAGGGCCTCATGCTCCTTGGTGTCTCCCTTCTGTCTTCTTCACTTGATGCCTTGTTTTCTGCCTTCTCTCTAGAAATAACCCTAGGAAGAACTTGGGGGAAATTGCTTTTTCTAGAAGCTGGGAGGTTTTTCCTTACTTAGCTGACTCTATCCTTCTTGTTCCCTTGTGGTTCTTTCACTAATGAAGTGAAATAGTCATGGAGGTGTTTGATCTCTTGGAGCGTCTGGATGTATCTGCTTCCCTCTGTAGTAGCAGTGGTGCTTCTGCACATCTATCTGCCTTGCTCCCCTGTAAGGCTGGACACCCTCAGGATGCGGCTAGGGCTCTCACTTTTTTTTTGCTGGAGGCCAACAATGGAAGAGGTGACTCTAGTTTATACTGCCAAGGGACTTGGGCCAGATTTTCTTGAGCCCAGATACAGAGGCAGAAGTTAGTGTAGGGGCAGAGGGAGGAGGCAAGGTGATTGGAAGCCTTTAGCTTATATTTGTAGAACAGAGACGGTGATTGTCTTCTCCTTCTGGGCCCCTTTTTGAATTCGTCAGTTACTGCTGTTATCAAGCTATGTTGAACTGTGGAAACATGGAGAAATTGTAGAATTTGGATGATGCAGTAAAATTATCCCCAGTTGAACTATCAGAACAGTAAGTCCAAGTATTGCCAAGAAATTTGTTACGGAAAATAATGTTGTCATGAACATAATTTTTATTAATTAAAGACAGTGGCTTGGCTGGTACTGTTTAAATTGGCTTCAGCTGCTCAAGTATTTATTTGGCTATGTATGTGTTGAAAGTCCATTGGTAAGCTGATCGTGAAATCTGCTCCTGACAAGAACAGTAGTGTTAGATGTTCTCCAGAAAGTAGCTACTTGCTATTCTGTCCATTTATTTACTGTAATTGGAGAGCAAGCTAATTAATGTCTGTTAAGGGACAAGTATCTGCTCCATAATTGAAAGCAGAATTATGATTCATTTAGACAGCTCCTACGATTCTTGGTTTTGGGGGAAGAGATTTATAATCAGCTCTTGAAGATACAGATGTGCCCCTGGGAGAGCTGTTCACTGCTTGCAGAACTTTGTTTACCTGCTTTTTGGCAGTTCCTGAGCTTGTTTGTTCCTTCACCATAAAGTGGAAAGGGCCAGAGACTGAATTCAAATCCATCTACTTGAATCTTAGCCAGGGAGCACTTTAAAAGAAATGTAAGTAATGAGAAAGGGTCATGAGACAATTGACCAAACTCAGTTTTGCGGATTTTCATTTCATTGTAAGTACTCAGGCTTTTCTGCACCTGTCCCCTTCGCTGTGAAAAACTGAGTACGTTGGCTATTAATGGCCTAATTTTCTTGCGGAACTACTAATTAGAGGCAAACTCTTATCAGTCATGCAATTATGCCAACAAAAGCACACTTATCCCAGGAGACTTTATCAAGTGGGACAACCCTAAGGGCTGTCTTAGTGAGAAATTCATGGGAAAAGGAGCAGAAAATCTCCATATAGCCTACAAAGGGAGAGTTCTCCTGTATCCGACCTTCCCATGATGAAGGGGGCCTATCTGTGCTTCCTGAAACCTTGATTTGATGACATTCCTTAGGGCGAGGTCCCAGAGCTGAAGTTCAATGTCTGTGCTAATGGTGGCTGTTGTCTATGCATAGTGTATGAGGCACTTAATAAATATTGGTAAACAGCCCAGTGAGGCCACCAGTTGCAAAGAGCAAAAGCAGATCCCCAGGTGGGGCCACTGACCTTTCAGGACCAAAAAGAAGAAATCGCACACACAGCCCTGGAAAGCCATTTTAGTTTCTTCGTTCTTAGAGGTCCTTTCAAGTGCTGAGTGAGACCTCATTTCCCCCGCCCCTCATCCCCAGACAGACCAGACCCCCCAGAAGGGCAAGCTCTGAGAGAAGGTAGTTAGTGCACTGGTTAGAGCTGGGGTTATAGTTGACGCTGCTATTTACTGTCGGGCCACCTTTGGGGCAAGTTTGGGCAAGTTACCAAACTTCTTCCCACTTCAATTCTCTATCTGTAAAATGGAGAAATAATCCTTATGATGTTGGAGGACTGGACACATTGGCAAAGCCTGGAGCACACAGTCTAACCCCCAGTGGGTAGTGTTGTGGTAGATGTTCATGCATGCTACTGTTAAAATTAAGCCCACAATAAATATGTTGTGTCACTGTAAATTAAGTTCAATCTCTACCATGGTTTATTACAATCTTCCTCGGGTTGGTGGAATTTCTGTCTTTGACAAAATTCAGATAGTCTGTTAATAAAGGTACCAATAAATACCCTAATTAAACAATACTTTTTACTGCAAGGAGGTGAACTGAGATAAAGCAGAAACAGAAAGTAATAAAGGTGAACATGTCTTCTCCCAAGTTTTAATACTTAGAATAGTGCAGTGGGATTGTTGATTTAAAAACATTGCAGGCTGGGCGTGGTGGCTCACGCCTGTAATCCCAGCACTTTGGGAGGCCGAGGCGGGTGGATCACAAGGTCAAGAGATCGAGACCATCTTGGTCAACATGGTGAAACCCCGTCTCTACTAAAAATACAAAAAATTAGCTGGGTACGGTGGTGTGTGCCTGTAATCCCAGCTACTCGGGAGGCTGAGGCAGGAGAATTGCCTGAACCCAGGAGGCGGACGTTGCGGTGAGCCAAGATCGCGCCATTGCACTCCAGTCTTGGTAACAAGAGCGAAACTCCATCTCAAAAAAAAAAAAAAAAAACATTGCAAATGGACTAATATATCTAAAATACAGACTCAAGTGACTTGATGATAGCTGTATCTGTTTCTCTCTGAAACTATGATTCAAAAGTGCATGATTATATTTAAAATATTAAAGAAACAATCATCTCTTTGTACTATAACACTTCAATAATTTCCACCTTTTTATGTGTTCTTGGTGAAGTTTTTGTTTGCTGTGCATGAAATGTGAAGTGTAGTTCATTTTATTTGTATTTCTTTTATAAAATGTGTAAAACAGTCAAAAGTGGGAGTTTAGAGACAAGCTTCTGGAAGCAATGGTGGCCCTGCCGAGCATCTGCCCGGTCACCCACCCTGATGTCTTGCTCACACTAGCCTCTGTTTGCATCTAGATCCCCAGATACATCATCACACTGCATGAGCTCCTCGCTCACACACCCCATGAGCATGTGGAAAGGAAAAGCCTGGAGTTTGCCAAATCAAAGCTAGAGGAACTGTCCAGGTACGCAAAGAACTTATAAGAAAGGCTTGGGAGAGGAAAGCAGCAAGTTGGTCCCTTGTGGAAACCTCCTGTGTATGTTCCAAGGAACAAGAAGCAAAATAAATCCAGCTTCTCAGATTCACCTGAAAGTTAAATACTAGCTTGTGAGGTGATATTGAACATTATTCACATTCATTTTAACCAAGAAAAATACATATCTTGGAAAATGTTCTTATAGCATGTGAATTTATGTAATTCAGATTAGGCGTATTTTGGTTTAACTTTGGAAATGTTCATGTTTCTTTCAGTATTTAAAAAAAAATGGGCAAGGCGCGGTGGCTCACGCCTGTAATCCCAGCCCTTTGGGAGGCTGAGGTGGGCAGATCCTGAGGTCAGGAGACGGAGACCATCCTGGCTATCACAGTTGAACCCTGTCTCTACTAAATATGCAAAAACTTAGCCAGGTGTGGTGGCACATGCCTGTAGTCTCAGCTACACATAGCGAGACCCTGTCTCAACAAAATAGACTCTCAGTTGCATTTTGTATTCGTATTTGGCAAGAAGCTAGAGAAGGTACAGTTTGCATTTCTCAGTGACTTTTCATTGTTACAAGCACTTATTTATGCCTGTGTTATTTTAACTTACATGGAGAAATGGTCTAAAGATCTCTTATTTAGTCTGCCTCCAAGAAATGGCCCCCTAATTTCAGTGAGAGCACTGGCCACAAAATAACATGTTGCTTTCCCGCTGCACTTAGAAGCAGACATGCCCAGGGATGCTGGTCATTGCTGACCCACTTAGCCTGTAGAATCATGAGGCATATTGGCCTTGCTTTGGGTCATGACCTTTCGAAGCCTGGAAAGATCCAGTCTATTTCCCCCAACCCCCAGTTCAGTTGATACAAGCTGGAAACCGAGCTTCTCAGATCTCCGAGCTCTTCTTTGCCTACCTGCTAGGCAACAGAAGATCTCTCTTACTGTGATCCTGTCTGTGCTGTGTCCGACAGAGTAATGCACGATGAAGTGAGCGACACTGAAAACATAAGGAAAAACCTTGCCATCGAAAGAATGATCGTGGAGGGCTGTGACATCTTGCTGGACACCAGCCAAACGTTCATCCGCCAAGGTAAGTCCTTGTGAAACGGACCCGCGACCTGAATGCGTTGTGCGGCTGTCACATGGTCTCGGCACACCCTGGAAGGCGTTCTGAGCAGGCCCCCCGCGGCCTCGCCCAGGCTGTGGTTGAGGCCCACCTTTGTGCTGTTTCTTTTCAGGGGCCATGAAAAACAGCAACACAATCATAGTAAAGCACGAGTGGGGCAGGCAGTTACATTCTGACTGGACGCTCCTCCTCAGCGGCCCGGACATTCTCTGCAGCTCCAAGGAGGACCGGTCGGCCTGGCCCACGGCCGTGGCTGTGCCAAGCGCTGACGATACCCAGGCCAAGGCCCAGGAGAAACTTGCGTTACTCAAAGCCCTTTCACAAAAGACTGGGGAGCATGTCCGAAGTGAAAGCAGCTGTCTCTTGTTCCCATTTTTCATCAGCACTTCCGGATCCGCCCCACATGGTCTCATTTGATTCAACTGGTAACTCCCGTTGCCAGATGAAATGTCTCTGATCGACCCTTGCCACGCCTTGCTTTGGTAATGCAGAAGCTTTCTTGTGTGCAAAGTGTGCTTTGGGGGCGTCATTGGATAAATTAAGCTTTTGAAGAGGTGAAGTTATTTGTGCCGGAAACCGTGGAGAAGCAAGAGCCTGACAGTGCATATTTCTCCTTGGCTGTTATTCTAAAATGCAAGATGTAAACTACATCCCAAGTTATTTATTTATTTAAGTACTTAGGTCCTCTGTGGGAGGGGAGCATGCCTGGGGCAGTTGATTTGAGACAATATATTGCACACATTTATAATTTTGAATTTGGTGAGGAGTGAAACATAAATTTGGAACTCAAATTAATCGTTAATGTAGTTTCTGTTTATAATGTGCCAGTATCATTTGAAGATATTTATGTTACCATTGCCTACCATAATGTACTGCTTAAAATCTTTTTTAACCTCATCAAACAAGACTATTTTTTGTGCACATTGATTTTTGCACAGAATACTTTAAAAGTTTAATGCGTGCCATTCTGTTTTCCATTATTTATTTACAAGGAGAAATCACACGTATGTTAGACTCCCAAGTTTGGGAGTCTATTTTAGGAAATGATTCCTTTTCTCATTTTTGGCTTTAGTATTATTTTTTCTTTAAATAAGGGTGGAACGTAATGCTAACTATCAGGCGCTTGTAATGCCTCCTCTATTCCTCTGCACAGGCTGTGTCTCCACATTGGCTTCCTGCCTGCCAGCCTCTGTGCCTTTACCTGTGCTGTCCCCAGCCTGGGGGCTGGGAATGTCCTTATCCATCTCTTTTGTGCCTGTTGAAGATCTGCTTGTCTTACCAGACTCAGATCAGATACCTCTAAGGAGTCCTTTATAATCTCCTCTTCTTCCTCCTTCCCTCTCCTCCAGTTAGAATGGATTTCGCTTCCACTCCATTTCCAAGGCACTTCACTCCTGGTGCATGTATTTCATCCTCTTGTGTAGAGGTATGCCTCTCTGTCCCAGTAACTGTAAACTCTGAAGGGCAGCACTTAGGAATTCTCTCTGCCTTGCCTTGTCTAGTATGATGCTTTCTATTACAGATACATGGAAAATGGGCATTGAATTATATCATTTATTGAATTGCAATTATGACTGAAAGGTGTTTTATGTTATATTTTTCTTGTACTGGAATTCCCTGAAAATGTCTACTGATTGACTTGTGCTTTATAGTATGTGAGAATGGAGACAAAAGTTTCTATAGCATACAATTCTTTAAAGGATTTTTAATTGGGAAGTATTGTGACCCATAAACATTTACTATATTGCTAAAATAAACAAAGTTTTTTTGGTCTGAGCTTGAAAACACATTCAATAATGAAAAATGCTGGAAGGTCAAATATATCGAATGTCATATGTTTTTTCATTGCAATTGGAGAGAAAACAATCATGAACGATTTCTCCCTGTATTCATGCCCATATATTACTAATTCCTTGTTATGTACCACATGTTTAAGGCACTTCTGTCAACTATGAGTATTTCTGATATTATTGTGTTGATGTCAATATAATGATTTGCGTTTTAGCCGTGTTTTTCTGCATGTGTGGTTTGTTAGTTGTTTAAGAGTTATTCAGTAAAGTTGGTTTCTAAAATTCAGATCTTAATCTGAAAGTAGGAAGTAATACAATTTGCAGAATTTGGAAAGTCTGCATTGTTTTGCTTTGGTTACTCCTATTATCACTTTTATATAACACTCTTAACAGACTTTAAGACCCATTGAGGTGATTTTAAAAATTATTATTTAAAAAAAATTTTGAGGGATTCCTATTGTCTATGAAATGGTCTATAATTTTATCTCTAAAGATGTGCTAATATTTGTGTTAATTACTCTTAGAATGATATGTGGTCTATTTCTCTGTGTGTATGTGTATGCATGTGTGCCTGTGGTTTCCACCTTATGTGAATTTTTATGCTAAGGTCTAGAAAAAATACATCATCCAGATCAACTGAAAAGTCACCTCAGAATAAGGGCATCAGCCACCCTTGAATATTTTTCGATGGGGATTTAGTGATGGAAATAATGAAAGTTTTATTGTAAATGGCTTCCAATTATTAATCTGATGGATAGGATACAAAAGACTATATTATAGAAATGGTCTGATATTATCATTATTTTCTAAAATCTATTAAAAGTTTTTTGAACACGTGTGAGTGTTTGAGGCAATGATAGGGAAACAGTCTAGCTGCATCACTGGAGGTCAAATCCTGTCACTTCTACTTCCTTGCTGTGTAACATTGGGTAATTTACTTATCCTCTCTCTGCCTCAGTTTCTTCTCCTTAAATTGGAGTTAATAGTAGTAGCTATCTTTTAGGATTGTTGTGAAGATTAAATGAGCTAGTGCTCACAAAAGCACATAGACTAGACTGCAAGATTATGATAAACTTTAAAAGCCAAGATCCAAATTTTGGAATGACTTTCTATTTTCAATAACATGAAATGTATTTGAATATTTAGTAGAAGATAAAGGCACTCTAAGCTGACATTTTGTACAAAATCTATGCATTGTGAACACTGTTTTGTGGAAATGTAAATCAGAAAAATGAAATATAGGTGACTGAATACAGGGCTAAGTGCCTTGAAAATAAGGCATGGAGCTTTCTGGTATTAAACATTCCTAGACCCTAAGTCATGTGCTTTCAATGCACCAGTGTTCTCTGAAATTGTAACATGGGGTCTAGAGACAGTTATACCTTCTCAAATGCCTAACCCAATAAGCTGGAAATTGCTCCTTGTTCTTTTTCACTATTCAGTAGAATTAAGAATAAGGGGCATAGTCTTGAATGTGATACTGTGGGAACAAAGTGATTAAAATAACAGACATTCTGTTGGAAGTTGACCCCAATTATTAAATAGACTAATGACCAGGGTGCAAAGAATCATGCTATAGCAATGATCTGATGAATTACTAAATGAATACTAAGTATTTCTCTGATTTGTATTAGCTAGAGAGGAATCCTTTCTTCATGTCTCGTAGCTATGTTGAAACATCATGTCAAATGCAAGAGAAAATGTGAAAAAATCCACTTAAAAATGCTTTTTCCAAACATGATTGTTTTACAAACCATAGTGCTGAAATGTCTCACTTTTAATTCAGATGTATACATTTCTGTATGTACCTAATATACTCAGTCTCCTATGTCTCCCTCCTACTTGGATATGAGGTAAAGAATTGTAGATTAAACATATTAGTGTATGGTTGCCAAGGAAACATTTATTTTTTTGTCTCACAGCTGAAATTCACAATAATTGCTAATAATGAGCTAACAATGTGTTCTGTCATTTCTTTCTAAATTTTATTTTTATGTATTCTATAATTTCTGACATAGAAAATCGCTAAATTGCTAGAAGCATTTACTAATGAACACATTATTACTGAGTTTTCACAGGTTGCTTATAGCCTTTCTGAAAATTACTCACAGACCTATTTGCCCACCAAGATTATTTGTCCAAGCCTCAGTCCTTTACTCAGCCCTAACTGATGGGCCTGATGACCCATGGCCCCCATCGCAAAGCTAGAACTTACTCTCTTCCCATCTGTCCCCTTTTTGAGTCTTACATTTTACATGGCTGAATCCCTTGGCTACATCACTCACTTAGGTATGACCTTAGGAGAGCTACTTAACCTCAGACCTCAGTTTCCCCATTTGTGAAATGGGGGGCATTGAACCACATCCTCTGCAAGGCCCCTGGCTTTGATTGTATCCTGAGCCCCATAGCACAGCCTTTTCTGCTATGACCTGCTCATAGACTTCCCTGACTTTTACCTCCTGCTTTCCCCTGCCTCCTGTACTCTATGTTATTCCTTGCTGCCTGGGCTGCCGGCCAGTTGGCTCCCACCAACCTCACCTCCTCATTCACTCTCCTCTTGCCCATACCTTCGTGGGAGTCAAGCCATCTACTGGCCCTTTGTTCCCCAATCCCACATCCTTGCCTGGACTGCATCCCTGCTGTTCTTTAGGCCCGGAATAGCTGCCTACTCTGTGTCTGTCAAGCATCCCACTGCAGCACACACCCAAATAGATAGTATGAGATCCAGGCATGGAAACTTGGGTCTCTTGCCATCCTGTACACCTTTGAATCTCTGTTAAAAAGTAGATGCAATTTGCAACATTCATATGTTAATATGAACGTTTTGTGACTCAGACATGGTTTTACCAGCTTACATATATATGCTCTTTATATGAAGAGCTTTAGTCATGTTTTTCTGCTTATAGGTGTAATTTGTGCTCATTAAAAAAATCAGGAAATTAGGAAATGTATGAAGAGAAAAATAAGGTTGTCCACAATCTCATCTCTTAATGATGACTGCTGTTAATATTGAAGGGTTGAATATGCACTCAGTGATTCTTCTGAGGGTAATATGAACCTGTGTAAGGCTGCATTTTTGTGGTAGGTGATAGATTAAATAAATATAAGAAATATGACTATCTCAGGGTACTTCAGAAGTCAGAATCAAGGGATTTGCAAGAATCTTTCTTAGTACTTTTTGATTTGATATTTAACTTAGATTGGAATTTTCTTTTTAGGGTAGGGATGTTGCTATGAGGGTGAAATCTAGAAATAATCAAAGGTAATACTGGTATTATAAAGTCTGTGTATAGCTTCCCACATTGAATGGAAGGTAATGTTGCTACTAGGAGTGTACTGGGTATAGATTTTATGTGGTTTATTTTCTGTTCAGATTCCACAAATAATTTTTATCACACATAATTTAAATGTAACTTGAAACAGCTCCCTTTAAAAATAGTTCTTAGCTAAATTTCACTGAATTATATAATTTATATATTTTTATAATATACAAGAATTGTACATTCTATTTTTAAAATACAAAGTAAACTATATTAATAATGCTATTTATCTTCTGTGCTTCAGGAAGAATATATTGCATTTGCTTTTTGTTATGTTATATTACTCTATAATTATATATGTAATTATTATTTATATTATATATTATCAAGAATAGTTTAATATTAATTATTATTGATATATAAATATTGACATACTATATTGATATTATATACAATATCAATAATATGTATTTAAATATATAAATTGATTGGATCAGATCAATAAGGACAGATGGCAGAAGTGCCTCATTCTTTGAATTCAATTTCATCTTCTTTCAAAGTTATTTTCCAGTTTTAGATGAAGAATCAAGTCTAAAGTGTTTCACAAATATATTAGTAACAGATTAGCCCTTAAAATAGAATGCATTGTTTCTTCTGCTCAGAGTGTTAGAGAATTTCTTGTTCTGATGGTGCATCACATAAATCAATCCCTGGTATCTTGGGAAACAGGCCTTAGTGTTTATTGCCATGGACATGGTCCTCACTTGACAGAATTTTAATTGCTGTGTATTCTTCATTTTTGTAATCACCAGGTTCTCTTATTCAAGTACCTTCTGTTGAGAGGGGGAAACTTAGTAAAGTTCGCCTGGGTTCGTTGTCTTTGAAAAAGGAAGGAGAGAGACAGTGCTTCTTATTTACAAAACACTTTTTAATATGTACAAGAAGTTCAGGAGGGAAGCTTCATCTGCTCAAGGTACTGGTTTTCCATAACTATTCCATTTATCTTCCAAGCACTTACAAGGTATTGACGTTAACTCACTTGTACATTCCCATGCTTAGTATTATCATAAAACAGATTGTCATGATTGCATAATGAGTGAGGTAATGTACAGTTACCAACTCTGACATTTAATTTGTGGTCATTTGAATTCAAAGTAATAGAAATTTATTTTATGTATGCATCACCATAAGGAAATACAATTAAAATCATAACCTGGACAAAATTACATACTATACTATATCTGTATATTAAAATCATATACAAAGTAATATACTAGTTAGCTACTGAGCTACAAAAATCTTGTCAAATCACTATAATGTACCAATGCAATATTTGCTAAACACTATTTTATCTTGCTCGGTACTAGGAGTCAGCAAACTATGGCCCATGGCTTAGAGCCTGTTTTTGTTAATACAGTTTTTGATTTTGGTTTTTCTTTGGTTGAGATAGAGTCTCACTCTGTTGCCCAGGCTGGAGTGCAATGGCATGATCATAGCTCACTGCAGCCTTGAACTCCTAGGCTCAAACAGTCCTCCCGCCTAGCTTCCTGAGTAGCTGGGACTACAGACTACCATGCTCATCTAATTTAAAAAAAATTTTAGTAGAGTCTGGGCATGGTGGCTCACACCTGCAATCCCAGCACTTTGGGAGGCAGAGATGAGCAGATCACGAGGTCAGGAGTTTGAGACCAGCGTGACCAACATGGTGAAACTCCATCTAAAAATACAAAATAAAAATCAGCTGGGCATGGTGGCATAAACCTTTAATCCCAGCTACTCAGGAGGCTGAGGCAGGAGAATTACTTGAACCTGGGAGGCTGAGGTTGCAGTGAGCCGAGATCATTCCACTGTACTCTAGCCTGGGCAACAGAGTGAGACTGCCTCAAAAAAAAAAAATTTTAGTAGAGACAGTGTCTTGCTATGTGGCTTGGGCTGGTCTTGAACTCCTTGGCTCAAGTGATCCTCCTGCCTTGGCCTCACAAAGTGCTAGAATTACAAGTGTGAGCCACTGTGCCTTGCTTGTTAATAAAGTTTTATTGAAACACAGCCACACTCATTTGTTTATGTACTGTCTGGCTGCTTTTATGCTCAAGTGGCAGATCTGAGTAGTGGTGACAGAAATCATATGACTTGCAGAGCCTAAAACATTTACTATCTAACCCTTTACAGAAAAAGTTTGCCTATCTATACCCTGTTTTTATTATTGCTTACAAATATTATTCAACACCATGATGACAGCTTTCTATTGCTTAAGCCACTTCCTGGTTGATGAATTCAACCCTTTGCTAAACTGCATTACTCTCTAAAGCCACTAAGAGAGTAGTGGTGCCATCTAAGTTTCCTATCCGCTGACTTGCTAAATTTTATAAACAACTGAGTGAGAGTGAATTGAGAGAGAAGAATTTTACTGAAGTTAAATGAATTCACTTCCTTTTGCACATCTAAGTTTAATTTTGGGCTCTATGAACAATTATTTATGATACAGAATTGCTATGCTTTCTTCTATGGCAACTTGAATATGGGGTTTATAAATCAGAGCTTCCCAATCTACACAAGACCTTCAGCATCTTAATGAAAAATTGGTTTGTTTCCAGACAGGTGGGGTTCTGTCTCTAATAGACTGCACATTGATTGAAGAGCCAGATGCAAGCGATGATGACTGTAAGTCACATTCAGTCACTTAAGATTATATTAGAATTAGAGGCAAGAGAGGCTGAGGTTAAACTCCCTAAAGTCATTAATATATGAAAAATTGAACCATTTAGCCTGTGAGCCTTGTTAAACCATCTCTGGAAATTCACATTTTACTGAATTTGTTTTGTGATAGCGACTATTCAGTGGCAGGTAGAGAAGAAAGAAGAGCTGAACTAGAGTGTTGGAATTCTATAAATCATGGGGTTTAAAAAATAAAAACTATGAAATTAGAAGGAAACCAGGATTGTAGTCTGAAGTAACCTACTGACCTCAGCTTCCTCATCTGCTTATGAGCTTAATAAAGCCTTCTTCATGCCCAAGAAGTATGCCATGGCTGAAATGAGATTTTTGATTTGAGTACAAATGGATTGTATAGATGGCACGATGTGAAAGCAGCTATGATGTTTTTTTGGCATTCTCATCTGAGTGTTTGGTTTACATGTGTTCAAGCCAAAGGTTCTGGGCAAGTGTTTGGGCACCTGGATTTTAAAATAGTGGTGGAGCCTCCCGATGCTGCCTCCTTCACTGTTGTCTTGTTAGCACCCTCACGCCAGGAGAAAGCTGCCTGGATGAGCGACATCAGTCAGGTAAGCAAGTGGCTTTGGCCAAATTTTTGTTTTTTAAGTTTCACAACTTAAACTTTTGGAGATAGTTTTAAGAGGTTTTTTATTTTTATTAAAAAATTATACCCAGTTGCTGTGGTCATTGCCATAATCACTACGTATCTTGATAAGCTGTGATCGTTCTCATTTTTGTTGTTGCTGTTTGTTTTTCTTCTTTAGGTCAAAATTTGCCTGAAATGTTGTAACTGGATTTTAGTTCCTGGGCATTTTATACCAGCTGCAAATGTAGTCATTTGTGTTGAACAGTATTGAAACTGCCCAGTTAGTAATAAATTCTCTAATGACCCACTAGATATTTTGCTTATTTATTTCTGAGGTAGAAAAATGGTGAAAGATACAGAAACAGCCAACAAGGGCTATGGCAGGAAATTGTGAATTAAGGAATCAAAAGGGACACTGTCTGGTATAAAACATGAAAATGAGCTCCTGTATTTCATATATTCAAACATCAGGGAACAGAATTGATTACCTTTCCTTGATCAGCAGTGCCCATTAGGGAATTGCTCCATTTATTTAGGAAATAATATGATTTAGAATATGTCAAAACTAGTCATCATTGGACTTGGGCATTCTTATTCAAGCTCCATATACATTTTGGCTTTTTAGGGGAAAAGTGTTGCTATATAAGAAAAATACTTTTTTTTTTTGAGACAGAGTTTTACTCTTGTCACCCAGGCTGGAGTGCAGTGGCGTGATCTCGGCTCACTGCAACCTCTGCCTCCTGGGTTCAGGCATTTCTCCTGCCTCAGCCTCCTGAGTAGCTGGGATTACAGGCACACGCCACTATGCCCAGCTAATTTTTTGTATTTTTAGTAGAGTCGGGGTTTCACCATATTGACCAGGATGGTCTCGATCTCTTGACCTCGTGAAAAAATACTTTTTAAGGACTTGGTGATTATTTTCAAAGTTGTTAACTCAAAGATGACTGGGGCACATAGAAAAGGTGTGTATTGTAGATTTCATACTTTTTTTTGAAGAGCTCATAGCAATTTATATATAAGACTTAGGTGGAAACATGAATTCAATCATAGTCCTTTGGATATGTAATTCTTTTTTGAGTGACTGAAAATTGAGGGGAAATAGAAAATGAATGTCAATAGTAATCATTTTTATTTGTCATAGAAGTTTTACAGACCTAATCTCATTTGACTCTTACAATAGTATTCTGAAGGTAAACAGAGAGAAATAAGTTTAGTCCCATTTCACAGGTGAGAAAGCTGAGGTCTGGAAAGCTAAGCATTTGTCAAAAGCTGCTCAACTTCACTGATTCGGAATGTAAACCTGATCTGGGTCTTGTTTTCTGTTTAGCACTCTAAACATCCTCTACAAGAGTGCCTTATGCTGGACTTTTACTTATATGCCCTCAGGATGGCTTCGATGGTGAATAAATGGCTAGAAGAGAAGCCATTTCGTTTGTGGCTGACAAGGAAATGAAAATATGGGATCTTCCATATTTGTAAAATTGCGTCTTTGTGGTGATTTATTCATGCTTTTATTAGCTCTATGCTGTGTCAAGAATACCATCTTAAGTCTCTCCCTGTTTGTAACACATCTCTTACTTTATGAAACTCTGGATCATTTACTGAGTCTATGAACATTTACTGAGGAATCACCATGTGCTGCCAGGTATTACTCAGGTACCAGGAATAAACCACAGTTCTTAGTCTCTGGGAGAACAGGCAGGCTCATAGGGAGCAAAAGGAATAAACTACTAAATGCAACAAAATTTCGTGCAAAATTTCGTTGTGAAGCTGAGATAAGTAGGAAGAATGGGGAGAATAGGAGTAGGCAAAGGTGTTTTTCCAGTTGCTTCTACCTTCTACCCTATGATATAATTAGGGCTCCTAAGATACAGACTTGATAAAAGCTCAAATGATCTTCCTTAAGGTGAGTGGGGAGGCATTGTTAAGAGAGAAAGACCCTTGGAGTGCAGGAATGATTCTGTGCCTAGTCCTTTAAAGAAAGGCACCCAGTGCTTTGCCTGTCACTAGCAAAGATCTAAGTGAGTCTTTCTCTCTGCTTACACTAGACCTTAAGGTAGAAACATACAGCTTCCTCCTTATTTCTCCAAGATGCTATGGCTATTAGGCTGCTTAGCAAAAAAAATTGTACTAGATTATATCTTCAGTGGAAGGAAGCTAACCAAAAGTTATATCCTTTTTAGTGATGGTGATAGTATTACACAAAATGACTGTGTCCCACAGTCTCAGCATTGTGTGAAATTGACACTTGTGGTTTCATTCATTCAACAAATATATTTATGCAGTTATATATGCTTGGCACTGTTCTAGAGATTTTTGACATTATCATGAAGAAAAGAGACAAAAACAACAAAAATTCTCTTAACCTTTTGTAACTTACATTCTAACATGGGGAAGACCAAAAATAAATGATAAGGGTAATAACTAAGTAGATACTATTTTATATTAGACGGTGATAGGGCAGGGTAAGAAGGGTTGGGTTGCTGAAGGTGGGTGGGTTGGTAGAGTTTTTAAATGGTGGTCACCTCATTCTGAAGGAGACTTTAGACTGTAGTAGGTGATGGAGATACCATGTGAGTATGTGATGCCATGTGAATATGGGATGTGAAGAGGAAACAGCAATTGCAGAGACTATGAAGCAGGAGGATGCTGCACATTTCAAGGAATACTATGAAAGGCTTTGTGGCCAGAGTAGGGTATGTGAGAGGGAGCATAGAAAAAAAAGTAAGACGTAACAGGGGCCAGGTCAGAAATGCCTTTCTAAGCCAATGAAAGGGGCTTTGGCTTGTGTTCTGAGTCAGATGAATGCCATTAAAGGATTTGAGCAAAGGAATGCCACGAACTGTCTTAGGTTTAGAAAGGATCACTATGGCTGCTGTGGTGAGGATGGGCTGAGGGCAGAGGGCAGGAGTGCTAGAAGGGAGGTGAGGGAGCAGGCTGCTGCAGTAGTCCAGGTGAAAGATGTTGTGAGTTCTGGCCAGCCTGGCAGGAGTGGAGTTAGAGATTAGGGTTCTGAGTCTGGATTCATTTCGAAGGTAGAACCAGCAGACTTTTATTGTGGATTAGAGCGGGGGTGTGAGAGAAAAAGAAGAGTGAAGGATGACCTCAGAGGTTTTGGCCTGAACAACTGGAAGGATGGAGTTGTCATTAGCTGAGATGGAGAAATTTGCTGGGAAAAGAGATTTGGGGGCAAAAAGCAGAAAACTTGTGGATATATTGAGTCTCAGAAGTCTGCTGGACATTTGAGTGGAGTTGATGAATAAGCAGTGGGATATAGAAGTCCAGTGTTTAGAAAGAAGTACAGGTGGGAGATACTACATCATTTGGGTGGTATTGAAGGCTGTGAGACTGCTGACATCACCAAGGGAATATGTGTAGGTGGAAGTAAGAGGGCTGTAGTCTGAGATAAGGGGCAGGTCAGGGAGAATAGTGAAGAGAACCAAGGAGAAACCACCAGTGCAGCCAGAGAACAGCCAAGAGGACATAGTGTCTTAGCAGCCAAGTGAAGAAAACCTGTCAAGGAGGAGGGGACTGTTTTAAATGCAGATTCCTGAACCCACATTCCAGATGCCACTTTAAACTCTATAAGCTCCATAGATCACTTTTGCACTTTTGCACTTTTGCACAACTGCTGCCAAAGGCTGAGTGAAGCAGTGATTGTTCTAGGATACTTAGTGTTTTTGCTGGTGTGGGGTTTGAATGGTGGGTGGATAGGTGGTAGGGACAGAGTGCTCTGATCTTGACTGAGTTGAGCCGGCTGCCCAGAAGCCTGTATCTCAGCTGGCTTCATTTTCTGCTTCAAGCATTTTCCTTTTATAAGAGAGATTACATATATATTCATGGAATTAGTCTCTCAAGTGTATCTCTGGACATATTCATTATTAATAAGATAAGCTTATGGAATGCTTGAAATATACTGTTTAATATTTTATTGTGTATATGTTGAAATATAGACACACAAATGAACTAGAAATATTCCCAACATACTAAAATGTTTATCAAAATAGCTTTCATAGTAATCTGTATTAGAATTAAATGAGGACTGTTTTAAATGCAGATTCCTGAACCCACATTCCAAATGCCATTCTAAACTCTATAAGCTCCATAGATGAATTTTGCACAATTAAAGAACCTCTGTCCTGAAGAATGAAGTGTTTCTATCTCTAAAGTCCCCACAATCTTGCCATATAGAAATAATTGTACAGTTTGCCTCTCCGTATCTTCATACAATATTTTTGCTTTTTACTTGATTTACTTCTTTCTATATTCCTATATAGTCTTCATATGCATATTGGCTATTATTCAACTGTATGATATTAAATATATTCAGCTGCATCAAGTTACTGGTTTCATAGCTTCTTCTGAATAATTGAGCATTGAGTATATGAGCTGTTTCCAAGTTTCAGGATTAATATATAATGAGGTGCTAAACAGCTTTGTGCAGGAGTTTTCCCCTTCTTTTAAAGTCCTTTGTTGGTATAAAGTTAGAGTATAAGGCTTGTGTAAACAGCCTGATCACTTTCCTGATTACGTGATTCCTGGTGTGACAGACTGCCACAATTCCTTCAAGAAATATGTAAGTCAACAAGGTGTCTATGTAACTCTCTTCTTTCTAAGTCCTGCCAAAGTTGAATTTGTCACATTTATCGAACTTTCTATTTAATGGAAAAGGTTTTTGGCTTCTAGTAGTTTTAATTTACATTTCTGTAATTATCAATGAGATTAACGTTTTCTACTATTTCTGTTTCTTGTCTGTTTATACTAGATGGACAATAATTCATTGGCACTGCCCTTATAGACTAGGAAAATGAACACTTTCTATTTAGATTATGAATATGTTCTCTATTATTTTGTCTTTTTAATTTTTGTCACTATTTTTCTAAATCTTAATTTTTCTGGCTTGATTTGAATCCACCTGGATAAGCTACTGTATTATATTGTGCTAGTCACAGGTAGATCTTATTTAAGATGATAAAGTGGTTCCTGATTGCTGGGAAAAGAGATTTGGGGGCAAAAAGCAGAAAACTTGTGGATATATTGAGTCTCAGAAGTCTGCTGGACATTTGAGTGGAGTTGATGAATAAGCAGTGGGATATAGAAGTCCAGTGTTTAGAAAGAAGTACAGGTGGGAGATACTACATCATTTGGGTGGTATTGAAGGCTGTGAGACTGCTGACATCACCAAGGGAATATGTGTAGGTGGAAGTAAGAGGGCTGTAGTCTGAGATAAGGGGCAGGTCAGGGAGATTTGGGGGCAGGTCAATCCCACTTTCACATAAGAAACTCTACAAAACTTAAGACTTTTAGCTTTGCCAGGTCTGTCTCTGAAGCTGTAATTTTTAGAAGGAACGATTGCTTGAATGATTAATCACACTCTTAGTTACACCAGTAAGGCCATAATTAACTGTTGGCACCTCCAGCAAAAAGTGCAAGTGGCTAATGGTCTCAACCAATAATTCTTCTCCTTTTTCATCTATTTATAGGGAATGATTTGAGGCTGAAGATTTGACCATTTATTTCAATAAAGCACATTCATTTGTGCTTGTCTCACTGTCATACATAATGGTTTATTAAACAGATCCACTAATTATGGCTATTAACTAAAATGCAGAATTAAAATTTACCTCTGAGCTTCTTGGTTTGGACAAATGTTCCAAAATATAGACCTGTGTAGACAAATTTGTAGCACACTGGACATGCTTTCTCCCTAAAAATAGCTACTCAGAAATTGAGAGGGAATTTTCTACTTTAACATAACTTTAAACTATCGACTCTAACCTTTCTTCCCACTACTAAGAAATATTGAGAAGGTGAAAAATATGCTAACACAGGAGACCACTGATCTTTAAATAGGTACTGCCTTAGTAAGACCCGCAAAACCACATGCAGGAGAAGTCATTGTCAACACTTGTCCAAAGACCAGCTACTTCAAAATCACGTGCAGATTTTGTGAACATAGATGTTCCCAGATTCCATCTCAGCCATTACAAACTGAGCTAGACTATCCATGATCTAGGAATCTAATTTCGTTCTCCTGTTAACTTCAAGGTTTATTGTAATTCACATAAATTCAAGACGACATTAAAGGTATCTGAAACCCTGCTTACTTGAATATATTTCTTCTTTTTTTTTTTTGAGATGGAGTTTCACTCTTGTTGCCCAGGCTGGAGCGCAATGGCACGGTCTCGGCTCACTGCAACCTCTACCTCCTGGATTCAAGCAATTCTCCTGCTTCAGCCTCCCGAGTAGCTGGGATTACAGGCATTACCATGCCTGTCAAATTTTATATTTTTAGTAGGGATGGGCTTTCTCCATGTTGGTCAGGCTGGTCTTGAACTCCTGACCTCAGATGATCTGCCTACATTGGCCTCCCAAAGTGTTGGGATTACAGGTGTAAGCCACTGTGCCCAGTCCAATATATTTATTCTTAACTAAGTGAACTGTATACAGGCATCATTTCTTCCCAACAACCAGGGTTCATGCTTATATAACCATAAATATATAACACACCTTCCACTGTAAGTCTGTTCATGTACACACTCACATATACCAGTTCTGTGGTAGTGTAACTTTTTTTCTAGAACAGAACTCTTTCTTCATTGCAGCATTACTCAAAGTCCCAAATGGAAGTAAGACAAAACAGAATTCTCTGGTTGAAATAAAGTTGGTATACCTAGAGACTCTAGGAGCCATTTTTTTCCCGTACTCCTGTTGTCTCTGAAGCCTGGGGATGTCCCTACGGTCTGGGGATGAGAAACTAATTTTGAAAACCATTCCCCTGTTATAAACATGTCATAATGAGATCTATCTATCATATATCTCTCTCCATCCATGCATCTATCCATCCAGCCATCTCATGGATAGATTAAAGGTTGTGTGCCAATTATCAAAGACCTTTTTATGTAACTTAAAATATGACTGTTCATTACATGGTCTTTTGAGGTATGGTTCAGATTGAATACATATTTTGTTCTTCTGAAACTTGAATGAAAGTGAAAATTTCCCTTTATTTCGAAAATAATTTGAATGCTTGACAATGACTCAGAAAGATTTATCAATGAGACTTGATGCTGGATAATGAGATGTGCGGAAATGGTCACATAAATCTCTTGAGTATAAAATGTCTATCCCAACTTCCAATTCTGGTGGTATAGAGGACTGAGCTAATTTAGGTCCCCTTAGCTATAAAAACAGAAGTGTTTAACATATAAAAATCAGTAAAATTAAAAAAATTTAATGCATAGGTATATTTACAGATAGGAAGGGAAATCTGTCATTGCCAGAAAGAAGGGAATTTAAAGCCATAGCAGAAAGCTTGTAAGCTAACGACTCACAGACTTGGGAATGATTTTAGACTGGATATTAGTCCCATGTCCTAGGAGTATTAACATGTAAAGAGGGCAAGAGTTGGCCTAAGGCCCATTAATCAAGTTCTCTATTTAAAGCCTGGCATTGAAAGGGTGTTCCCTTTATGAAACAAGAACCTAAAAAAACTGTACTCATTGACCCAAGGAAAGAAATAAAGAAGTTTGTCTTTGTCTTGGGTTCTGAATTTTTAAAAATCTTCCTTTAAAAAA
Organism: Callithrix jacchus; assembly: GCF_049354715.1. Classification (NCBI taxonomy): domain Eukaryota; kingdom Metazoa; phylum Chordata; class Mammalia; order Primates; family Cebidae; genus Callithrix; species Callithrix jacchus. The sequence continues at coordinate 129,859,532 of NC_133503.1, read as the reverse complement.
TGAATATAGCTGGGCACAGTGGCTCATGCCTGTAACCCCAGCACTTTGGGAGGCCAAGGCAGGTGGATCACTTGAGGTCAGGAGTTTCGGACCAGCCTGTCCAACATGATGAAACCCCATCTCTACTAAAAATACAAAAATTAGCCGAGCATGGTGGTGCGTGCCTGTAGTCCCAGCTACTCAGGATGCTGAGGCAGGAGAATCACTTGAGCCAAGGAGGTAGAAGTTGCAGTGAGCCGAGATCGCGCCACTGCATTCCAGCCTGGGAGATAGAGTGAGACTGTCTCGGAGAAAAAAAAAAAAAAAAAAAAAAAAAAAGAATGTGTCTCTGGCCTACAGATTTGAAATCAGACTTATTCACATGGTATAAAAGTGCCAAACTGAGAAACTGTTATAAAAATAACTTTTGAGTGTTGAAATCCCAAGCGTGCTTGCAGCCTGAAACACAAAGTCACTCCATTAGCAACACTTCTACACTCTGGGGCTCGTGACATGTGCTCAAATTAAAGATTACAAATCTTGTGAGTAAATGATTTATCATGAGTGGGACTCAGCAGGCATGGAGAGCAGCAGAATTAGCACTGCAAGAACTTCAAGTAATAGGGTGACACCTTGGAAAAGACCATAAAATAACAAGGCTTAAAGTATAATAAAACTATAAAAGAAATAAATAAACCATTAGGAAAGAAGAGGTCACTATGCAAAAAAAAACCAGGCTGACCTGTCAAGGAACCACATAGAAAAATTTAAAACTAGAAACTACAGGACTGCAAAATTACATATTCATTAGAAATTCATTAAAAATTCATTAAAGACAGTGGATAAATGATAGCTAGTGAGATGATTAAGAACCAGATTATTTTTGCCTATATCTCATAAATTTAAAAAAAGATTTAAATTTAAGAAAAAGATAAAGATCTCTTCTTTCCTATTTCATAGATGAATAATTTATTTTAAAAATAAATAAACAGCTTAATGATAATAAAATTCTTCACTCTTCATTTTTCATCTTTTTTTGTGATAATTTTTAGTGTGTTATTTCCCCTTTCCAATTCTCTTTTATATAATTACATGGTTTTCCAAGTTAAATATTATTCCAGCCAAAGTAGTACTCTGTGTATTCATATCAGGTATGAAAAGTCAGATTTATTTTCTATTTCCTCTCTCAAATTTTATGTGGTATCCTGACTAAGCTGTTTATATGTAACACTGTAGCTGATCAAAAATGTCTCAGTATGTCTCTTCTGTTTTTCTCTGCAAGCCTTTCTAGATCCTGGAAAACAGAAGAGACACACAGCTAAACCCTGGATTGGCACCGTAGATGAAGGATGGAGGAGGGGAAAGCACTTGCTTCTTATGTTGGGAACAGGAAAAAAAGTTCTATTTCAGCTTCCTGGAGCGGGCTTATCTCTCAGTCCTTGGCACTTAGGTCATACATCATGGCTTCTGTTGGGGACCATGGAAGCTGACTGTCTTCCCTGCTCCCACTTTCAACCCTGCAGAGTTTCCTGGGCAAGTGAACTGGGCAGATTGGTCTTGAGACCCCCTTCCTCATGCTTTTGCTTCTCAAAAAGCAAAAGCTATGTCCCTTCTGGTCTCCAAGAAGTGGGCAAAGTCAGCCCCCAGAGAACTCCATTTTAAGATACCCTCATTGTGGGCATCCTGCAGCTTTAATGGGCTACCAGCTAGCTCTGCCCTTCCATTCTCTGACTGTTGGTACAGGTAGGATGCCAAGCCCTTTGAATTCATCTCCAGTGGTTCATTTTCTGGATTTCAAGACCCAATTCCTGTATTCCCCAGGGGTTTGAACTATGAATCCCTAAGAAACAGGAGTTAAATCTCTGCCTTCTGACCCCCTGTCCAGGACGAGACAGAGATGCTTCTTTATGACCCAGGTCTATGACTCTGACCACCTCCAGTGCCCGTCCTCACCTTGTCTGGGTTCCACTCAGTGTGGTTGTCTCTTTGGAGCTGTGTGGGAGCTCTGGGCTGAGTTTAACGGGTCTCCTCAGGTCATTACTTCACCTCTGTTCTGATGGTGCAGTCATTCTAAGTCCGTTGTCTGTGTAACTATGCCATTTGCTTAGAATATTAAAGGAAATTGAAGGAACATTGTTCATTTCCCAACTGTCTCACCAAACACCACATCTACTTTCCCACTTCCTGTGTTGGTTACCCAGTGGGCTTCCTCATTGTGACTGAGAAACACTGAGGGTGAAAAGAAGTCTAAGGAATAGCTGGAAAGGTCGCTGAGTGAAGGAGCATTATCCTTGCCAGTGTGCAACCCCTCTCCCTATCCAATCCTTTTCCTCATTACCTCACCCCTGACCCCACCACATAGCTTGGTAAGAACAGGGATGATGTTAATCTGTTTTTTCCCCATCAGGATTAGGAAAGTGAATTTGAAGTGAATTGCCTTATTCACCTTCAAAACTCTTTTGTATATTATTTTTCTTCTCTTTATCCTCATTTCCTAGTACTTAGCCCAGTGTCCTCACATAGTAAGTACTTGATAAATGCAGATGTGAGATAGCCATTTAGTAAAATCCCAGTGCCATGGAATCCATGCATCTTCTTGGTGTTCTTGAGAATTCAAGACGTAGACTGTTTAACTTTGATTAAACTCCGGGTGATTTGAAAGACATTTGGCAATGCTTTATTACTTTTAAATATATTTGCATCAGAAAATTTTAAAAATTGCCTTAAAACTATGGCCATCTTTGATTTTACCTTGTTTTCTTCTCTTGGTTTTATTCAATAATTCATCCATTTTTATTATTCCTTTCTTCAAAATGTTTATGTCCACCCTTTCCTCTTCATTCCCACAGTCTGCCTCGGGGAAGTATGAATCATTTCATTTACTGACTCAATATTATTCTGATCATCCCTTGGGTCTCCATTCATTCTTCCCTCTTTTCCATTGACTGAATACCCACCACGAGGCCAGTTTAGATCTTTTAGCATAAGTGAGCTGCTTAGAAACCCTCAATGGCTTCCCATCTGCCTACAGGATAAAATTAAAATTCAAGACTCCCTCCTCCATAGCCTGCCTCCAAGTGATTTCTCTGTCTTGTCTCTTACTTTCTTCTCCATTATGAATGCATGCGCCAGCCAGCCCTGTCTCCTCATTCTTCCATGTATGGTCCCTCTTTGAAACAGGGCCCATGATGTGTATTTTCATTGGGCCTGACAGAGCTTTCCCATGGAGAGGTAGTGTGGTCTTTCTTCGGGCACAGGAGGGTATCCTACTTACTGGCAGCTTGGCTCACTGGTTGAACCACTGACTTTACATAACTGAACACACAGGATGCAGCAGCCTCAGGATTTGTGGGAGAATACTATTTTCAACTTCCTAGTGCTCAAGACTTAATAAACTAGGATGAGAAAAGCAGCATTTATTCTGTCTGAAGAAGAGCAGCTCATGGTCTTTTCTAGAGAGGGTGAAACCTGTGCTTGCAACCAGACCAGCAGAAGAAGGATGGGCCTCTGGGTCACATTCTTTGGGGTCCACCACAGGGTTATATGTTTGGAATTGTACTTTCAACTGTTTATACAAAAGTTTGCCAAAATTTGTTGTTATTCAAAGATATTATTAGCCAGGTGCAGTGGCTCACACCTGTAATCCCAGAATTTTGGGCGGCAAAGGTGGGAGGATTGCTTGAGCCCAGGAATTCAAGGCCAGCCTGGGTAACATAGCAAGACCCTGTCTCTACAAAAAAAAAAAAAAATCTCAGTGTAGTAGCACACACCTGTAGTCCCAGCTACTCAGGAGGCTGAAGCAGGAGGATCACTTGATCTTAGGAGTTTGAGGTTACAGTGAACTATGATTGTGCCACTGCATTCCAGCCTAGGCATCAGAGTGAGACTCTTTCTCTAAAAAATAATAATAATAACATGATATTGTTGAGGACATTGTTCCATACATTATTTAATATTTCTCTTGATGAGAATACATAAGATAATCGTCCTTTCTGGTTCTAGACTAGAATTAATTGATCTTCTGCTAAACTGTGAATTTTGTAGCTAACACTGAGTCCCTCTTTGAATTGACTATGCTGTAGCCCTGCTAATTTTGAGGCCCACTTATAGCAAGTACTCTCAGCATCAAGTATGTGCAGTGGCTTCATTTCCGGCTTTGTCTTATTGTTTTCCATCCTTTTATCTAAATCCTCTCTGATTTTCTCATTTATCTTGACTTTGTCTTATTATTTGTATTTTTGTAATCTACTTGGGGGATAAGATGGAGCATAAATTCACACTTAAGCAAAAATAACCAAATTTATAGGTAGATGATAATTTTTTATATGAAAATATAACTCCAAGTTACTTCCAGATGCTGTAGCTTAAAGAAATATATTGAAAGGGAACTTAAAAATATTCGACTTTTAGCTGGGCACGGTGGCTAACACCTGTAATCCCAGCACTTTGGGAGGCCGAGGTGGGCAGATCACCTGAGGTCGGGAGTTCGAGACCAGCATGACCAACATGGAGAAATCCTGTCTCTACTAAAAATACAAAATTAGCCATATGTAGTGGCACATGCCTGTAATCCTAGCTACTCAGGAGGTTGAGGCAGGAGAATTACGGTAAGCTGAGATCATGCCATTGCACTCCAGCCTGGGCAATAAGAAGAGTGAAACTCCATCTCAAAAATAAATAAATAAATAAATAGATAGATAAATAAATAAATAAAAATTCTACTTTCTTGCCACAAATGACATTCTTTATACTTTGTAGTTGAAATAATGGCATAAGATTTGAGGAAAACAAAGTTTTAAGGAAAAACAAATATAAAAATGGCTGATCTACTAAGGAGACTGAATTGTCGGAATTCCAGTGATCTAAAGTTGTTTACATGCATATTCACTCTTTTTTTTTAGAACACTGGCGTTTAGGGTACACCCTGAGTTCAGACCTATGTGAGGTCACATTGTGGTCAGCTTCGTTGCCCTATTTAATGATAGCCACAAAGCACTAGATAGTATCATAGTGACTAGAAGCAAATTTTTAGTTTAAAAATTGATTATATTTTTTCATTTTCCTATTTTGTTCAAAGGGAATATGTATAATTCAAAATAAATTTTTCTCTAACCCAAAATAATGGCAGAGGGAAAATTTAAATTGATAAGGTACAAATTAAATAATGAAGGCAGAGAAAATTAGCAGAGCTTTCTGAACTCTCCTCTTGGAAAAGAGAAGATGATACAAGGCTTTAAGCATGCCAGAGACAGGAGAAATTACACACTGTCCCTTCTCCAAATAACATAGAATCAATAGGGGCTGCCAGAGGTACTAGTAAAATGTGGGAATTTATTGGGAAAGAATACCTGAGAAGCAGACGCAGAACTTACTAGAGACAGATGAACTCTACCTGAGGAAGCTACTATTTTTAATCTGACTACTCCATACCACCCCCTGGTTGCACAAAATGAATATAGCAAGAGCGATCATGGTCAGGTCCCAGTCACCTCTCAAGTAGTGTTGGGGTTGCCAAAGAATTGTGACCAAGTGACATTGTGATCAGAATTCTTGGGAAACACATCCAGGGAGAATACAGCTGTTGTATCTGTCTTCATGTATTTGTCAGACACTTAATTGGTACAGTTTTGGTATCTGAATACTGAATCTATTCATCAGTGTGTAGTATTTACTTGCTCTGCATGCGTGTGTGTGTATCTGCGTGTGTGTGTGTGTGTGTGTGTGTAAGAGAGAGGGAGAGAGAAATTAAATTGATTCTTTTGGCTATAAACAATTGTGGGAATATATGATCTGCCTAGGCTTTCATGTGGGTTGTAATTGCCAACATTTTATTTTACAGTGTGTGGACAATATACGATGTAATGGTTTAATGACTATAGTATTTGAAGAGAATTCCAAAGTCACTGTGCCGCATATGATTAAGTAAGTGTGATAATCCTTTCCTTTACATTTTAATCAAGATTAAATTGGCAGAGCATGTAAAACCTTGAATAAAATACTGCTTCAGTAGGATTCTGCTTCTTATTGAGAATATGTTTCTTGACAGGAATGCAGTGATTCATATGATTCCATTATAAATAAGACGATCAAAGTGGCTTTTCAGATTCATAGTTTATTCACTCATAGCATAGAAAAATTATTTTTTATACTGTTGCATATGTCTTCATTCAGGACAAAATCCTAAGATATTCAAGTTCAATATAAAAATTAAATAGTGACAGCCAGATGTGCCAAGGTCAGAGGGTGGACAAAGGTGCGGCTGCCCCACTGGCTTTGAATCCTCCCATTGGGTATGAGTCATAATACCCTGATTTGGCCATTCAGATAGATTTAGATAACATGAATCAAGTGGCTTTGCTGTCTACCCACTGCCTATTTGTGCTTTGCCCCAGAGGCTATTTGCCTAGGGCTGCCATCCTGCTCTAGCTGTTTTTAACAAAGTAAATCTTATAATTTTCCACTGGGGAAGCTCTAGTTTAAAATGAAAAGTTATCAGTAACTGTGTGCTGGAGCTGTCTGTATTAATGCTTTTGTCTCCGTATACTTTTTTGTTTTCAAATTCAGAAATTTTCTTGGGAGTATTTTGAAGCTAACCACAGTTTTCATTACTCTCATTTTCTTGGTTATTTGCATTCCAAATTCTAAGAGTAAAATGTATTTTTAAAAGCAGTGCTATGCTTAAAAATGAAGTTACTTGAAACTGAAAAATAGTGTGTCTTTCATGCCTTTTTATGTGGATATTTTGAAGTCTGAACTGTTTTTGCTGAAGCTATAAATAACATTAACTTTAGAAGGAAGACTTTCCTATTCTGATAGACATTAATTACAGTTAGCATCATCGTAATGGTACATGTTTTAAAACTTACTAATTATTATATCACATGAAGGCAGAGTACATAATATTAGTACCATCAATGCTACAGAAAAATATAAATGATAAAAGGATGATAGTGTTTTACATTACTTGTCAAATTTTAAAATATTTTGGGTAGAGCCATTTTTAAATTCTAGGGCAAAATTTATTTTGCATTCAACTTTCTAGGTTTTAAATTTAGTATATTATTTGAAACCAGGTTAGTTAAAATGTTATGATGTTAAGAATAAGAATAAATATAGAATATTAAATCAAAAAGTTAAAACTATGACTTAATTTTTGAATTCACATCATTGGGTTAGATTTTTCTTATTAATTTCCTACCATATTATTTTAATTTTAATATTTCCCAAAATGATATATATGATTTTTATTCTTTTTGAAAGCACTTTCTTGGAGGTTAGACAACCATGAAAGCCCACTTGCTTTGGAATTGAAATGTGTAAGACAGTGTAGACAAGTTCTAAGCCACTAAACCCTAGGGCAGCTATATGCCCACTACACATACATTTTGTTGACATTAAAAATTAATACTGGCCAGGCGCGGTGGTTCAAGCCTGTAATCCCAGCACTTTGGGAGGCCGAGGCAGGTGGATCACGAGGTCAAGAGATTGAGACCATCCTGGTCAACATGGTGAAACTCCATCTCTACTAAAAATACAAAAAATTAGCTGGGCATGGTGGCACGTGCCTATAATCCCAGCTACTCAGGAGGCTGAGGCAGGAGAATTGCCTGAACCCAGGAGGCGGAGGTTGCGGTGAGCCAAGATTGCGCCATTGCACTCCAGCCTCAGTAACAAGAGCGAAACTCCGTATCAAAAAAAAAAAAAAAATTAATACTAATGGAGACTTTAGTTTTGTGCCTGATCAGTTGTTGCTGGCACCCAAATGCATCTTCTGTCCCCAACCATGAATCTACCAATGTCCACGTCCAATCTCATTTGTCTAACCACTTATAGACCAGGACTTTTCTGCCTGTAGGTGCACAGAGGTGATACTTAATGAATTGGAATTGTTCTCCTGTTAGGGCAGAAACCTGTATCTTGGACTGTAAAGATTTTCTATTAAATTCAACATATCTATAATACACTAGGTTTATTCCCACGTCAGAGTGAAGTTTTTTATATGTGTACTTCTATTTTGCCCAGTCTTATTGAGCCTGATTATCCTCATTCAGAGGAAAGAGATTTTGCAATCTCTGTTCCTTCTGATGGCTTTTTTCTACTTTGAAGTTTGTATTCTTCCCTGTGTGTCTATTTCCCTATCTATAAACCATGAAGAAAATTCCCAACGTTTCTCAAAGTTAAAATTAAAAAAAATATTATCCTGCTATAGCTGTGTCATGTTACTGACAGGGTGTCACTTTGTAAGCACTCACTTCCTTTTAAAACTTACCAATTATAATAGATGATTTCGGTTTGATCTCTCAAGATTGCTTTTTAAGTGTTTACCAAAAAGGAGTTACTGTTATCATAGGAGACTTCAGTAATGTGTTATATTTTTCTTGAGAGTCCCTTAGGAAATAAAGTAAGATTCTACTCAGTGTAATAAAAGAAAATGAAATAATTTCATAATATTTAATTTCTTTCCTTAAAATGAAAATGTAATCGCAATTTTGAAGGAAAGTAGTGTAATTAGTCAGTTTTATTTTAATTTCATGCTGGCTGCAACACATTTTTTTGTCCAAGTGTTTCAAATAAGCTAATTATAGCCAAAAGATGCAAAGCTCAAAACTATGTATAGAATGTGAAAATCATGACACTTATTAGGTAAAAATATCCCTTTATAGGGTATGTAGACTTTTTAAAAATAATATTTGATCTCAACTTTCTTAGAAAATAGAGATTTTTGTGGTGGACAATGATGGGATAACAAGCGATTATCTAGTTCAGCCATCTTCTGGACAGACTGATGGATTCATAAAATTTTTCTCAGATCTTTTTATGAATGAGCAAATTAAGAACCAGAAAAATGAAGTTGGTTGAGGGACACATAGGGAGTGGAAGAACGAGCCTTGTTATTTTCAAGAACCTCAAAAGATGCACTCGGGCATTTCAAGATCAGTAGTGTAACTCAAGCTAACAGGCTACCCCAGTCAGTTCCTTGGCAGGGCAAGCTGCTCATTTAACATGCTCTTTCAGGCCTGCAGATGAAGTGCTTCCACCTGCACTGAGCATACATTGGGATGGGGTGTTTCTAAGAGCAAGTTAAGAAAGGTATTGATTCCTTTTTATCAGAAAGAAAATAAATATATAATTTCAAATCCCTCGAAGCGTTGAAAGGGCTAATTAAGAGCACTCACAACTGATTCTTAGCCATCCGATTCTTAGCAAGCATTTGGCTCACTGAAAGTCACTGGCCCTGTAGCATCTCCTCTAATCAACTGGTGAGATTCAGGACTTCATTGATCGCCTGTTCTGAGATGCTGCAATGAAGGTGAACAAGGGATCTCAGAAGGGGAAGTGAAGGCTACTGGCGGTCTTCGCTGTCCCCTTGGAGAAGCTGCCAGTGCAATGGTCTGAAGGCAAGGGGTTGGGAGCAGCCAGATGGGAAGTTTTATAGAATGACAAAAGTAGTGGATTGCAAGGTGGTGGGGGTAGGTGCTATTCAGGGGAATATATTTCACCCATTCCTTTTATTTAAAAAAATGAAGGCATTTACCACAGAATTTTGAAAACACAATAAAAACATACAAGTCACACTTGCAACTTATGGATTAGACAGTATTCAGAAAATGGATAGCCTTAGAAGGCATTAATAAGCCAGGAAGAATGAAATAAATGAATTAGGCACTCAAATCACGAAGTTAGAAAAAGAATGAGAGACTAAACTGTAGGAAAGTGCAGAAAGGAAATAAAAATAGACATGAATACAATATAAAAAACAGTAGAAGGGATAAATGAAAGAGCTGATTCTAGAGAGCAAAATACCTAACCCTATTTAATCAAGAACAAAGGAGGAAAGCACAAACATACCAAATTAGAATTGAGGAAAAAAAGAACTGCGGATATAGCAGTGATATCTGCATCCTTTCCTCCCCTGTTGTGGAAGGTGACACCCACTATGTTTTATGAACACTTTGGATATGTCACTTTAAGGGCGTAAGCAGTACTTCCACCCACTCCTAAAGAGGGCCTGTGGCTTCATCTTCCTAATAAAGCATGGCTGAATTAGAGAGAAGAAATCCACAGTGTGAGACAAATTATTATTTACCACCTCCATCATAAATTCTGGCTTTCCTAAATTATAGTAAACCTGATGTTTTCATAGCCCTGCCTATGCCTATATGTCTATCTATCATATAGACATACTCAATCAGCCCTCTATCTGCCAATTACTTACAGATCCAAAATATTTGGAAGAAAGAAAATAAAAAAATAGCTATACAACAATAAAAAAATACAAATTTTTTTTTTAAGGAAAGAAAATAACAAACAGCCAACCAATATTTCATTTAAATCTGTGAAATGCTATACCAATGCTGAAGAGTGATTTGCTTCCAATTGTGTGGTCACTTTCAAAATAGGTGTAATGTGTTACTGAAAAAAATGTATGTTCTGTGGACCTGGGGTGAAAAATTCTATAAATATTCACTGAGTTTACTTGTTTCAGGTTTGAGTTCAAATCATAAATGTCCCTGTTAATGTTAAATCATAAATGTTAATTTTCTATCTCGTTGATCCATCGAATATTAACAATGTGGTGTCAAAGTCTCCCGCTATTATTGTGCGGGAGTCCAAGTCTCTTTATAAGTCATTGAAAACTTGTCTTAAAAATACAAATTTTAAAATACAGGACAATGATTTACATAATATTCACATTGTTTTAAGTATTATAATTAGAGATGACTTAAAGTATACAGGAGAATGTACATAGGTTATGTGGAAATGCTATATCATTTCATATCTGGGACTTGAGCATCTGTGGACTTTAATATGGTGGGGGTCAAACCACCAATGCCCCGAGGATACTGGGGGACAACTGTGCAATTATCTTCCCCCTATCAAATGTAGTGAGAAGCCCACTCCTGAGTGTGGGATTACAAATACTGAAATACTCAGTGGCCGAGGGGGAAGCCTGGTTTTACCATCATGTTCCTGCTTTGCATGTAGGTCTGATGCCCGTCTTCATAAAGATGACACTGACATCTGCTTCAGTAAAACGCTCAACTCCTGCAAGGTGCCCCAGATCCGTTATGCCAGCGTGGAGCGCCTCTTGGAACGACTGACAGACTTGCGGTTTCTTAGTATCGATTTCCTCAACACTTTTCTGCACACCTATCGTATTTTCACTACTGCCGCTGTGGTGCTGGGGAAACTCTCCGACATATACAAGAGGCCTTTCACCTCCATCCCCGTCAGGTACGCCTGTCACTAGAGACTTGTCTGTCATTAGCATATGGCCCTCTTTGTTCCAGAATCACCATGCAGATGAGCAGGCCAGCTCTGCAAAGCAGCTCCTAGGGTATACTAGCTTGCCTTTGAATGTACCATGCCCTCCAGTAGGAGGCCATTTGTAAAGGTCACAGAGAGTTTCCCAGGGACGGAGTTGAAAACCAGAAGTCTCCAATTGGCCTTTGCTTGCTCTGTGATTACTTGGAAATAAACTCTATTGCTTTCGGCTTTTCTTTCTTTCTTTCTTTCTTTCTTTCTTTCTTTCTTTCTTTCTTTCTTTCTTTCTTTCTTTCTTTCTCTTTCTTTCTTTCTTCTTTCTTCTTTCTTTCTTTCTTTCTCTTTCTTTCTTTTTTTTTTTTTGACAATTATGATTTTAAAACTTTATATGCATAAGAATCAGCTTGCGTGTGGTAGGGGAGAGTGCTTGTTAAATTGCCGGCTCTGATTCAGTAGATCTGGAGTGGAGCCTGAGTTCTGGATGTCTAACAAGTTCCCCAGAGATCCCAATGCTGGTGTGTGGATCACAATTTAGTAGTGAGGGATTAGACAATACCTAGTAAGTATCTATGCTTCTTTGGCAGGTGGAAGGTATACATGTAGCATTTAGATTAAGGAAAGTCCAGCAATAGAAGTGCAGTGAGATTGTGGCCTGTAAATGAAGGAAACATGTTCTTGAATGACATCTGGGAAATTATTGCACTTGGCTACAATCTCCTAGTCACTTTTGCTCTTATTTTTAGGTCATTGGAATTGTTTTTTGCTACCAGCCAGAACAACAGAGGTGAACATTTGGTGGATGGAAAATCCCCACGTCTGTGTCGCAAATTCTCTTCCCCACCACCACTGGCTGTGTCCAGAACATCTTCCCCAGTGAGGGCTAGAAAGCTGTCTTTGACTTCTCCCTTGAACTCAAAGATAGGAGCATTGGACCTGACAACCTCCAGCAGTCCCACCACCACCACCCAGAGCCCTGCTGCCTCTCCACCGCCACACACTGGTCAAATACCACTGGATCTCAGCAGAGCCCTCTCTTCTCCAGAGCAAAGCCCGGGATCGGTAGAAGAGAATGTCGATAACCCCCGCGTGGATCTGTGTAACAAGCTAAAACGAAGTATTCAAAAAGGTATTATCTAGCACATTTGCATCATTACACCCCATATTTGCTGACCGCCTGCCTCCCCACCCTTCCTTTTGGAACCCTGGTTTCCTTTCTTTACAACTTTAATACTTCTGCATAGAAAGTAGAATGAGTTCAATGGCTAGTTAGAAGAGAAAATTCCTGTAGATTCCTCTGGCCCCTCTGGAACAGAAAGGAAGTTGAGTTGTCCTTATGCCCCTGTAGTAAAAGGCTTATTGTAGTCAGCTGTCTATGGAAGAATAACATATCCTAATGGTATTACTAGAGAGTTCTTGGAATGCGGTTAAGACTGGTTGGCTAAAGAGCCTAGCATGGTGCTTTGCACTGTGGGAGGTTGTGGGCACCCTCACCTGTGAACTCAGGCTGCAGAGCTTTCTCCTCCTCCACTGTTTGCCTTAGGTACCTGTGTACTTCCGGCCTTTCCCTGCTGAGGATGAGCTAGGCTGGAAGCACCATGATGGCTTCTTTAGTTTAGTTATGAGGACAGTTCCATGCTATAGCAGGGGTATAGGAGAGAAATCAAATTGGAGACAGTGTTAATTGCTCATGATGTAGCCAAAATAGTTTTTTAAAATGTTGATTCGATCACAGGGTTTCTGGCTTCAATTCTCTAATGACTTCCTATCACACTTAGAATAAAGGACATTCTGCCAGCCAGGGCCTTCAGATCTGTGAGACATGGATCCTGCCTCCCTCTCCAGTTGCTGTTCCTCTACACTCCCTCATCCACTGGCTACTGTCACATTAATTTCCTTTTTGTGTCAGAGACACCTTGGTCATTTCTGCCTCAGGGTCCTTTGCACTTGTTCTTTCCTCTGCTTGGCCACTCTTTTCCCATGTAAGCTCCATGAGATCGGCAGTCTGTCTTATTCACCTGTGCACCCTCAGTGTCTTGGCCAGTGCCTGACAAGTAGTAAATTTTTGTTAAATGAATGAATGAAATAAAATATACAGTGAACTGATCGAGGGCCCTCTCACCCATCACTTTAATTTTCTCAGCTTGGTACAGTGTAGGGCTGGAAGAGGTGATTCTTGTTGCTTTAAAGTCCAATGTTTCTGTAATGAAAATAAAAATGATTCACAGTCAAATTACAAACAACCTTTTAAAAAACTGTATAATAACTGACTTATTGATAATATAATAAAAATTGGGCAGTAAATCAGACAAAGTGCCCAAATCTCAAGGAGAATTGCTCAGATGGATGCATAGATTCTTGCTTTTCTATCTGCTTGAAGCTTCTATGTGCTTCTAGCTTGGATCATTTAAATAAGTTTCCTGAGTGAAGCAGTTAATGGAATTTTGACTGGAATGGTTGTCATCATCAAAAGTTGCACCCTTTTAAAGTCTTTAAATTGACAAGTTAGCAACTAAGGAGGAGGAAAGGGAGAAGATAATTAAAAAGTCATTAGAACAACAAGCTTAAGCAAAATTATGATGAATTCTTCTCAGGAATAATGAGGCAGCGTACAAGCTGGCAAGTGCATTCGGGGTTGCATCCAGTGCTAGTGCTTGGGAAACCCTGTGGAGGGAATGACTAGAATGGGGCATGGTGGTATGGGAAGTACAGGAGCTTTCAGATCACGGGAAGCTTTTCCCCCTTCTTTATTGCACTGCAGTAGATAGGGGAGGAGAAATCTGGAGATAAGTCAGGATTCTCTCTGTCCCTTTTTTTGAGTTAGGTAAGCTTTAGGAACAAGCATTTCAGTGTCCAACACTAGTGGCTTAGACACTGTGGTTTGATTGCTCCTGGGGCTGAGATGAGGAGGCAGTAAAGTCTGTTCAAGAGTCATTGAGTGAGCCTCTTTGTGCAGAATACCGTGTGTGCTACAGAGTCTACAATGGTAAATAGCACCTTCACTGTCATAATCTAGTTATGTGGATAATAGAGAAACAACATAACTATATGGGCAGGTGGTATGAAAGGTGTCGACAGAGTGCTTTCGAAGCTGAAGAGCAGGGAGATTACATCTGGTTGAGTGGAATCAAGAAGTGTGTTTGACATGAGCCAAAAGATATGTGGGTTGGAAGGAGAAGATGGGACGTCTTCTAGACAAAGAGAATATGTAAGTAAAGGAGTGGTGGTAATCACCAGTGGTGAATGCCATTTCTTTTTTGTTTGTTTGTTTTTGAGACAGAGTCTCACTCTCTCGCCCAGGCTGGAGTGCTGTGGTGTAATCTCGGCTCACTGCAACCTCTGCCTCCTGTGTTCAAGCTATTCTCATGCCTCAGCCTCCCAAGTAGCTGGGGCTACAGACATGTGCCCCTACACGCGGCTAATATTTGTATTTTCAGTAGAGACGGGGTTTCACCATGTTGGCCAGGCTGGTCTTGAACTCCTGACCTCAGGTGATCCACCCGCCTTAGCCTCCCAAAGTGCTGGGATTACAGGCACGAGCCACTGCACTGGCTGGTGAATGCCATTTCTGAGAGTGAGAGGCATCACTCCTTCTGAAGGGACAGGCATTGTCCTGTTTTGACAGTATCAGTAGCCCTGTAGAACAGACCTTGTTAGTATTTTCCCTAGGGCTTTCTAGCAGTGAGTAAACTTAACAACTCTCCTAGAGAATCTTTCTTCTTCTTCTTCTTACCATCTTAACCATTTTTCAGTTATAGCTCAATACTATTGTTGAACAACAGATCCCTAGAACTTTTTCATCTTGCAAAACTGAAACTCTAAATCATTATATAGTACCCCATTTTCTTCCTCCCGCCCCCCACCCCTGGCAACCACCTTTCTACTTTCTGTCTCTAAATTTGACTACCTTAAGTACCTCATATATGTGGAATCATTCAATATTTGTCCTTTTTTGAATGGGTTAGTTCACTTAATGTAGTGTCCTCAAGATTCAGCATGTTATAGTATGTGATAGAATTTTGTTTTTTAATAGACCGAACAATAGGAAAATGCAATATGCATAATACTACATTTTCTTTATGCATTTATCCATTGAAAGACATTTTGGTTGCTTCTACCTCTTGGCTGTTTGAATAATCCTGCAATGAATATGGTGTGCAAATATCTCTTTGATATCACCATGATTAAGTGTTCCACTTTAACTTGTTATGCAGGGAGTGTTCCACTTCGATAACCAACTTTCCTAGTTTTAGTCTTCAAAGCGACAATCCAATACCTTATCATGAAAGCTGCTTGAGCTACTGTCTAGGACAGAGTAGAAATTAATGGTTTTTTTTAACCTGAAACAATAAGCTGGAAAAAAGTTAGACTTGGGGTATCTTACTCTGTTTTGTGCTGTTAAAGCGAATATCTGAGACTGGATAATTGTAAATGGACAGAAATCTGTTTCTCACAGTTCTGGAGGTTGGAAGTTCAAGATCAAGGTGCTGGTATCTTTGACAGGCCTTCTTGCTGTGTCATAACATGGTGGAAGGCCACACATGGACGTGAGAGAAAGGAAAGGGGCCAAACTTATGCTTTTATAAGGAACTCAATACTGCAATAATGGCATTAATCCATTTGTGTAGCTAGAGCCCTCACGACATAATCGCCTCTAAGAGATCCAACCTCTCAACACTGTTGCACTGGGGATTAAGTTTTTAACATAGGAACTTCGGGGGACACATTCAAACTATAGCATTCTGTCCTTTTCTCCCCAAGTTTATGTCCTTCCACGTGCAAAACACATTGATTCCATCCTGATAGCTCCCAAAGTCTTAACTTGTTCTGGCATCAACTGATAAGTCCGAAGTCCAGAGTCTTATCTGCATCAGATATGGGTGAGACTCAAGACATGATTCATCCTGAAGCAAATTCCCCTCCAGCTGTAATATGGTGGTGGGACAGGGATAGGATAGACATTCCCATTGTGAAAGGGAAAAATAAGCAAGAAGAAAGGAATAACATGCCGCAAGTAAGTCCAGAACCCAAGGGCGCAGACTTTAAATCTTAAGACTCCAGAATAATCTTTTACTCCATGTGCTGCCTCCTGGGTACACGGGGGTGGGGTTGGGTCCCCAAAGCCTCAGGCAGGCCTACTCCCATGGCTTTTCTAGGCTCAGCCCACATATCAGCTCTCATAGATTAGAGTCTCTTATCTGCAGCAATCTCAGGCTGGTGTTGCATGCTGACAGTTCTAGGATTTCTGCAATGGCCTCTCTCTCATGGCTCCACTAGGCATTGCCCCATTGAGGACTTTCTTTGTGGCTCCATCCCTGTAAGAGGTCTCTGCCTGGGCCCCTAGGCTGTCTGCAGCATCCTTTTAAATCTAGGTGAAGGAAGCTGTGCCTTCACAGCTTGTTCATGCTGTGCACCTGCAGAATTAGCACCACATGGTTGCCACCAGTGCTTTCCATGTGCACCCTCTGGTGCAGTGGCCCAAGCTGCACCTGGGTTTGCCTGGGCCACAGCTAGTAGGGCTGAGGAGCACTGCACAGGAATGTGGGGAGCAGCCTTGGGCAGCAAATGCTGTGGTCCCTTAAGCTCCTCTCTGCAAACCTGGCCCTCAAGGTCCTAGCTTGGCTGAAACATCTCTGAAATGCCTTTGGAGTCATTCTCCCATTGTCTTAATGAATAGCACGGCTCTCTTTTAGCCATACTAATCTCTTTAGTACTAATCTCTTTAGCAAATAGTCACTTGGCCACAGGCTTGGTTTGTGCTCCGAAAATGCCTTTTCACTCTTTACATGGCTGAGCTGCAAATTTTCCAAATCTTTCTGTTCTGCTTCCTTTTTAACTATAAATTTTGCCTTTAAACCATTTCTTTCCTCTTATATATATTTAAAAGTAGCCATTGCGGCTTCTTAATATTTTGCTTATAAATTTCTTCCATCAGGTATCCTAGTTCATCACTCTGGAGTTCTGCATTCCATAAAGCCCTTGGGCATAAACACAATTCAGTCAAGTTCTTTGCTACTTCGTAACAAAGGTGGCTTTTATGTCAGTTTTCAATACCTTGTTTCCCGTTTCCATCTGAGACCTCACACCAGAATTGCTTTTACCATTCATATTTCTACCAACATTCTGATGACTACCTAAGTAATCTCTAAGGCGAGTCAGACTCTTGAAAGCTCTTCTCTTCTTCTGAGCACTGACTATTGCTAGCATCATCCTTAACTCTCCATTCATGGCAATACAGGCTTTCTCTATTCCATTCCTTCAAACTCTTCCAATATCTGTCCATTACCCAGTTCCAAAGCCACTTCCACATTTTCAGGTATTCGTTATAGCAACAACCTCACTCCTCAGTACAAATTTTCTGTCTTTACTTTGTGCTACCTGAGACTGGGTAATTTATAATGAACAGAAGTGTATCTCTCCCAATTCTAGTGGCTGGCATCTGGTGAGGGCCTTCTTGGTGCATTGTAATAAAACGGAAAGCATCATATGGATGAGAAAGAAAGGGAAGTAGGCCAAACTCATTCTGTTCCCAAGACAAAAGCATTCATTCAATCATGAGTGTAGAGTACTCATGACATAATCACCTCTTAGAGATCTTACTTGTCAGCACTGTTGCACTGAAGTTTAAGTTTCCAACATAGGAACTTTGAGGGACATATTCAAATCATATCATGGGGAGACCAAGATAAATGAGAATGAGCTGGATCAAGCTCTTAGGGAAGGACACTGACACAGACTTCAAAGACCTGTCAGTGCAGATATTGGACAGAGTGGGATTATTGTGGACATAGCCAGCGGCTGCTGGAGAGCCTTGTCATGTGACAGCACTGATCATTCAAGACCTGGGGCCAGCATATGGAGAGGACCTGTGAATAACAGTATGGCAGAAATATTAGGCTCTTTCTCATATTAGAGAATTAGGTTGAAGGCTTCATGCCTCCATTTCTCACTGGATTTCCCCAAAACAAGTGATTTAGTGTTGTATTTTTATCAGTTAATTTATCCAAATGGTTCATAGGTTAGAAATATCATTTGAAGCATAGTAAAATGCTGAGCTCTTTCCACTCTGGGTAATGGAGAATGTCTAAGATTGTATCTAGGAGGGGCCCATGGCAGTTGATGAAGCCCGTAGAGCCAACCTTTACTCCAGAGCTGTCAGCTTCTCTGCTCCCCAGGCTTCTTAGTCATATTTTCCGCCTAATGCATCCCCCTTAGCTCTCATTTTACCAGGACCTCTTCCTTAATCCTTCCATTAAGCTACTGCTTTGCATTCTTTTCCCTTTCTGTAGCTGTCCACTAATTTCTTTTTAATGTATTTATTTCCCTTCTTATACTTAAAAATATTTAAGGTGGTCATTCAGAGAGATACAGGGTAAAACTACATTAAAAATAGGTAGCTGGACATGGTGGCTTACATCTATAATCCCAGCACTCTGGGAGGCCAAGGTGGAAGGATCGTTTGAGCCTAAGAATTTGAGACCAGCCTGGGCATATTAGTGAGACCTTGTCTCTACTAAAAATAAAAAATGAAGAATTAGATGTGATTGTGTGCCCCTGTGGTCCCAGTTACTCAGGAATCTGAGACAGGAGGATCATTTGCACCCAAGAGGTCAAGGCCACAGTGAGCTCTGATCATGCTTCTGCATTCCAGCCTGGGTCACAGAGTAAGACCCTGTCTCAAAAATACAGAAAAAAAAAATTTAAAAGACAAAATAAAATAAAATAGGTAAGCAAATTGGGCAATGGGGAAAAAGGAAAAAGTTGTATGTGGCCAAGTGTATGGTTACTGAACAAATGAATACTGTGTGATTTTCTGCAGTTCCTAGAGTCCCCTGACTTTGGTTCCAAGCTCCTCTGCTGACAGAGTAAAGACGGGAATATAATCAATCATGTGATTCATATTGAAGGCTAAGAATAGATTGGTTGTGCAGGCATATCCTTTCTGGCTCTTGAGACCAAGAACAATTTATCCTATGGATCCTTGTGAAGGAAACACTCTGAATAGAAAGTTTAGAATTAAGACTGTGGTTGAGGTAGTTCCTTGGCATTTTTCTGAATAGGTGAAGCAAAGAAATCACAGACTCAGTTGTGGGTTTTTTGTTGTTGTTGTTTTGTTTTTTGCATTGGCATATGGGTAACAGTGGTCATGAATAGTTTTTGGAAAGTCACAGATGAACACTACTTCAGCATGAGTCTGAAAGTTCAGTGTGTGTATGTGTGTATGTGCGTGTGCATGTATGTGTGTTTATATTATCTGTAATCAAGAGTGCTACTGTGTTAACCCTGCTGTCTAGTCTTAAAATTTTGAGTTGACAAAGAAAAAGGAGACGTTGATCCATCTTTAATTTGAAAGATGTTTGCGCATGCTTCACATAATGTTAACACTTAAAACAGTTGGCAAACTTGAATAAGAATCCTGTGCCAAGAACTTACACATTTTCTGCTTTTCACTTAAGGATACAACCCCACACAATCTCATTGTATAATACCAGTTTTGCCAATTAGGTCCATTCTGATGCCATGGGTCTCCCTCACTGCCATCCAGCTATTCATTTCAGGGCATGCTCTTTGAAAAGTACTAGTGATCTTCATCTGTTTTTATTGTCATTGCAATGATAGTGCCAGCCTTGCAATATTTTCCGGCAAGAGCACTTCAAACAATGTGAGAATAAAGAAGAGAAATAGGAAATATCCTTTAAAATGAGTGAGGCGGTGAACTTAGGGAAAAAATCAATTTAATTTCCCTCCGACTCAGTCGCTACATCTGTTCCAGGCTCATCCAACATTCACTAGTACCCTTCCTTCTTTTTACCAGGCAGTCTCTGTCTTTTTCAACACCAAGTACCTCTACAGAACACAAATACCAGCCTCTCTCAGATATCCAGATTCCACCCAGTGGTGGGTTCTCAACAAAAACCAAACCAACAGCAGGCAAGAAAGGTGAGCCAAAGAGCTGTTCACTGTATTCGGACCCCATTACCCACTCAGTGTTCACTTAGACCACGGCTGTGCAACTTACCCACCTAAGTGTTGTGGCACAGCCCACAGCACTAGTGTCTGTTTCTGTGTTCTTAGTTTGAAAATTGCCTGCCTGTGGGCTGAAAGTGCTCCCAATTTTAGCTTTTGTTTTGAGCCACATCTACCCACTCGTCCTGCAGGCAAAGCTGTTTGCAAGGAGCTTGATCGAAAGTGAACATGCCAGAAGGAATGCGCCCCCAGCCCCCAATGCTGGCATGGTTTCTTCTCTCCATAGATGCCTGTTAGCTTACAGGATTCTTCTGTGCTCTCCTTTCTTTCAGAACAGTAGGGTTCTGTCCAGCTTTCTCATTGGGAAATTTCCTGAGTTCAGTATAATTGCTGTCTAATGATTTTCTCATTTTCCTGAGATGACTGAATGGTTGAATCAGACCAAGGATGTGTGTTTGATATTCTGTTTGTTCGTACAGAGCAGATGCCTTCCATTACTGAATTTTGAGGGAGTTATTTAGAAAATAATAAAACCGACAGCTAAGCACTGATTTTTTTTTTTTTGTCTGCATCTTGCATCGTTGCCAGCTTTACTATAATTATGTCATTCAGAGAAAAAATCTAACCATTTCCTTTTCCTGGCCCCTTTGTGTTTCAAAAGAGCAAAATTGTGGTCTTATTTCTAAGTGGGTAAGTCACATGCAAGTATAAAAATGGCTTTATATGAAGTCATTGGGGTTTTTGAAAGTTTGTTGAGTGAAATCTTGAATGGAATGGCAAAGGAAAGTAGTTCTAACAGGATTAATGTACAATTAGTGGGGGTAACACTAAGCTTTTATCATTGGGAATTAATGAAAACCCCAAGAAGAATGGAAGAATCGTTGGAAATTTATTATATTTTTGTTATATTTTTCTCTGAAAGAGCAGACACAAAGTTTTAGTCTTACCTGATTAATAAATCAGTCAGAGGGGTATAGAAATATCATTAGTAATAGCCTAAGAGCGACCCTAAAATGATGGGCGTGTTATTCTCGGGATGTTAGCTGCAGCAAAGAAGCTCAAATGACCTTAAACCCTCCCAATGGTTCATTTAAAATTTTTTCATTTGCTTCCTGCTGATCTGTAGCTCTAGCTCAGAGATACCCAATAGAATTTTCTGGGAGAATAGAAATACTCTATATCTGGGCTATTCAATACCATAGCCACTAGCCACATGTGGCTTCTGAGCACTCAAAATGTGGCTAGTGCAAGTAGGGAGCCAAAATGACAATTTAACTTCAGTTAATATAAATTTATATAGCCACGTTTGGGTAGTGCTGTCATTTTGGACAACATAGCTTAGATCCCAGAGATCCCTGGTGAGGGCCACATTGATAGAGATTCAAACTTTTGGTTGGCTTAGGGGGCAATCCAGACAAAGAATTCATGAAGTCCTGATTTTTATCCCAATCTGATTTTTAACCTGAAAAAGTCATCTTTCCCCATGTCTCCCCTCCGAGAAAGCAGAAACATTTGGAAGGTCAGGGGATCCACCACCACATATCCCCAGTTCTCTCTCTTTCTTTTCTTTTCTCTTTCTTTCTCCTTTCTTTCTTTGCTCTTGCTACCCAGGCTGGAGTCTAATGGTGCGATCTCAGCTCACCGTAACCTCTGCCTCCTAAGTTCAAGCTACTCTCCTGCCTCAGCCTCCTGAGTAGCTGGGATTATAGGCATGTGCCACCATGCCTGGCTAATGTTGTATTTTTGGGAGAGACAGGGTTTCTCCGTGTTGGTCAGGCTGATCTCAAACTCCGGACCTCAGGTGAGGCATCCCAAAGTACTGGGATTACAAGTGTGAGCCACCGTGCCCGGCCCCCCTGTTCTTTTTAACATCTGCTGCTGCATTTGACAGAAGGGGCTGGCCAGGGTCAGCTAGGATCAGCCAGGTCCAGCAGGGTCATCAAGACAGGGTTAGAGAAGATCCCTGTTTAATTAGCACTTGACTTGATTTCATGTTAAAGCCCTTTAATGAAATGTTTATTATCTATAACGAACTTTTGTTTCCATGCATGATATTGACAAGAAGCTATAGAATTTATAGGCTAGTTGTTAAAATTCATTATGTTTTCAAGCAGCAGTCCTAGAGTCTGCACCAGCGGACCGAGCAGGAGTGGAAAGCTCCCCCGCAGCAGACGCCACAGAACTTTCACCTTGCAGATCCCCCTCCACTCCCCGGCACCTCCGCTACCGCCAGCCTGGAGGTAAGAGCTCAGGAGGGACTCCGAAATAGAAACGTGAAAAATGATGTCTAGCTTCTGAACCTTTCCTTGCCTTATGTTTTCACTGCCAAAATAATTTTTTTAGTCTCACTTATTGAAATTAATTGGAAGCAAATACAGTTGGCCCTTTGTATCTGGGGGTTCTATATCTGTGGATTCAACCAACCACCCATCAAAAATATTTGGTAGAAGAAAAAAAGCTTTTATACTGACAGTGTACCTATCTTTTTTCCTTGTCATTATTCCCTAAACATTGTAGTATGACAGCTGTTTACATAGCATTTATGTTGTATTAGTTATTATAAATAATCTACAGGTGATTTAAAATATACAGGAAGATGTGCATAGGTTGTATTCAAATACTATATGATTTTATATTAGGGACTTGAGCATTCATGGATTTTAGTGTCTGAGGGAGATCCTAGAACCAGTACCCTACAGGTAACAAGGGATGACTATAATGTTACTGTAGGACCAAGTGGTGAAAAAATAAATGATTAGAGAATATGCCATTAGTCTAGCCAATATTTGTTTAGTTCCATCAATTGCATTGCATTTTGTGAGGAGTAACATGAATCAAAGGGCTCTTGTTTAGATGTTAGTTAGTTGAAGAATCTCAGTGCTGGGTTTACCAAAATGTTCCCAGTCTCTGATATCTTACCTTGAGTCCCAATGTCGTCTATATATGTGGACTCATCTGGGACATCACAATCTGGGGAGACCATGTTAATAATATTATTTCAAATATTATTGGACCTAAAATAAGGTACAAGAGCATGGGACCCCAGTCATCATTACTGCAAGTGGCAGAAACTGGCATATGTTTTTGATATATGGTTAAGAAAATTGTAAAGCATTACTCCATAATTTGTTTGGGAACACAATAAATGTCCTCTAATTGGAGAAAAAATAATCAGGACAAAAAAGTAGAAATATTTTAATTATCTCCCATTTTTCTCACTGTTCAAATAAATATATCCAAATATCAGTGGTTTTGAAATGTTTGCTTTTCTCTTCTTAAGCCAATTACTTCAAGTCAGAAGAGTTAATTACACAATTATAAAACCTGATTCACCCCAAGTAACCCAAATGAATAGACTTTTTTTTTTTTGAGACAGAGTCTCGTTCTGTTGCCTAGGCTGGAGTGCAGTGACACAGTCTCAACTCACTCTAATCTCTGCCTCCTGGGTTCAAGCGATTCTCCTGCCTCTCTAGTAGCTGGGATTACAGGTGTGTGCCACCATGCACAGCAGTTTTTGTATTTTTAGTAAAGATGGGGTTTCACTTTGTTGGCAAGGCTGATCTCGATCTCCTGGCCTCAGGTAATTCACCCTCTTCAGCCTCCCAAAGTGTTGGGATTACAGGTATGAACCTCCACGCCTGGCCTGTAAAGGCCTTTTTGACTTTCATATCCATGCTTCAAATAGGGCATTTTAGCAAAACATAAAGTATATGGCTCCAAATGGTTATCTGTGACCTTTGCAGCTTGGTAGAAGCTGTTGTCATTGCCATGAACTCTGAGAGCAACTAGGAGGGTCTGAGTCAGGCTGTTGTTAGATACCTGCCTTAACGGATATTAGGACTTGGGGCTTTCAGGCTCCAGGTCCGTTATGGGTTACTCTGCCATTTGGGTACTTCTGGTAAATGAAGGTGACAAATTAGACTTTCCTAGCTTGTCATAGTACTGCTATGGAATTAGCCAGATCTCTCTATTCTTCTTAGAGCTTTGGTCAGTCCAGGTCTTGGCAACTTCCTTGACCATTGGCAACTAGGACAATTTGAGTTCATTGTAACCTGGAAGTTTGGGATCAAAACCTATGGAAGTAAGACTCTACCAAGGCAAGAGTTAAATGCTGTTCAAGGTGTTAGGATTATTAGAGCTCTGCTTTATATCCTGTCTTCTTATGTTTATATTCACATGTAAAATTTTTAATTTACATAAGGATTATTTGGAACATTTCCTCCTGTTTGTAGATTAAGTCAAATCCTTTTTTTCTTCCCTGATATGACTAATCATAGAGACATAGAAACATAGGAAGGAGGCTGAAACCTAGGACAATATGGAGGACCCAAACAGGGACAACATCACATATTTCTATCTAGCTGAAATTTTGCCTGTGCATCTACTTGCCACCTTCCAAAATGTTTGCTTTTGCAATAAGGCTATGTGGAAAGAGAAGGTAGAGCTGTTTTATGTGTGTGTGCTTGGGCACATAAGCAGCTCTTTGCTTCGCCTCTTATGTATTTATTTATTTTAAGCATGATTGTGAAACATTAGGGCCAAACTAATAAAAGCCCTCAGACCCTCCTACTTGCCATCAGAGCTCAGAATCACAGTGGAGTATTTTCACTAAAAGCCTGAGTGAGGAGAAGCAGCGAGCTTGACACCAGCACTGGCAAATGCTGTGTGTACAGTTGGAGGAGTGAACGGGACTGCAAGGTTGCTCAATGCATCCTTTTGATTTTCAAAGAGCCATCCTTAACCCATCTTCACTTTTAAGGGTGTTCTGAGAAGGAAATTCTGTCAGTAACATGATGTATCTTTTTTAAGAAATTTTTTTTTTGAGACAGCGTTTCGCTTTTGTTGCCCAGGATGCAGTGCAATGATGCAATCTTGGCTCACCGAAGAGCCGAGGAAGAACCACTGCCTCCTGGGTTCAAGTGACTCTCCTGCCTTAGCCTCCCGAGAAGCTGGGATTACAGGCATATGCGACCGTGCCTGGCTAATTTTGTATTGTTAGTAGAGATGGGGTTTCTCCATGCTGGCCAGGCTGGTCTTGAACTCCTGACCTTATGATCTGCCCATCTCAGCCTTCCAAAGTGCTAGGATTACAGGCATGAGCCATCACACCCAGCCTAAGAATATTTTTATTTTGAGATATAGTTTACATACCATAAAAATCACCTTTTTAAAGTATATGGTTCAGCCATTTTTTTATTTAATACATTTACAGGGACAGACAGCCATAACCACTGTTCAATTCTAGAACATTTCCATCACCCAAAAAGAAACCCTGTACATTTAAGCAACTCTATACTCAGTAGCAGTCCCTCTCCATTCCTTCTCCAACCCTAGCAGCCCTAGGCAACCACTAATCTACTTTCTCCCTCTATGGATTCGCATCTGCTGGACATTTCACATAAAGGGAATCATATAATATGTGACCTTTTGTGATTGGCTGCTTCTTTAACTTGGCTAATGTTTTCCAAGTTTATCCATGTTCTAGCATGTATTGCAACTTCATTCCTTTTTTTGTGGCTGAATAATATTCCCTTGTGTTTATCAATTGGTAGATATTTGGTTGTTTCTACTTTTTGGCTACTGTGAGCAATGCTGCTATGAATATTGATATACACATTTTTGTGTGTAGATGTCTGCTTTCTTGATTATATACCTAGAGTAGAATTCCTGATGTGTGATCTTATTATTTGCCCACTAGCAGAGATAATACAGGGCATTCGGCCCAGTCCTTCATTCAATGCAGGAATAAAAATGATGATTTTTGTCATAGAATATTATCCATTTGCCTCACCTTTCCATTTCCTTTCTTTTCAAATAATCAGGACAGACAGCTGACAATGCCCACTGCTCTGTTTCACCGGCCTCTGCTTTTGCAATAGCCACAGCTGCAGCAGGACATGGGAGTCCACCGGGTGAGTAGAGGAGCAGCTATGTACAGACAGGTGACCATTTATATTAAGTCACTGGCCCATGACTGCTAGTGTCTTGATGAGATGCTCGGCAGCTCTCACACTGGAATTCCACCACTTTGGGAAAACGAAGCAGAAGGATTGCTTGAGACCAGTAGTTTGAAACCAGCCAGGGCAACATAGAGACCCCATCTCTACAAAAAAAATTTAAAAATTAGCTGGGCATGGTGTTGCATGCCTGTAGTCCCAGTTACTCAAGATGCTGAGGCAGAAAAATCGCTTGAGGCCAGGAGCTTGAGACTACTGTGATCATGGAGCTGTGATCACACCACTGCACTCCAGCCAGGCAGTGGTGTGATCATGTGTATGACCCTATCTCAACCAAACAAAATAAAGTAAAATAATAATAAGAGAATGCAAATTCCTAGCTCTTTCTGAGTCAGTATTTCCGGGAGGAGACTGTCTTTTAAATAAGCATCTTCAGAAATCTCCTTATTTGGCCAGGCACCGTGGCTCACGCCTGTAATCCTAGTACTTTGGAAGGCTGAGGCAGGCAGATCACCTGAGGTCAGGAGTTCAAGACCAGCCTGGCCAACATGGTGAAACCCCGTCTCTACTAAGAATACAAAAATTAGTTGGGCATGGTGTTGCATGTCTGTAATTCCAGCTACTCAGGAGGCTGAGGCAGGAGAACTGTTTGAACCTGAGAGGCGGAGGTTGTACTGAGCCAAGATTGTGCCACCGTGCCCCAGCCTGTGTGACAGAGCAAGACTCCATCTAAGAAAAAAAAAAAAACCAAAAAAGAAAAAAGAAAAGAAATCCCATTATTTGCAACAATATGGATGAACCTGAAGCACATTATGTTACCTGAAATAAGCCAGGCACAGAAAGGCAGATACTGCATGATCTCACTTATATGTGGAATCTAAAAAGTCAAACTCATAGAAGTAGAAAGTAGACCAGTGGTTCTCAGGGGCTGGTGGGGAGGAAGGGAAGTGGGGAGCTGTTTGGTCAAAGGATAAAAGGTTCACTTACACAGGAAGAATAAGTTCTGGAGATCAATCGTACAGCATGGTGACTATAGTTTAAAAGGTACCGCATAATTGGAAAGTGTTAAGAGAGTAGATTTTAGATACTCTCACCGCAAAATACAAGTATGTGAGATAACATGTTAGTTAGCTTGACTTAATCATTCTTTAATAAATATGCACATCAAAACATCACATTGTACCCTGTAAGCATATACAATGCAAAATAATCAAATCAATAAATAAGCATAAGCTCCTTCAGGTGAGTCTCACTCAGGTGGTCTGTGGGTTACAGCCTTGAGAAATTCTTTATCAGAGAAGGCTATGTTATTCCTCCTGTGTTGTTTAACAGAGTTCTTCACCCTTTATAACTCAATTACTGAGAACGTTTCCATTTTAATTGAGTACAATGCTGAAAGCATATGAAAGGTGGGAGGGAGGGCTTGTGGAGTGCGGGGAGCGGGTGGGGGGCAGCTATTGCTTTAGCTGACTCATAATTCATTTCCAGTAGCTCCATGATTCTTTCTGAGTTGCTGTCATTTAATTTTCAGGGTAAAGAAAAAGTACTTAAAATAAAAGCACTGTATTTTAATAGATAAAAATTATATTCATTATCTCTTTCCTCTTCTCTCACTTATTATGTTAAAATAAATCTGTAAATAGTTTAGAGCAGGGTGCAGGGGCTCATGCCTGTAATCCTAGCACTTTGGGAGGCCAAGGCAAGAAAATCACCCAAGGTCATGAGTTCAAGACCAGCCTGGCCAACATGATGAAACCTCATCTCTACTAAAAATAGAAAAATCAACTGGGAGTGGTGGCACATGCCTGTAATCCCAGCTACTTGGGAAGAGGAGGCAGGAGAATCGCTTGAACCTAGGAGGTAGGGTCTGCAGTGAGCCTAGATGGTACCATTGCACTCCAGCCTGGGTGACAAGAGTGAAATTCCATCTCAGAAGTAAATAGGTAGATAAATAATAAATCTGTAAGTGGTTTAAATAGCCTTGTTGCTATGTCTTCACCTAAATTAAACCCATGGGCTCTAAACATAATGATTTTTAGAAACATGAGAGATGGCCTATTTTGCTAATTAGCCATTTTTCACCTTTGTAGTAACAAAGGAGTCCTTTCCAAAGCTTCTGAACTAATATTCATAATAGTAACTAGTAAGTATCATCTGTGTGATTTTTTGTTTTTCAAAATTGAGGACCAAAAAGAGATGTTCTCTAATGGATATTATCGTAGTAATTTATATATTATATATTATTGTATATATTTTATCTAAATAGAAATTTGCAGATTGACCGTATTCTGCTTCTTCAGCATTTTGCCACACATGATTCACTGGAGATATGTTAGGCAAATTGGGTTGTGGTTTGCCCCAAATATTCTTTAAACCTTTCCCCAAAAGTCCCATCAGCATAACACAAAGCAGCCTATAATGGTCAAAATATTAATCTCAATGATACAGTTGGCTTCTGTAACAATGAACATTTGGGGGGAAATAAGAGAGGCTGTACTAGGCTTTCAGAAGTGTTATTGTCAATTTGCTAAGGCTTTCTCCTGTATTTTGTTCTCACGAGCTAGTCTGTCTTTGGAAAAAGTGAAGGACAAGAGCATCTCACAGATTTCCTAATTTAAGTATGGTTTGTGAGGGAAAATAAATTTGGTTTTTTTCTGAGATGAGCCCATTCCCCGTTTGCTGGAAGCTGAGTAGGAAGAGGTCCTTTTTTCACCCAAGGTTGCAATGAAGACTGAATCATTCTAAGGCACTTTAAAGAATGACTTTCTGACTAGCTTTCCGAGATATATTGGGTCAGAAGGAAAGCATAGCCCAGCCAGCTCTTTCTCCCTTTTTGAAAGCCTGCTGCTTTTCTGTTGCCTTTTTTCCTACCTTTCTCCTGCAGCTGAGACAGTCCTAGGAAGAAAAGTTTTCTTCAGAGAGCTGGCCCCTGGCAGTGCTTTCTGAGGAGGGCAGCACGGACTTGCTAACAGACTCAGTCAGTGTTGCTAGGTGTGGGGAAGCCTGGACCCTGGGTGAACAGACTGCTCTTTTATGACTGTGCTGTCTGTCATGCAGTCTGAAGCCACATGACTTGATTTTAGAAGTAGAGGCAATAAGGGATTGGATTCAACAGTGCTCGTGGCTCTGCTGTAAAGGCAGCAAGTGGCACCGGGGTCAGTTTTAGTGGCTAGTGGCAATAAGAAAGGGGGTTCTCTTTTGGAGTGGAGACCAGTGCATTCCTGGGGCTCAGCCACTCAGTGGAACTGGTCTCTTAGCAGATTCCACCTGCCTGGGAGAACTGGGCAGACAGCAGAGGGTGTACTCATAGCAGACACAGGGAAGGGCTAAGAAGACATCTAAGAAGATGATCCAGCAGATAATCTGGATTTATTGGCTAGCCAGAGAGAGCATGGCATTGCCCAGGGAGGGCTAGACCTAGATACCTGGACAAGTGTTCAAAGGAAGAGAGTGCTGGATAAGAGTCAACTCCAAAACAGACTTTGTATCTCCTTTGTGAATCAGGAATTACCAGCCTAGATGCATCCAGAACCTGGTGAGTTACAAAGGGAAGCAGAAGAAAATATTGCACAGACAAATAAACACCCCATGCTTTCATCAGTCTCTGCAGGCTTCCTGTCTGCTTGTTCGGCTATGATACAGATACACTTGGGGATGCAGCCCTGCTGTGTCCTGGCTCATAACAGGAAACAAGGTATAGCTCAGCCATGCCAGGGGTCTGCAGTGTGGGTTTCCATGCTTCAGGTTCCTCTGCAGATTCCCTCTTGCTTTAATACTCTCCCAACCCCTGCCCTGACCAGTATCCATCAAAATATACAGGAACCTGGTACCTCTGAGTTATAACTGTCAATTCATTATTATGCTTTCAAACATTAACTCTAGACATTTGCTTATTAAACCATTTTTCTTTAATTATTGCTTAGAAAACTTTCTTATTGCATTAAAAAGAATTTCAAATTCAATAAGAGGGAGGACAGCAAATTTTCTTTGCCAGGAGGTCAAGACAAGATGTTCCTACCTGACCCCAGAGGCAAGAAAAACTGATTTTATTTGTGGATGGTGTCCTGGGATCTGTTTGGGATTGCCTGCCCTCCTGCTGAGGTCTCAGCCTGCCTAATTTCCACATGCACTGGAAAAGCCTGATTTTCAGTCTCTTTTGGAGCGGGGGTCGGGGAGAACAGAGTCTCGCTGTATCAGCCAGGCTGGAGTGCAGTGGTGTGATCTTGGTTCACTGAAATGTCTGCCTCCCAAGTTCAAGCAATTCTCCTGTCTCAGCCTCCCAAGTAGCTGGGGCTACAGGCATGTGCCACCGTGCCCAGCTAATTTTTGTATTTTTAGTAGAGACGGGGTTTTGCCATGTTGGCCAGGCTCATTTTGAACTCCTGACCTTGGGTGATCTGTCTGCCGTGGTCTTCCAAAGTGCTAGGATTACAGGTATGAGCCTCTGTGCCTGGCTTTAATCTCTTTTTTTCCCCCTCTTTTCTTTTCTTATTTGGAGCCTCCCCTTCCCTAAATTGAATGGGTCTCTTCCTTCCATGTCATGCTCCCTTTGCCCGAGTCACCACTATCTAGATAACCCAAATTCTGCCCCTCAAAACTCAAGATTTGAATGTTATGCTTTCTGTGAATGTGGGGAATTTTCATGGGATTTTTATATAGACCCATAGTCAGTATCCAGGACTGTAGTGATGTGCTTTCACTATTACTTCTCTCTCTGTTTATAGTGTTTCTCTGACAAAGAAACACATTGTAGGAATGCAGCTTTTAGCAGAAGGATTATTGTCTCATGCTTCCTGATGAATTTCAACTCCCTACCAACAGTTTCTATCCTTGCTTTATTTTTTTCTTCAATATTTACCACTATTTGACATACTATATGTTTTACTAATTTATCTTGCTTATTATCTATTTCTCCAATAGAATGTAAGATCCACGAGAGCAGGGGTTTTTACCTATTTTATATACTGCAGTATCCCCAGTATCTAGAATGGTATTGTACATGTAATTAATGATCCACAAATGCTTACTGAATGAATTAATGAATCGATGACTGAATCCTCTTACTTGCAATAGGGAATATTCAGTGCAGAAAAGAAAAAACTGTACCATTCATATATTTTTATAGTGCTGTGATGTTTTAAAATTTTTGTTGTTATTTCTAGGGCAAAAGAGTTTTTTGTCTTATTTCTCCAACTAACCTGGGGAAGTGATATCAGTCTCTTCAAGTCAGGAAGCAGGTTTTGAGTGTCTTTTGTGCTTAGTATCACCTTTTTAGATACCCATAACCCTGAGCTGAGCACCTGGTAGACTTGTAAATGAGCCTCATTGTCTCGTCTTCATTTGATGTAAGATTTTTTCCTCACACTCGTGATTGGAAAGTCCTTGAGATATGCCTGGACCTGAGGCCTAGGGTCACCCTAAATGTTTGCTGCCAATCAGAATGCAAGCACTAACTAAACTGTTAAAGCTTCATACTGTGATATTAACAAGAATTGGTTTTGTGTTGCAATCATACCCTTTTCTTTCTATCCAGTAGAGGTACCATCATTGATCTACAAATTAGGCCCAGTTACAGATGGATCCTGAATTTGTAGGCCTGATGTTTATACAATTTGGGGAAACACACCTCAAGGAAAGTAATATAAAATTATCAATTATAAACCTTTAGTACACCTCCCAGGGCTTTGGAAGAGGCCCATACAAATTGAGAAGGCCTAAAGCTTAAGCTTTCTTGACCTACTGATAAATCTGCTTTTGAGTCCAATTTCTTGGAATCACAACAGCTGCAAGAAATTTTGTGTGCTGAGGAGTGAGGGTGGGGGCATCAGTGATAGCCAGTGAGTCATTAGCCATCTTTCTTCTAAGTTGGTCCAGGTAGTATGATGAAAAAAAGCAGAAAATACCATCAGTTAAACGTGAACAATTGACTGGGTATTCACATGTGCACTTTAATGGAGATGAGTTGGATTAGTTGGTAGTGGTGAGTGGAACAGAATGATGTATGTACTGCTGCTCTGATTTTCTTCCCCAATGTCAAATAAGCCTCCCTTCCATAGGGCTTTAACTCTTTACAGGATAAGATTGAAACAAAGGATGGTTGATGGTGTTCTTTTGTGCCACCACACTAATTGAAATGTATTTGCAGGCACCTGCTCAAATTTAAGAGCTCTGCATAAAGTAGAAATATAAATGTGTGCATTTCAAATGGCTACTGATACAGGGAATCTGCAGGTGCAGTTTGGATATAGTTATGATATGAATAGAAATGCAAATTCAATGAATAAATATATCAGAACACATCATTGCACTTACTATACACCTGAAGTTGTAGGATTAATTATAGAGTTTATTAAATGATATAAAATGCCGTATGAAAGTATGAGGTGGGTTATTTTTATGAGAGTAGAAATAATGGCAGTGGAGATACTATAAGCAACTCCTGATTATCTGTGAGCAGATTATATGTTTTACTGTTCTGTGCAAATCAAAATAAATTAACAAAGTAGAGGAATGGTTGGATGCACTTACAGGAAAATTAATGACACTGTTACAGTCACTTAGATAAACAGTGACTCTTTTATTGGTGGTTACCTGGTACTTGTAAAGTAGATAATTTATAGTATCTTTTTTCTTCTGTAAAACCAGTCATGGCTTGTTTGGTAAATAGTAGATCTGAAGTTGGTATGAGTTGGGCTTGGATCAGTTTTGTAAAATACTGCTATCGGGTCCCACACCTAGAGAATCTGAGTTGATTGGTCTGGGGAACATCAGGATTCAGGAATTTTTAAAGTTTCCTAAGTGATACTAATGTGAAGCCAAGCAGAACTCCTGGACCAGATAGAGGTGTGTATGTTGGAATGCGTGTGTGCACGCGCACGTGTGTGTGTGACCAGATAGAGGTGTGTATGTTGGAATGCGTGTGTGTGTGTGAGACCAGATAGAGGTGTGTATGTTGGAATGCGTGTGTGCACGCGCACGTGTGTGTGTGACCAGATAGAGGTGTGTATGTTGGAATGCATGTGTGTGTGTGCGTGTGTGTGTGACCAGATAGAGGTTTGTATGTTGGAATGCGTGTGTGTGTGTGTGTGTGTGTGTGAGACCAGATAGAGGTGTGTATGTTGGAATGCCTGTGTGTGTGTGTGTGCGTGACCAGATAGAGGTGTGTATGTTGGAATGCGTGTGTGTGTGTGTGTGTGAGACCAGATAGAGGTGTGTATGTTGGAATGCGTGTGTGTGTGCATGCGTGTGTGTGTGTGACCAGATAGAGGTGTGTATGTTGGAATGCATGTGTGTGTGTGCGTGTATGTGTGACCAGATAGAGGTGTGTATGTTGGAATGCATGTGTGTGTGTGTGTGTGAGACCAGATAGAGGTGTGTATGTTGGAATGCGTGTGTGTGTGTGTGTGCGTGACCAGATAGAGGTGTGTATGTTGGAATGCGTGTGTGTGTGTGTGACCAGATAGAGGTGTGTATGTTGGAATGCGTGTGTGTGTCTGTGTGTGTGTGTGAATATTTTACTGAGCTAATGTCAGTTAAGGGTAAAAATTTGGATGTTTCCAAATTTCATATTAGATTTGGATGTAGATGAATTTCATGATTATTTGATTAATTCAGTAGAAGGATGTGGTTAAAACATCTTAATCCACACCCTTAGGCAATTTAGGGACTATGTCTGGATTTCATTCTACAGTCTAGTATGAATTTACATATTCAGTGTTTTAGGTGTAGATGTGGCAGGTGGGCTGGATGTAAGGAGTGCTAGACCGAGGCCTGTGTGTATCACCTTGCACAGTTTCTCTCTGGGCCTGTTGTTTCATGACGGAAGCCTGAGAGCTCAGCTGGTGCACTGGCTCTCCAGATGTGATCTCTGGGCCTATAGCAACAGCATAACCTGGGAACTTACTGGAAAAATAAATTCTCAGGTCACACATCGTTCCTACTGAATCAGCATTTCTGAGGCTGGAGCACAGCATGTGGTCTTTTACAAGCTCTTTAGTTGATTCTGATACATACTAAGGTTTGAAAACCAGTGAACTCGTATGTCTGAGCTGCCTTCCCTGTTTAAAAATATGACTGTGTATTACTTGTAGTCGACTATGCAGTAGATGAAAAACATAAATTTGAATCTCTTCCTAAACATTAAGTACAACTCAACCTTTATCTTTTGGTAGTTTTTGCATAGTATGCATAATTGATGTTGTTCCAAGTTGTACATTTAAATTCTCACTTTTCTTCATCATTTAAAATATGGAAGATTGCCTAGAGTTCTGCATCATGTTAGAAAATCTTTTTATCTCAAAGTAATAAAAACTGTTGTAGTAATTTTTCTCTAGTTACATTTTTATAACCATTTTATTGCGCTAGAATTCACATACCATACAGTTCACCTATTTAAAGCCTACAGTTTAAGCTGGGTGTAATGGCTCATGCCTGTAATCCCAACATTTTGGGAGGCTGAGGCAGGAGGATTGCTTGAGCCGAGGAGTGCAAGACCAATCTGGGCAACATAGTAATACCCCATTTCTTTAAAAAAAAAAAAAAAGCTGCACATGGTGGCACACACCTGTAGTTCCAGCTATTCAGGAGGCTAAGGTGGGAGGATCTTTTGGGCCTGGGAGGTGGAGGCTGCAGTGAGTCATGATCATGCTACTGCATTCCAGCCTGGGCAGCAAAGTGAGACCCTGTCTCAAAAATAATAATAAATTCAAAAGTCTACAGTTCCATGGATGCCCATTAACTGTTAGCAGTCACTCCCCATTTGTCTCTTCCTCTAGCCCCTTGCAACTGCTAATCTCTTTTCTGTCTGTATGTACTTACTTCTTCTCAACATTTAATATAAATGGAATTATTCATACATGTGCCCTTTTGTGACTGGCTTCTTTTACTATCACGTTTTTGAGGTTCAACCATTTTTGTAGCATACATCAGTCACTTGATCCTTTATACTGTGGAATAGTGTTCTGTTGTATGGATATACCACATTTTATTTAACCATTCATGAGTTAATGGACATTGAGCATAGTTTGGCTGCTATGAATGATGCTGCAATCAATGTTCACATACAAGTTTTTGTGTGTATGTTTGTTTGCATTTATGTGGATTTGCTAGGTTGTATGACTGTCAAACTGTTTTGGAAATTGGCCAAGCCATTTTGCATTTCCATCAGCAGTGTAATTGAATTCCGTTTTCTCCACCTTCAAGTAATATTACACTACTTCCAGTGTAGTGTGGGTACCTTATAACTGAGTAGTCCCAATTCTTCCATGTAATATTACTGTGATTTATTTTACTTATCTGTATCCTATAATCATCCAGTACATTGTAATAATAATGATTATTATTACTATTATTTTGATATGGAGTCTCAAAATTATATGAGATATTCAGTGCTTTATTGAGATGGAGTCTCACTCTGTCGCCCAGGCTGGTGTGCACTGGTGCAATCTCGGCTCACTGCAACCTCCGCCTCCCAGGTTCAGGCAATCCTCTCTACCTCAGCCTCCCTACTATTATTACTTTAAGCAAAGTTATTGTTTAGATCATATAAACAGAAGAAAAACAGAAGATTTTCCTTTATCTTCATTTTTTCCTTCTTCAGTGCTCTTCTCTTGTTCATATAGACCCAAGTTTCTGACCTATATCATTTTTCTCTCCCTGAAGAACTTCTTTTAACATTTCTGTCAGGGCAGGTCTGCCAGCAATGAATTCCTCCAGTTTTTATTTGCCTGAGAAAGTCTTTATTTCTCCTTCACTTTTGAAGCATAACTTCACTGAACATAGAACTCTAGCTTGGTGTTTTTTTCCTTTCAAAACTTTAAATATTTCACTCCAGTCTTTTCTGATGTGATGTCATTCTTGTCCTTGTTTCTCTGTTGGTAAGGTGTTTGTTTCAAGAACTTCTTTTTGCCTTTGGTTTGCTGCAGTTTGAATATGATATGCCTAGATGTGGTTATCTTGGTGTTTATTCTGCTTGGTGTTCTCTGAGCCTCCTGGATTTGGGTTTCGTGTCTGTTATTAATTTTGGAAAGTTCTTGCCTTTATTAACGCAAACATTTCTTTGACTCTATTCCTGAGTACTCCAGTTACCTGTCTGTTATACCCTTTGAAATTGTCCTACAGTTCTGGGATGTGCTTCCCCCTTTCTTTTTTATCTTTGCACTTCAGTTTGGAAATTTTGATTGGCCTCTTTTCAAGGTCACTATTCTTCCTTCCCTCAGCTATGTTGAATCTACCAATGAATCAGATAAAGGCATTCTTCATTTATGTGTCTGTATTTTTTATTTCTAGCATTTTTCTTTGATTCTTAGTTTCTATTTACCTTAGTTTACATTACCTATCTGAACTTGCATGTTGTCTACTCTTTCCATTAGAAACCTTAACATATTATAGATATTTCCCCACTTATGGCTCAACTTACAACTTTTTGACTTTATCATGGTGTGAAAGTGATGCACTTTCAGTAGAAGCTATGCCTTGAGTATGCATACAACCATTCTGTTTTTCACTTTCAGTACAGTATTCAATAAATTATATGAGATATCCAGTGCTTAATCGTGAAATTGGCTTTGTGTTATATGATTTTGCCCAGCTGTAAGCTACTGTACTGAGCACATTTAAGGTGGGCTAGGCTAAGCTATCATGTTTGGTAGGTTAGATATATTACATGCATTTTTGACTTACATTATTTTTCACTTAAGATGGGTTTATTGGGATGTAACTCAGTCATAAGTTGACGAGCATCTGAAATCATAGTTACTTTAAATTCACTGTCTGCTAATTCCAAGGTCTTTGTCACATCTAAGTCTGATTCTGATGTTTGCTTTCTATCTGTTATGAGCTGCACTGTGTTCTCACTAAATTCATATGTTGAGGTCCTACCATTACTCTGGAATAGGACTGCACGTAAAGGTAAGGTCTTTAAAGAGGTCATTAAAGTTAAATCAGGTCATATGGGTGAACCCTCTAAGAAGGCTATTAGGACTTACACATAGACTAAGGGGTGACCATGTGAAGACACAGGAAGATGGCCACCTACAGGCCAAAAAGAGAGAGGCTCGGAAGAAACCAAATTTGCTGACTCCAAGATCTGGACTCCTAGTCGCCACAACTATGAGAAAATACAATTATTTAAGTCAGCAATTCTGTGGTATTTTATTAAGGCTGCCTGAACAAATTAACAGAGTCTCTTTAGACTGTATTTCTTCTTGCCTTTTGGCATGCTTGTGGTTTTTTGTTGAGACCTAGACAGGTTATATCAGATAATAGAGACCGAGATACATGGTCCTTTAAGTGTGAAGATTTATGTTATCTGGCTAGAACTTGGGCTGTGCTTGATGTTTGCTTCAGATTCCTTCAGTTTCCTATTTGTTTCCCCTCTTGACTTCGGGCTTTCCTAAGTACTCCTCCTCAGAGAGAATCTGTTCTCCAGCTCTTTCTCTTGTAATCTGTGGTTATCTTACCCGGTCTCTGTTGGTAGGGTGGGGTGAAGGTAGGGAGGGGGACTGTTCTGTATCTTCCAGTGAAATCTTAGTGTTTTAATGAACTGGCATCTTGAAGCTGTGACCCTTGCAAATGTTTCTCCAGTGATACAGCTTCTCTTCCCACTGCCCCCACTTCCCTGGCTGCAGCATTCCCAATTTATTTCCTTGAATCCCTGACCCTTGTAGACTATATTATTTTCCCTGTAGTTAAGAGGAAGGCGAGAGGGGACTGGAATGGGAAAAATGTCTTTTTCCTAGTGGGATAAGGCCTAGGCAAAGCCTTTTTCCCTGAAGAGTGGGTCTTCATTCTGGAGAAAGCCCTGGGTGCATTTCCAGTGTTACTCTTCCTGTCTCCTTGCAAGAGCCATGATGAGATCTTTCTCCAGTGTTTACTGGGAGGACTTGGTATGATTCTTGGAGGTAAAGTCCTCAAATGTGTGGTGGCCCGCCTAAGAATGTGGTTTTCAAGAGTGTCTCACTGTCATCCTGGTCCACATTCAACCTCCAGAAGTTCGTCAATACGGCCATTCAAGTGTCGCTACAGGTCATGGCTCCCGCAACTTCTGATCCAGGTAGGCAGACCTGTGTCTTTGTGGATGTGCTTGTTTTTTGGTTTTTTTCCAGAGTTTGTGATGACTATTTCCCTTGAAATCTCAATTTTCTGATACGTCCAAGAAAAGTTGTTGATTTTCAGTCTGTTTCGTTCTTCTTGTGTTATGGATGGATGTGATAACTTCTAAGTTCTTTATGTGTCAGAGCTGAAATGCAGATTCTCAACTTGGTGAGATCTTAATTGTGATCTATTAATTTTGTAGGTGAAATTGGAGAGAATTGCATGTCTTAACAATACTCAGTCTTGCAATCCATGAACTAGAAATGTCTCTTCATTGACTGAGATCTCTCACTTCTCAGTGGTGTTTTATATTTTTTAGCATACAAATCTTGCATTTGTTGTGTTGCACTTATTCCTAAGTATTTGACTCTTTTTGGTGTTATTGTGAATGGAATTGTTTCCTTTTATTTCTAGATAGTTTGTTGCTAACATATAGAAATACAAATGATTTTTCTAGATTGTCTTGTTTTCTACAACCTTGCTAAATTCATTTATTACTTCTACTAGGTTTGTTTTCAACGATTCTTTAGGATTCTCTATATATAGAACCATTTCTACTATGAATAAAGATAGTTTTATTTCTTCCTTTCCAATCTATATGCCTTTCATTTTCTTTCTTGCTTTTTTTTTGAAACAGAGTCTCATTCTGTCACACCCAGGCCGGAGCGTGGAGTGCAGCAGCACATCTCAGCTCACTGCAACCTCCGCCTCCCCTGTTCAAACAATTCTCCCACCTCAGTCTCTTAGGTAGCTGGGATTAGAGGCACCCGCCACGCCTGGCTTATTTCTTGTATTTTTAGTAAAGACAGAGTTTTATCATATTGGCCAGCCTCTTCTTTCTGGCTCTGTTGCA
The DNA here is from genome assembly GCF_049354715.1 of Callithrix jacchus. NCBI lineage: Eukaryota > Metazoa > Chordata > Mammalia > Primates > Cebidae > Callithrix > Callithrix jacchus. The sequence continues at coordinate 129,820,421 of NC_133503.1, read as the reverse complement.
TCAACTGGACCAAAATGAACTCTTATAAGCCTGTGTTTTCAGTTACAAGTGCTTCTTTCAAGTCCTTGTCAAGCATGGGAATTATACACTGGTGATGATATAGCTGGTGCTCATTTTTTACCGTATTAAACATAATGATGTAAACATACTGTCAGCTCACAAAAGACAGCTATCAAAATAATCCCACAAATCTCTTTCTGTACACATCCCATTGGAATTCAGACTTTTTTTCATTTTTTGAGATAGAGTCTTGCTCTGTCACCCAGGCTGTTGTGGAGTACAATGACACAGCATGGCTCCCTGCAGCCCCGAATCCTGGGCTGAGGTATTCCTTCCACCTACGCCTCCTGAGTAGCTGGTACTATAGGTATGCACCACCACATCTGGCTAATTTTTTAGTTTTTTGTAGAGACGAGTTCTCTCCACATTGCCCAGGCTGGTCTCCAACTCCTGTCCTTAAGTGATCCTCCTGCTTCTAAAGTGCTGGGATTACAAGGGTTAGCCACTGTGCCTGGCTGAAACTTGACTTTGAAACTAGATCAGCTGTACTTTAATAGGCCTTGTTGTTCAGAGTCATTGAATAATATCTAAATAAAAGCACCCAGGGATACTTTTATTTTCGTTCCCTTGTTCTTTTATACCACTCTTCAGCAGATTCAGAACACCTTTTTGTTTTTTCCTGCTGGAGGGTATTCTAGTTTGGGACATATTTTCCATTGTTTTTTGAAAAATATATTTAAAATATTTAAAAATTATTTCACTAGGCTGGGTGTGGTGGTTCACACTTGTAATCCCAGCACTTTGGGAGGCCAGGGCGGGCAGATCACCTGAGGCCAGGAGTTCGAGACCAGCCTGATCAACATGGAGAAACCCTGTATTTACTAAAAATACAAAATTAGCCGGACATGGTGCCACATGCCTGTAATCCCAGCTATCGGGAGGCTGAGGCAAGAGAATCTCTTGAATCCAGGAGGTGGAGGTTGCAATGAGCCGAGATTGCGCCATTGCACTCCAGCCTGTGCAATAAGAGCAAAACTCTGTCTCAAAAAAAAAAAAATTATTTCACTAAAGACCGGTAGTTTAACAGTAATCCCAAGTCCTATTTTTAAACATACACACACATATACGCATGCACACTCACATTTTGCTTGGAATTAGAGCTGTGGAACTGCAGAGCTGCAGTTTTCACTGGTGTGAGTACACTCCTAAGCCTGCAAAGTAGCTAGATTGCTCATGGCAGGTGGTCTTTGCATTCTCTTCCTGGAAAGATGCCAAGCAGCAAGCTAGATCACTGAGATATCTTTGCTGTGCTTTCCAAGCAGACCCAAATCCTTGTTCCAGCTGGCCTGTGGGCCTTCTTCCCTGAATGTGCTGTACTGCCAAGTTCCCTTTCTCTGCACTTTCCCTTCCCAGGCTCCCTGCAGACCACTCTCTTCTATTACCGTCTCTTCTCAGCAAAGGGACAGTGTAGTTGATTGTGCCTCCCATGGCTTAACTGCTGCTTTATTACATTACTGTTTCATCCATGTCGGGGCCAGGCAAGTAACCTAAGTAGGGATGGAGAGCTGATGCCGTGTCTGGAGGGCACAGCCACGGCCCAGCCCCTGGTGATTGTTGCCATGAGGGGCTACAGGACTAGGGCTGTCAGATGGGTTTCCTCTGTTGTTGTTGTTTTTTTTTTTCAGCCAGAAATCTGGATATTTATGTGAAATCTTCTGTTTTGAAATGTTGGAAGTGAATTTACACACTAAAAAAATACTGTCCAGGCCAAACACAATACTTCCATGGGCCACATTTGGCTGTGAGCCACCAGCTTGTGACCTTAGATTTACTGTAATCACTAACAGCTGGAGTTGTAGGTTCTACAGCTAAGATTTCCAGAGACACTCCTAAATATGAGCAGTAAACTCCTGAGTCTCTTCGGTGCCACCCCGTGTATCTTCTATTCCTTTTACTGGGTGATTTTACAAAAGTTGATCTCTTCTCATGCACTGTGCTTGACCACTTTAGCTTTAAAGGGATAATCTGATCTCAAAGGTCTGAGCATCATCCCTCACTATGTCATCCCCTCACTATGGAAGCGGCACAGTGGGGACCATCTCTCTTCATCTCATGTTATAGATTCTGAAGCAAGTGTGGCATCTGGAGTGGGGAAGGGTCTTGCCCAGGTTCTCATAGTTACTGAGAATGAGACTCAGATCTATCCACTACTAAACGGCTGCTTTCTTTGCTCTAATATAGCCTCTAATTCACATTAACTTCAAAAACAGTATGAGCTTCGAAAGCTTGAATTGCTTTTGTTACTAACTCTTGCTTCTGCCTTTGTCTGCAGCATATCCATTTCTTTCCATCCATCTTTTTCCCACCTCTGTATCCACCTAGCATTCCCTTAAGTGACAGATACAGCAGTTTGGGAACTCCAGAGAGACGAGCCTGGGGGAAATTAGTAGTCTGTGGATGGGATCTTAGTTGACCAGCAGTTAGCATTGAAGGATCTGTGATTTCTTTCTCAGCATTGTAGAAATCAGGGCCTTAGTACAATGATATGATCTGGTTAGAGGAAGCGTGTGTTTTTGTATTGAGAATTGGATTAAATTTGCAGTGAGATATTGATTACTGTGAATTAAGTTGATGTCACGTATATACTCTGTGTCTACAGTCTCTCAGGATTTGTGAGAACACTCAACACTGTTTAAATAGCTTAACGGCATGGATAAACTTATGAGAAAGGTACAGAATCTGGGCTTTTTCAAGGGTCTAGGTTTTAAGCTAAAATGGAAATTTCAGGCAGGAATTACAAATAAATTTTCTCTTTCAAAATCAGAAGCTTAATATGTAGATGTTTTACTGCATTGATTCCCAATGGAGTGTGGATGGGGTAGAATAAGAACAGCCAGGGGGTTCCTCAAAAAATATCCCCGTGGGGATTCTGAGTGGCCTCCCAGAGGCAAGCACTCCAAAAGAAAGAGATGTTATTGATGGAAATGTGCTGCACATGTGAATGGTACGAAAACAGACATAAGGCTAAGCATCACTGCTCTGCTATCTGCCAGCCCTAAAAAGAACTATGCTCACTTTCTGAATTTATTACTCTATCTTCTGGTTAGTCAGGGCCTAATCGGAAGCAGGCTGCCTATCTAACCTGTTTTGGCAATGACATTCAGAAGTCTAAGGTCAAAATGTTGGCTGCATGCCATGTTTCTTATATGGGACCCTCACCATCTTTTCCTTTTTGGTGTGAGCCCACCCTTGCCTTATTTTTTATTCATCTCCTTTTTCTGTATCGTGCTCTTTTTACCTTGCTAGGTTCTCACGTTTTGGAATTCTGCTCCTGTTTCACTGCGATATACCCTCTTGTTAGGACTGGCCATGTGCTTTACAGGACCCAGTGTGAAATGAAAATGCAAGTCTCCCTGTTGAAAAAATTATTAAAAATTTCAAGACAGAGACAGCAGGGCATTTAACCAAGCATGAGACCTAAGCATGGGCTGTGTGTGACACAGGGCTGTACACTGCGAACACTGACCCTGCCTCTTGCAGTCTTGTCAGGAGTCCAGCAGTCTCCTAATGCATCCAACTGGGTCCTGTAGTAAATTACTCTCAGGAGGTGGCCTCCAATGCATTTCTAGGATTATATCTTGGTTCTGTAGAAGTTTTCTATAGTGAAAAATATATTCATAGAAGACAAATTCCTTTATTTTAAAGACAAAAATCTTAGACTGGAGAGACCAATTAGAAAGACAAAAAATATCTAAACTTAGGACTTCTGATTCTTTGAAGAAAATATATATATATATATTTTGAGATAGAGTCTCGCTCTGCTACACAGGCTGGAGTGCAGTGACACAATCTCCACTCACTGCAGCCTCTGCCTCCTAAGTTCAGATGATTCTCCTGCTTCAACCTCCCAAGTAGCTGGGATTACAAGCATGTGCCACCACGTATAGCTAATTTTTGTACTTTTAGTAGAGATAGGGTTTCATCATGTTGTCCAGGCTGGTCTTGAACTCCTGACCTTAGGTGATCCACCCACGTTGGCCTCCCAAAGTGCTGGGACTAGAAGCATGAGCCATCACACCCAGCCTGAATAAAATACAAATTTTTAAATAGTGACATACAGGGAAATACTTTTAACAATGCAAGAATGCTGAAAATAATCTCTGATGAGTCAGAAAGACTCTCACTATCTAATGATAATTCAGAGTAACCATAAAACAAAAATTATCATCATATATGACTAAAAAAATTCCTGGACTCTTTGATTTGAACCTTTATAATAAGGGCAATAGGACAAATAAGCAGAGTGGTCATGTCAATATTACACAAAGCTAAAAATTATTATGTAGGAAAGTTAGAAATAGTAAACAGCCTCAAAAATGTACAATGAAAAGTGAAATTTCTCAATGAATTTTTTTTGGAGAAATAACCAATGATAATGTTGTGATTATGTAACATTTAATCAGCCTCATACTTTAAAAGGAGGTAAAATTTTTTGAACTAGTATGTCAAAGATTAAGTGGGATAGTCAAAGTAATCTCTGGAAACCTACTGCTTTCATATGGTTGGTGGTGGAAGTCAGCAGAAGTAAACCAAACCTGAAAACTTCTCAGGTCTCTGGCAAGGGAAGAAGGGGCTTTTCATCTGCCAGGAAAATATCCCCTTAGACTACAGGTCCTGTGTGTGTTCCTTGTTTATGCATCAGATGTGATTAGCACAGGTTGTGTCTTTACTGGCACTTATAGCCTATGGCTTCACAGTCAGTTAACCTTTTTAACTGATTGTGAATACATAGCAGTTACGGGTCATTTTTATAGAGATGAAGCTCCCAAAACTTCATCTACATCTTGCAAACCCTTCTCCTATGCTGTCCAGTTGGGCATTTCTGCATATAAATTGAGTGGTTGCACTTATTATCAACATAGCAGTGACAGTAATTTAGAGTTATATACTTAAATGGGCATGCAATATACTGAGCAATGGTCCGAGTCTTACATATGTTAACTTATGTGTGAAGTAGTTAATATTACTGTACCCAGGTTCCAGTAGAGGATACAGAGAGGTAAGTGAATCACCTAAGGTCACTTAGGTCACGTAGGGAGTAAGTAGCAGATTTGAACCCTGTCATCTGGCTCTTCTAACCACCACCCTATTTTGCCTGGATTTCATCAATACTTTATTGCCTTGGCCCAATGCACGCTTGATGTTTAAAATACAAGTGAAGAAAGGGCCATAGTCTAACCTGTCACCAGCCTAACCTCTGCCCTATACATAGAGGGCATAGCTAGAACCTTGTATTTGGGTTTCTGTAGTGCCGCCATTTTGTTTAGGAAGGATATGAACCTTTCTCTTGGATGGTCTGGTGGTTTTAAGAATATACCACAAAATTCTTTTCTACTTCCCCCTTAGGGCTGGACTTAGTAACTTGCTTCTAAAAAATAAAATAAAGCAAAAGTGATCGTGTGTGACTTTGGGGCCTAGGTCCTCAAAAGCTCAGTGTCCTGCATCTTGGTCAGTCTCTTTCTTGGGTCACTTGCTGTGGGGAGAACCAGCTATCATGTCATGAGGAGAGTCGCACAAGGCAAAAAACTAGGATCTAGGTCTTCTGTCAACAGCTATGTGAGTGAGCTGGGAGGCAGACCTTGTAGCCCCAGCACAGCTTTTGGATGACTACAGGCCTGGTGGACATCTGGTCTCCAATGTGTGAGGAACCCCGAGCCCAAGCCACCTAGCTAAGCCTCTGAATTCTTGTCCTAAAGAAACCGTGAGATAATAAATGTTTGTTGTTTTAAGTCTTTAAATTTTAGGGTGATTTGTTTTGTGGTAATGGATAACTCACACAGGTGGTATCATGGTAGCCAGTAAACTTTCACTAAATTATTCATAATCACATTGAACTTAAGGAGCGTATTTTCAGTTTTGAAAGAGAAGCATTTCTAGGTGTTGCCTGTGGAACAGAGCACCCTGGGCTTATACTCAACCAAATATTTTGAAATTGAGGGAGTATATTTGAAATGAACATGTAGCTTGAATCTGCTTTCTATTTCAAGGTCTCTGAACAGTCTTTCTCTTCTCTCATCACCTGTAGTGCTCTGAATTGAATAGACTCATTTTTTTTCTGCTGTTTGAGAGCCTAGAGCGGTTTGATTTTAACACGACTGTTGCTTAGCAATAGGAAGGAACTGAATGGTTCCACTCTATTCTGCAAACCGAGAGGACCCTCCCTGTGTAGCTATTGTCTGTCTGTAATGCTGAATTTAAAATTGTAATTATCATTTGAAAATGACATTGAAGCTGGCCTATGTGACACATTATACTTACCCTAGCATCTCAGTTGCCCAGGGAGTTAGACTGACCCAGTTTGAGGTCCCTTGCAGACAAGCTAGTCTCTTGGAATTATGAGGTATTTAGAAGTCTGAGACAAAGCTGGAAAAAAACTAGTAAATTCCTTATGGGTAGGCAAACAGGTGGTTTGTGTCCACCATATACTTATTTTGTGATTCTGGGACCAAAAACTTGGCTCTTAAATTGTTGTGACTACAACCTGGGCCAATGATTTTAGAAAAGAATCCATAGAGAAGTGGGAATTCCAAAAAATTGGGGGGGGTGTGGGAGAGGGTGGGATGTCTAGCCACCACTGACCTTGATACCCTGCTCTGTTGGAAAGGCTCCCAGAAATGTCAGCTGCTTAGAATTTTTAAACACAAGGTGTAAATCTGATTCTTAATCAGAAAGGTTGATATCAAGTTTCAGAAGCCTTCACTCAAATTTAAAGTGCTATTCTTTCCCACTCTGTAGACTAAATTATGTACAAGCCTCTTTGATTTTTAAGAAATTTTTAATGAGTTATATAGGTCTTTCTGTGCGCACGCAGTGCCATATCAGGTAGTGTGGAAGGATAAAAATGAAATACATTGCTTCTACTCTTTAAGGAGTGGACAGCTAGTTGAAAAGCTTAGATGAATAAGCATAAAGTAAATGTTAAATGATCAAGATGTAAACTCCAGCATGCTGTATAATAATCAGTATAATTATCAGCCATGTTGTTAAACTCTGGACTTGAAAACCAAGAGAAAATGTCACATTAGCAAAATAACAAGGCTTCAGTGCATGACCCTGAAATAATAGGTTAATATAGTTTCAAATTATTTCATAGGCTCTTCCAATTAGTCAGCTTTTTCTGGCAGCAGATTTTTTTTTTTAACTTTGAAACACTTTCTTCCTCTGGCTCTATAAGTTATTCTTTATGGGTATGCATTTCCTGGTTTGTGTAACTGTCTGAGGAATTTAGCTGGTGTATTAGATTAGGTGGAGGCAGCATCTGTCATGTTGGACTAAATTAGTATTTCCAAGATTTCTCCATGTGCATTGAAATGAGAAGTGATGAGAGACATACTGGAGCAAATTATATTTCACTGGTTTTGAAAATCAATAGTCATAAACCCTAAATAGCCTAACCGAAATCGAGTAAAATAATAGTGCTGTGATGTGCTTTTATGTGTGTGTGTGTGTGTTTTAAAATAAATGTAACAGCCATAGGGGACCAACTGTCTCCTCTTCAGATATTACTGGCTCATCCACTGTAAAGGCTCTGAGGCTACATGTTTAATTATGTCTAGCATTTGAATGGTAACAGCACAGATGTTACCTGCCTATAATCCTCCTCCTCTCTACAGATTTTGCTTTGTTCTTGCTTCTCATTTTCGAGATCCTGTACACAATTTGAAATTAATTAAAAACAGTAGAGCAACTTAGTCTGGATAAGCCTTCATCTGGCAAATAATGTTACACTGCCAGAGATTTCCTCTGCCAAAGTCAGTTCTCTTCATTCCTGGAGATGTGTATAAAACAAGCCATAGTCCCCGTTAGAGGCAGGCAGTAAATGCATGCAGTCTCAGCAGAGGTTAGATTCTCCTGCCTTGCCTTCCTCCTGTGCTTCACTGGGTGTTAATGACTTGCAAGTGATGTTCTCTTTCTCTTTTTTCTGTAGTAGCATTATGGATTGACAAATACCTAAGTGTTCATTGCAACAAGGCTTGAAGTAGGAAGGCTGATATCATCTTCCTCTTCTGACAGATAAAGGAACAGCCTCAGTGAGAAAGAGACTTACTCAGGGGCACAGAGACTTACTCAGTGCAATTATAAATCACAAACTGGATTCCTAGTGCTTTAGGTTACTTTTGTTTAGTGGTATTTCACAGCCATATCCCTCTGATATTTCAACAGACATCTGAAGAATTAATTGGTATGCAGCTCTGTGATTTTAACTACTGACCAGTTTCTCAGATTCAGTCACTTCCCATGTATAAGAAAGTTTGAAGGACTGCCTTTTATTCCTGGTTTCCTTTGTGCAGTTGACAGTTTGGGTTTAATTTTCCAGCAGGGCTCAGGGCATACTCAGATACCGATTAATACACATAGAAGGCATCTTTAGGGATCTGAACCTATTTCTTTGGTCTCATAAACATTTCTTCAGCTCAACATGTAACAGAACCATTACAGCAAGTAGAGGAAACACCTGTACTCACCAACTAGATTTTATTTATTTTCTTTGTCATTTAAAAATCCATCCTCCATGAGTTTCACCATCTTCTGATGGAAACCTAGGAGAGAAGCCTCTCTTAAAGATTGGCTGCTTTGTCATATTATTATTTCTAAACAGCTTTATGCAGATGTATTTCACATACCACCCAGTTCACCCATTTAAAGTATGTAATTCAATGGTTTTTAGCATTGCCCTGCCATCTTCAGTGGGCTTCTAGTCTTGATTTTTGAAAACACGCAAGCTGCCCACTGTAGAAAGTAGTTCGCTTGAGATCTGTGAGAAACTGTTCACTCTGAGCACTGCGGGGTGGGTGGAGGATACAGTTAAGAAGCCCCAGGCCCTGGCATGTTCACAATCTAGGCCTAAGGATTTGAGCTTCTGTTCTTATTACTTTAAGGAGGGAAACGAAGGGGTGTGTGCCTATTCCCAAGGACAATGATTGCTGGTGTCTGGTGACTTGGCAGTGGGAAAAGATGTTTTTAGGGAACATGGGCCGTAAGGGCCTTAGGGAGAATGGCCATGAGGGTAGGTAAGAATGGTTTTCCAAGGGGCCAGAATTAAAGAGTGATCAAGAGAGTAAATTCTGATGTCGAGTAAACCTGCACCTGAGTTCTGCTGTTTAGCTAGCTGTGTGACCTGGGGCAGCTTCTCTAAGTCTCATTTTTCTCATCTTTAAAATGAGAAAAATGACTGTACCCAATTCACAGAGTTCTCATGAGGATTAAATGAGGTGAACCATGTGCAGTTCTTAGCTCAGCATCTGGAACCATTTACGTGTTCAATGAATATTTTCTGCTGTTATTATTGGCTATTTCCAACACTGATTTATAAGCTTCTTGAGAGCAGGGACTGTGTGTTCACCACTGGACTCCAGCCCCTATCCTCAAGGCAGACCAGAGTGTTGAAGTGAAATAAATGCATTCCCCCATCATCCGTTTATGTTTTGGATTACTTCCTGACTCACTTATGTGCATACACATATGTGCCCATGAACATACACACACACATGCACGCTCCTCCCCAAACTGACTTCCAAGCAGGAATTAGTAAAATAACTGCAAAAGGTTAAATTAAAAAAAAAAACATATATTAGTTGTGTGGTATCCCATGATAATTCAATAAAAGGAGTGTAATTTCCAGGCACAATCAAGAGACCCAGAATGAATCTATGCTATATAATGGTGTTCACCACAGATGGTGCTGTGTATAATGACAGATCATTGGAAAGAGAAGAGCCAAGAGACTTGCCAATGGGTTTTGCCGTAGTAATGTGAAGAGATGCTTATGACCTGCACTGGGACTGTTCAGGAAGGGGAAGAAGTCTGAGAAATGTTAGTGTAGACAGTTTTGATGGGCTACATATAGTTTATGAAAGTTTAATATATATTATATAAACTGAGTTATCACAGTTGTTTGTGAAAGGCTAGGCTAATAGTATGATAATGATCTCCGTTTACAATTAGCCAGGTATTAGGTGTCAGCAGGATATCTAAGTGCAAAGAACCAAAGAGAGGCACTAGATGTACTTCGAAGAGGAGCCTGTCTAACCCTCTGAGCTCTGGAGAGACCTCCCCTGAGCCTGTTTATTTATGCCTCACATCATTTTGGAAAGGTCTTGAGGCAGATCCCTGGCCGTACCTCCAGTCAGAAGACACTGTTGGGGCTCCATTTGGGATAGAGTTCAAAGGCAGTTGGGTTTTTGGTCCATGGGGAAACTGGTACCTTTTTTTTTTTTTTTTTTGAGATGGAGTCTGGCTTTATGGCTGCTGCTTGCCCGTTGAGACTCTTCTACTGCCTGGCTGACCTGTGCCAGAAAGAGACAGTTTTATTGGATATAGAAAATTCCAAGAATGGAAAGGCAGGAAAGTTAGGATCAAGAAAAGCACCTCCAAAATGCCTGAATAATTCCCTGTTAGTTATTTCACTTACTATGGTCAGTTCTGGTATTTTCTTACTTAAGACTTCTTTGAGACTTCCTCTGACACTACTCCAGTCTTGCATGGGACTGACATTCCTGGGGTGGTTTTCACAGGAATCATCTTGGACCATGTCCAAGACTGGACACAGCTGTATTGGTGCTGTGATCATGTATATGTTTCAGAATGCTTTCCACTGTGGTTCAATGCAGCTAATGTATGATTTTTTTCGTCTTGATTACTTTTTATGCACAATGATTTTAATACTTTATTCATTTATGTGGCAGTACTGAGTTTTTCCGTAGTCAGAAGGATGTTGAAAACTAATGTTAAATCTATGGAAGGGAGAGTTTTGTTTGTGTTTTTAGATGGAGTCTCACTCTGACACCTAGGCTGGAGTGCAGTGGCACGTCTCAGCTCACTGCAACCTCCACCTCCCAGGTTCAAGTGATTCTCACATCTCAGCCTCCAGAGTAGCTGGAATTACAGTTATGTGCCACCATGCACAGCTAATTTTTATATTTTTGATAGAGATGGGGTTTCATCATGTTGGCAAGGCTGGTCTTGAACTCCTGACCTCAAGTGATCCACCTGCCTTGGCCTCCCAAAGTGCCGAAATTACAGGTGTGAGCCCCTGCGCCCTACCAAGACATTTTTGTTCAAATTCAAATAAAGATTATGGGTACTAACCTTAGCCTTTGGACAATTATTTCTAATAATTTGAAGTTGTCACCAATATTGTTTTTACCAAAGTGTGGTTTAACCCATCTAAGAAGAAAGAAGGATATACAAATTTAAGCTATCCCTTTTTCCTTCAATATTTGTAGGTTTTTAGGTAACATGCTGCTCCCTTCCCACCACAAAGCTCTCAGATTCAGAAACAGGGGTGATTTTATCCTAGAAGAAGATGCTGTGATATATTATTTGCCAACATTTTATGTGCTTAAAAATGATATGAGAATGGTAGAGTGAGGAGTTCAGTAAATTTCCTTCCCCAAAACAATGACAAAATTGTACAAAATTATCAAAACCAACCATTTATGAGCTCCTGAAATCAAGCACAGGCATACCAAAATAGAAAAGCTTTAATTCAGGAAAAAGTACTGACCCTAGCTAGATAAGAACAGTGGGTGTCTGTGGCATTTTAGCCTGAGTCTACTCTTGTCTTCTCACCCCATCTCCTTTGGTATAGGCAAACTAGGAAAAGCAGCAGCTTTGTTGTCAGGGGGCACCGACTTTGATTTGGAGCAGAGCAGAATGTGGGAAAACCTCATGCTGTTGAGTGTTGTCAGAAACATTAGCAATCTCAGTGGCAAAGAGACAGGGAACATCAACATTGCAGCTGGCCTGAAGTTGTGATTCCGGGCAGGGCATGGAAATTAAAAAATCAACAAAAAATTAGAATTAAGATAGTACATTATAAAGTATTTAACACTAAAGAAGGCATAAAGGACAAACAAAGAAACAAAAAGTGCTAGATATCATGGTAGGCAAAGATATCAGCATTGTAATGCCCCCCAGTATGTCTATATCCTAATTGGCGTAATCCACGAGTATGTTACCTTACATGGCAAAGGAAATTAAGATTGCAGTTGAAACTAAGGTTGTAAATCAGCTGACCATCAAATAGAAAGATAACTCTGGATTATGCAGGCAGGTCCAATAGACTCACAAGGATATCTGAAAGTGGAAGAGGGAGGCAAAAGGGTTAGTGTCAGATAATGTAATGTGAGAAAGACTGGAGTGGCCATAGCTGGCTTTGGAGGTTGCCATGAGCCAAGGATTGAGGGCAGCCTCTAGAAGGCAGAAAAGGCAAGAAAACAGATTGTCTCTTAGAGTATTCTGAAAGGAATGCAACCTTGCTAGCACCTTGCTTTTAGCCCGGTGAGACTTGCATCAAACTTTTGACCCCTGGAACTGAAGGATAATAAATTTATGTTGTTTTAAAGCACTAAATTCATGGTAATTTGTTACAGCAGCAGCAGTAATACAGAATAGAAAGCAAATAGAAAAATGGCAGCTATAAATACAACCATATCAAATTCCATTAAATAAGAATTGATGGAAAATGCAAATCAAAAGGTAAATATTGTCAGACCATATAAAAAGTAAGATCTAACCATATGCCATATATGAAACACATTTTCAATTAAAAGACACAAATAAATTAAAAATAAAGGAATGGAAAAAATTATTTTATACAAAACATATTCATGAGAGACTGGAATGGCTCTACTGATAAAATAGACTCTAAGACCAAAAAAAGTTGCTAACAGCAAAAAGGAGTGTTTTATAATGAAAACACAGGCAATTCTTCAGGAATATATAATAATTATAAATATGTGCACCTAACAATAGAGCCGTAAATACACGAAGCAAAAACTGACAGAATTGAAAGGGCAAATAGACATTTCAACAATAATAATTGTTAACTTTAGTACCCCACTCTAAATAGTTGATGAAATAACTATACAAAAAAAATGAAAAGACTAGAAAAGAGCTTGAACAACACTATCAGCCAACTTAACCTAATAGGCACTTAATAGAATACTCCAACCAATGAAAGTATATACATTTGGTTTTTTTTTTAGACAGACTCTCTCTGTCATCCAGGCTAGAGTACAGTGGTGTGATGATAGCTTACTGTAATCTTGAACTCCTGGGCTCAAGTGATCAGCCTCCCAAGTAGCTAGGACTACTGGGCTGAATAATTTTTTTTTTATTTTGGTAGAGACAGAGTCTCGCTATGTTGCCCCAGCTGGTCTCAAACTCCTGGTCTCAAGCAGTCCTCCAGCCTTGGCCTATCAGAGTGCTGAGATTTCAAGTGTAAGCTATAGTGCCTGGCTAGAATATACATTCTTTAAGAAGGATATGAAAATATCTCCAAGATACACCATAGATGAAACCATAAAACAAGTCTCACTAGATTTTAAAAGGCTGAAATTATGAAAGATATGTTTCAAGAACACAGAAATCAATAACAGAAATAAATTTGAAAACTCTCAAATATTTAGAAATTAAAACAATACATTGTTAAATAACTCATGAGTCAAAGAAAAAAACAGATTTCTTTGGACATACTTGTTTCATTTTCTTTGCATATATACACAGTAAAGGGATTGCTGGACCCTATGGTAGTTCTATTTTTGATATTTTGAGAAACCTCCGCACTGTTTTCCATAATGGCTGTACTAATTGACCTTTTCACCAGCAGTGCACAAGAGTTCCCTTTTCTCCACATACTTGCCAGCATTTATTATTTTTGTCTTTCTGATAATAGCCATTCTAACTGGGGTGAGATGATATCTCATTGTGGTTTTGATTTGCATTTTGCTGATGATTAGTGATGTTGAGCATTTTTTTTCACATATCTGTTGGCCATTTTTATGTCTTCTTAAGAAAAATTAGACAATGTTTTGAAACAAATAAAAATGAAAACACAATATACCCAAATTTATGGGATTCAGATAAGCAGTATTTAGAGGGAAACGTATATATTTCAATATCTATATTCAAAAAGAAAAATTATCTAGAATCAGTCAATTAAGTTTCCACCCTCAGAAATTGTTTATTCTTTTACATAACATCTTTCACAAAAGATACCCTTAGAAAATAGTAAAAGAAAAGCAGACCACACCCAAAGCAAACAGAAGTAAGGAAAGATTAGAGCATAAATAAGTGAAATAGGAAACAGGAAAACACATTAGAGAAAAATTTCAGAAAGTCAAAAGTGCTGCTTAAGATCAACAAAATTGGCAAAAGCGAGACTGATCAATAAAAGACACAATAAGACACAAACTACCAAAATCATTTTGAACAACTTTATGCAAACAAATGTTCTGTCCAACCAAACCCATGCCCAAAAGTGGCAGCAGTGGAGTTCCCATAAGGGACTACCCCAGACCATCCTGAGATAGAAACTGGTTAGGATTCCAAGAAAGAAAGAAGCAGTGAACACTCGGGTGACTGGTTCAAAGCATTTATTAGGAGATCTTATATACAGAGGCTTCAGAGTCCTCTAAACTGATGAAGAGACAGGAGATGTTCTGCCCAGGTATGTCTGTAATGAGGGGTTCAGGTTATGGAAATTATATGGGGGATTAAGGAATTTGACTCAGGGCTTAAGCCATTTTCTACATGTTTAGCAACATGTTTGACCTTTCAGTGTTTTGCGCAACAATCTAAACAACTTTATCGTGCCTGAGAATGTGCAAGGCCTCAGTATGGGTTCAAGCCTGCAGAGGAAGGCATGCAGCTGTGTCAAGGTACTTTGTGTTCCCCTGTCAGGACAAAGAAAGTTGGGGAGGGGGAACTGGGAAATTTATCTGAAATAGATACATTTCTAATAAGACACAAATGATCAAAACTGATTTAAAAGAAGAAAAAAGAGAATCTGAACAGAAGCATAATAAAGAAATTGAATGTTATTGAAATCTTTCCCAAAAGAAAACCCCAGACCTAGATGGGCTCACAGATCATGTCTACCATTATTTATTCTTTAAATGTTGGGTAGAACATTAAAGGAATAAATAATGCTGATTCTTCACAGAATCTTCCAGAAAATGGAGGAAAAAACATTTTTTTAATTCATTGTATGAGGCTAGTATTATCTTGATACCAAAGTCAGACAAAGATACAAGAAGAAAATTACAAACTAATATCCCTCATGAGTAAAACACAGAAATTCTCAATAAAATATTAGTAAACCAAATGGAGCAACTTATGAAAAGGATTAACACCATGACCAAATAGTATTTTTCCTAGAAATGCAAGGTTGGTTTAATATCGGAAAATCAGTTAATATAATACATCATATACATATAATAAATGATAAAAAACCATATGATTATCTTAATCAAAATAGATAAAACATTTCAAAAAATTTAACACCCATTAAATAAAGTAGGAATAGAAGGAAAATTCCTTAATTTGATAAAAATGCATCTATGGAAAACCTGCAGTTCACATACATGGTGGTGAAAGATTGAATGCTTTACTCCTGATATAAAGAACAATACCAAGGATGCATGCTCTTGCCACTTCTATTAAATATTGCGCTGGAGCATCTTTAAAATACAAATAGAAAAAAATGAAATAATATAAGGTAGCCTGGTTAGAAAAGAGGAAGTAAACTGTCAGTATTCATAGATGACATAATGCTGTTTGTGGAAGACCTTAAGGAACCCACAAAAAAGCCCCTACTCAAACTAACAAGTGCAACAAAGGTGCAGGATACAAGATCAATATATAAAAATCTATTTTATTTTGTATATTAACAATGAACAACCCAAAAATCAAACAAAACAATTCTATTCACAACATCATTAAAAAGAATCAACTACTTAAAACTACATTTAACAAAAACAAGCTTGAGTACTATAAAGTACCAAGCATTGCTGAGAGACATTAGTGGAGAGATATACCAAGGTCAATGACTAGAAGACTTAATATTTGTTAAGATGGAAATTTTCCCAAAACCAATTCATAGATTGAGCACAATGCCTATCAAAATACCAATAGGCTTTGTATTAGTCTGTTCTCACACTACTATGAAGAAATACTCCTACTTGAAACCAGGTAATTTATAAAGACAAGAGGTTTAATTGACTCACAGTTCCCGATGACTGGGGAGATCTCAGGAAACTTACAATCATGGCAGAAGGCATCTCTTACAGGGTGGCAGTAGAGAGAATGAGTGCTAGCAGGGGAAATGCCAGAGGCTTATAAAACCATCAGATCTCATGAGAACTCACTCATTATCACAAGAAGAGCATGGGGGAAACTGCCCCTGTGATTCCCTTACCTCCCATTAGGTCCCTGCCAATGGGGATTATGGGGATTACAATTCAAGATGAGATTTGGGTGGGTACACAGCCAAACCATATCAGGTTTGTTTACAGCAATGGACAAGCTGATCCTTAAAGAAAAAGTATAGCTTTAAATACAAATACTGGAAATCTCAGCAAGCTTTGTTTTTGGTAGTGTGCTAACACTTCTATGGAAATGCGAAGGTCTCAGAATAGCCATACCATCCTGAAAAAATAAGAACTATGTTGAAGGACTTATACTTCATACCTTAAAACTTACTATACGACTACAATTAGCAAGATAGTACAGTATTAGCCAAAAGATAGTCAAATAGATCAATGGAACTGAATTCTAGGATTCTAGGAATAAATTCTTACATTTAAAGTTGTTGATTTTCTCTAAAGGTATCAATGCAATTCAATAGGACAATGGTGCTAAGGAAATTGGACAGCTACAAGCAAAAAGATTAATCCTAAATGTTAAGAGCTAAAATTACAAAACTTCGATAAGAAACATAGGAGAAATTGTTAGTACATTGGGTTGGACAAAATTTTTTTACATCCAACACCAAAAGCAAGATCTGTACATTTTAAAATTTAATACATTGGGCATCATCAAAATTGGAAACTTTTGAATATCAAAAGACACCATCAAGAAAGCGAACAGGCCACCCATAGAGAAATGGGAGAAAATATTTGCAAATCATACATCTGATAAGGAATTCTGTATGAAATATATAAAGAAGTCTTATACCTCAATAATAAGATAATCTGAGAAAAGAAGGTGGAAGATTTGAATAGACAGCTCACCAAAGAAGACAAATAGCTAACGAGCACATGAAAAGATGTTAACATCATTAGTCATTAGAAGAAATACAAATTAAAACCACCATGATATACCACTTCTTACCTAATAGAATAGCATCATAAAATTGACAGATGGTAACAAGAGGCAGTGAGAATGCGGAGAAACAGGAACCCTTATACATTACTGGTGAGAACCTAAAATGGTTACAGCCACTTGGAAAAGTTTGCCAGTTTCTTAAAAGGTTCAATGTAAGCTTACTGTAGAATCCGGCAATGTCATTCCTGGGTACTAGGTGTCTGCCATAAGAAATGACCTTATACGTTCACACACAAACTTTTACATGAATGTGTATAGCTGCATTACTCTTAATGGCCCCAAATTAGAAATAATCCAGATGTCCATCAGCAAATGTATGGATAGTCAAATGTGATACGTTCATACACATGAATATAAATGTGATATTTTAATATATAAACAAACATGCTATATATTAAATGTGATATATTGCAAAATGTTCTGCGATAAGAAGGAATGAATGACCAAGACATGTTACAACACAGATGAAATGCAAAAATATGCCAAGTTAGAGGTGGGCAAATGTTTTTTAAAGGGTCAGGTAGTAAATATTTCAGATTTGTGGACAAGATGATCTCTGTTGCAAGTTCCCAACTCTGCTTTTATAGTGCTAAAGCAGCAACAGACAGTATGTAAAGGCATAGGTGTGGCTGTGTGCTGGTAAAACTTATTTACAAAAACAGGCAGCAGGTAGTTTGCTGACTCTGGTGCTCAAAGAAAGAATCTGGATGCAAAAGACCACATACTTTATGATTCCTTTACATTAAATATCCAGAAAGAGTAAATCTATAGAGACAGAAAACAGATTAGTGGCTTGGGGGTGGCAACAGGGATTGACTGCAAATTGGCACTAGGGATATTTTGGGGTTGAGAGAAACGTTCTATATATAATTGGACTGTGGTTATGACTGCAAAACTATAAATTTACTAAATACCAGTGAACTGCATGCTTACAATGGGGGCATTTCATGGCATGTAAATTACACCTCAGTAAACCTGTTAAAAAGAACAGGTACTTTCATTTATTCTTGTTTCTGTTTTTTACTGGCTTAGCCATTTTCTGCTCAAATTATTATTCTCATTTCATCTTCAGTGAAAGACTTGTTTTGTTAGTGACTAGTGTTCAAGCTAAGAGCGGTGCCTAGAGAGTTTTATAAGAGCCTTGGAACTTTGAACTCCTCTCTTCAGAGCAGAAGTTGGTATGTGTTAGGTGAATTCTTTTTGAACCCTCTTCCAGATATCTTATTATCAGGAAAATCTGAAGGAGGCCAGGTGCGGTGGTTCACATCTGTAATCCCAGCACAAGGTCAAGGTGGGAAGATTGTCTGAGGCCAGGATTTCAAGACCAGCCTGGTCAACATAGCAGGACTTTGTCTCTACCTAAAAAAAATTAAAAATCACCCAGGTTGTGGTGGCATGTGTCTATAGTCCCAGCTACTCGGGAGGCTGAGACGGGAGGATGGCTTGAAGCCAGGTGGTTGAGGCTCCAGGGAGCTATGATCACACCCCTGCACTCCAGCCTGCGTGACAGAATAAGACCCTGTCTCTAAAAAAAAAACAAAAAACAACAGCAACAACAAACTCTGAAGCAAGCTTTGTAACATCCTCAATGCTGCAGTATATGGAATCAAATATCAGGGACTGTGGTTTTGGTGGTAGGTAAGAAAGGACCTTTAATTGTGAGCATTTTCTTCCTTCTATAAAAGTTCTAGTAATATCCAACCTAGAATTGAATAGGTAGGTTAATCTATCTGCTGCTGAAGTAATTGTCCATGCTTTCTGAGGATTGTGTTGTCCTAAGAAAAGCGTTTATATGTCAGGTTGTCACTGTGATCACTGCATTCACACCATAGGGTCTGAGCTGCAGATAGGTCAAGGACTCAATTTAAATTCCCGACTAGGATGATTGCATAATGGCCTACTGCATCTTAGCAAGACAGTAAGTTTGTAAAGCATAAAAAAACCCCAGGCATTTTTGATACATAGGAAAGTTCTCATAGAGCTGAAAATTATCTTGCTGGTGACAGAGTTGGTCATACTGAGAGAGAGGGCCTCCTGACAGCTGGTGCAATGGTCTGATTTGGTTTCATTTCACTCATTAGAGAGCATTTCTGAGATATGACCTTGAGAGAAAATAGCCTTTTTCATCATCTGGGCTGATGACGGAGAATAAGCTGTAATGAATGACCTCACTGTATGACTGAGATGCTGTTAAATTCTTGCTCTCCAGTTCTTAGAATCTTCAGGAGCCAGAGGCAATGATGTAGCCTTCCGGCAAACATGCTGACTACCAGTCATAGAGTTTGTATAGTTTGCTAATATTACTAGACATTCTACAGCTGCAGAGGATCTCTTAGAAGATATATAAATATTGTTTTGTCCCTAGTGTAGCCTCTTTCCACCTTGTATACAGATTCCCATACATGAACTTTAGTGTGCAAATGATTTGATGTGTTGTTGAAATCCTCACAATGAAGATAGTATTACTATAAACATCATTGGCCCCAAGGAACTCGTTGTCAGCCTTTGTCCTGTATGCATTATCATCTATTTAAATTATTTTATTTTGCCAGTTGGACCTTTTGTTCTGAAGCTATAAAAGAATGATCCCTTGCAGTGATTTGGTTCACATTTAAAGGTGAGGTTAAGTTCTGCCAGGCAAGCATGGACTGAGGCAGGCTTTTAAAAACTCATAGGCTAACTGTCTTCTAAAGATGGGCTCAGTTAACAGAGGTTCAGCGCACACAAAAGATGGGCTCGGAAGTGCCCGATTCACTGAAGATGGTACTCAGAGTTGAGAGAGAAGTTTTTGTAAAAATCTCCTTAGCTCTGCTGGAATTTCTTTTGCTTTCTTTTTTTGGGGGGTTTGGGAGCATAGGGGGCAGTGGTGAGAAATTGTGAGAACTATGTGTATTTAAGCAGAAATTACACAGATCAGTTAGAAGGCAAGCTTCAGCCCTCTGGGGCTGGTACCTCTGAATATGGAATGTGCTGTTTTCATTGTATGCCAAGACGTACTAGGGCACTGCCTCCCTTGTTTGCATCTGACGTCTGACAGGAAAAAGGCAGCTCCTGGGCGGTTGGTACTTGCTGTATATTGTCCATTAAAGTTTGGTTTTGGGTAACAAATGAACTAATTAACGTGGGAAGAGATTTGTTGCAGGACATTGGGTACATGAGAAGGAAAGGCTGGAGGAGAAGGCTCTGGGCTGGGAGTCTAGGAATCACTTCTGGAACACCATGTAAAATTGGCCCATTAGGGGGGCTGCTGTCTCTGTGGTGGGGGGCACTGGGAAAGCAGGACATCTCTGCTAGAATTGCTGCCTCAAGAAGACATCAACTTAACAGCAGTCAGTGATCAGGAAGCTGCTCTGCCCCTATGGGAGGCTGCCTCTGTGATCCCCATACCTGGAGGCCGCTACCCCATTGCAGGAGAGTCCTAGCCTCCATGACCACCTGCCAGCTGAGATGGCTGCAGCAGCAGGAAAATAGCTTCCATCTCACTTCCATCTTCTGGGCCTTAATACTCTATTTGCATTTAGAACCTGAGTTACAGGAGAGCCTAGAAAGTACAATTTCTAGCTTTTGAGCCTTCAAGCCCCACAGTACAGGGAGGAACACCTCTCTGTCTTAGCCCTTTACGTATCATCAGTTATGCTTATGAAAGAATGTCCATTTTTTAACCATCTTAATTCAAATACAGGTATAAACATATTGGGGAAATGTATATAAGTTAAATAACCAAATAGGCACATAAGGTGCTCTCACAAATTTAAATGCAACTCTGCACTCACTGCTTTAGAATATCTTCAGACAAAGCAGTTTTTGTGCAACACGTGGTCTAGCTACAAAAGAAATATGCAATTAGAGGGTTCTTGTGAGATTCACGTTTATGTGCGTATGAGTGTACATCAAGTTCTGTGCTTAGAATAAGTGGTCCTTTATTTTTCTGACCTTGGAAAAGTACAGATGTGCTGTGAGTCCAGCATGAGATGCTGCATAATCAGAGAGCTAGACTGGCCAACTGCACCCGGAGACATTTACTCATTCAAGAACCCTGAGAAGGTGGAGAAATTAGAAACCACGAATGCTGTACTCACATCATCGTTGATGTGAATGGAATCTGGTGGGACTGTGCAGTGCAAAAATTCTCCTGCTTGATGCAGTTAGTGTGGGTGTTAAACGTCTTAATATGTGTAAATTGCTTAGAACAGTTCCTGGCATATAATAAACACTATTATAAATATTAGTATTGTATTGTTACTATTTTCCATAAAATGGGGATAACTCTAACTTGCAGACTTGTGAAGCTTAAATGAGCTTAGTCCCTGGCATAAGTAAATGCTGAATGATGTTAGCTGTAAAATAATAATAGTAATGTTTAAACTCTAAAAGTGACGCTTTCAATGTAGGCCATTTAACCCAGAGGTCTCCTGCCTCTGAAGAGTAAGACAGAGCTGGCTTGAATTTGAGAGAAGAGCACAAAGGCCATCTTCATTTCTTCGAGACTGGGCATTTTCTCAGCAACCTACACATTCACTCCATGGGTTTAGTATATTCCCACAGCCTTTCCATAGGACCTGAAGTCCAAGAGGTTAGTTTGCTTTTGGAAAGTTGTTTTCCTAACCAAAATGACCGCATTCATTGTGGTTATTAAGGTCTCTGGCCTTAAAATTGGGCCAAGTTTGATGAAAAAAAAAAAAACCCTCATGAGGTTAAGAATGAATATGGTTCATTAATTCGTATATATATTAACCAAATATTTCAACTTGATTTGGCAGAAAATATTTTTTTACAAGTATCTGATAGACTGTTGAATCATTTCTAGACTATTAAATCATTTCTTGGGAAGTTACATAGAAAATACTTTTGGAATTTGTGGTTTAAAGAAAAGACTTTGTCTAGCCTAATGAATAGCAATAGTAACATAGATTTAGGGAGTAGAAATCTTGGGGGCTTCTGTTGCCTTCTAACAGTTGCATACCAGTTAGTAAGTATTGGCCTGATCAGCAAAGTATGGATTCTGGAGGGAAGAATGATGAAATTCCTCTATAGGAATTAGAGTCCTCTGTAGACGAGGGGAAGGCATCTAGGCAGGGCAGAAGAGGAACTTGGAAGCTCTCAAATATGTTTTAAGAGTTTTCAGTAATCTATGTTGAAAGTTTTCAACATTAAGCATTGCGTAGCCATTTTCCATTAAAACGATAGAAATAGACTTTGTTAACACTTTGCAGAGACATGGAAGACAGACGGAGCCCATCCGAAGCCTGCCAGCATGGAGGGTTTCCCCAGGGTGGAGCCCAGTGCAACCTTGCCCTTGCATGGAGGGCGTTTTCCTAGAGCTTAAGGTTTCACAGCTGTGTCCAGGCCTCTCTTCTGAGTCCTCAGTTGCTAACTGAAAGTACTTTACAATACTTCAAGTCTTGTGGTTACAGACCCTGGGGAGGAGGAGATGGGAGGAGAAGTGTGGTAAATTCCAAAGCAGGGAGGTTCGGGGACCTCCTGACTTAGGAAATACCAAGGTCTTCCCATAAATGGAACCAGTCTGTGTTGGTATATTTATCCACAAATGATAAAGTGAACAAAAAATGTTTGATTTAAAAAAAAAAGAAAGAATTGAACAGTTTGACTGAGTACCTACCATGTGTAAGGTCCTCTCTATGCATATGCAGGGAGGTATAAATGCAACCCAGTGTTCCAGGCCTCCAGTATTGGACCTCAAAGCGAGACCTGATTCTTTTCAGTTTTTGAATTCTAATAATGTAAGAGCTGCTTCTCTCACCTTGCAATCAGTATGTATCATCATGGGAAAATCCATCTTTCAAAGAATTCGTTGGGAATATTTCCAAAAATTTTCAGCACTGTTTTCACCTGACCTTGCCTGGTGATGCTCCTCTAGGCCGGATGTCTGGTCCTAACTGTATCAACAGCGCCCCCTGCTGGTCCTGTTTGCCTCTGCTGCTCGTGCCAAACCTGTGAGCAATCTCCAGAGGCCCTTATGGACCACTCTCTTCATGGCCACTTCTGGGGCTGGTGTAGATATCTCTGCTAACTAGCCTGGGGCTAACTCATCCAGATCACATGACTTACACCTTCTCTAAGCCCTGGGGCTTCTGCCAGCGCACCAGTCTGGACTCCTTTTTGCTTCTGGTGACTTGTTTCTCAGGAGGCCCTTTCATCCTTTCCTACCGTTTGACCTGGTTCTGTGCCACATAGGTCCACCTAACATATCTCAGCATCAGTGGATTTGCCTCGTGGATTACTAGGGCAAAAAGTAAAGTGATACTTCTTGTTTTTTCTTTTCTTTCTTTTCCTTTTTTGGAGATGGAGTCTTCTTTGTCCCCCAGGCTGGAGTGCAGTGGCACCATCTCAGCTCACTGCAACCTCTGCCTCCCAGGTTAAATCGATTATCCTGCCTCAGCCTCCCAAGTAGCTAGGATTACAGGCACATGCCACCACTCCCTGCTAATTTTTGTATTTTTAATAGAGACAGGGTTTCACCATGTTGGCCAGGCTGGTCTCGAGATCCTGACCTCAGGAAATCTACCCACCTCAGCCTCCCAAAGTGCTGGGATTACAGGTGTGAACCATGTGCCTGGCCATGAACTTTGGTTCTCCTGCTAAAAGCCCTTGTCTTCTTACAAATACTCTGAGGATACCTAAGAATAGCAAGAAAGACAGAGTCTCTACTGTCACATGTGGTGTTGAGGAAAGGCCTCTGTAAGCAGATGGGAAGGATTTATGGATACTGAAGGGGAGGGATGAGGAGCTGATAATTGAGATCAGGGAAAGGATGGTGTCAGATGCATAGTGGGTAAACTGAGCTTCATCCAAGGAGAAACTAAGGAAGGGACCTTAGAAGCATCCAGATAAGTTCCTTGTGTGACCAAAGAGGACACTGAGAACCCAATAGGTGATGGGACTTTTCTAAGGCCACTCATTGAGCTAAGCCAGTTAAAGAATTCCTAGTACCTTCTGAGATGTTCTTCCCATCACATCTTTTAGCTCTCCCAAAGGGTAAAGAAAAACAATGAGGACAAAATTGTAGGGAGGTTTTGAAGGAAGGGAAATTAGGTGTCTCCTGATCCCTCTCATGAGATGACTTCAGTCTTTAGGCCATAGGTGGCCAGGTCTTCACAGAGTGAAGAGTTGGATGATCCTGGCAGTATAGAATTAAAGCATTACTGCATTGATCTGTTAGCACCATTGGGAGTTATGTTACATTGCTCTCCGTGGATAGAGTGATGGATGCAAGACTGTCAGCATAAAGGCCCTGGGCTGTCCAAGACTGGTCTTCCCAGCAGAAATTCCTACTTAAGCAGTTAGAAGAACTCACTGTAATACGTACATGCAGTAGCCAATTTATCCAAGGCCTATTTTGTGTGATTCCTGGGGACTCAAGGCCAACCGAAACGTAGGTGTTGTTTCTGCCCCACAGCAGCCTCGGCTGAGGGGCAGGGCAGAAAAGCATCACCACTAGGGACACAAACGAGAAATTGCAAAACTGAGAGAGTCTTAAAATTTGGACTCATCAATTATTGTTGTTAAACTAATCCACTTGAGTAGAATTATGCATCAAACTGGTTAGAATCTGTGTGAAATCCTTAACTGCAAGGGATTTAACTGCGCATATCAGTGCACAGTCAATGATAGCAGTATTCTCCTCACTGGGCTTTCTGTAAGTTCCAATGCAGGGCACAGAATTGAAAATGGAAGCCCCCAAGAGCAGCTGCAGGCAGGGAGCTGTCACTCTGGCCCCTGGGCCTCTCTCCTCTCTGTGGCTGCCTCCAGGGCACATGAGGAAAAGCAGATGCCTCCCCTGGCAAGTTCTGTTGGAAAGATCAAAGGTGGGGAGTATGGAGCAACCAAGAGCATCACTGAACATTGACAGAGTCAGACAGACTCAGCACTCAGACACAGCAGAGCCATCCTCTGGAGAGACTCTTAGGGTGGTGCTGCTGGGACTCACATTAAGACTTCAGATCTTACATGGGTATTCTGCACTGCCAGCCAATCCTAGTAAAGTCATGTTGCTACACTGACTTTTACCGTTTACCGTCTTCTCCTTTTCTCAGATCTCCATATACCCCTCCAGGCATGGCTGATGATCTGGTGTCATATTTCACAGCAAAAGCAGACACGACCAGTCAAGGATGACCTCTTCCGTCCACTGATTTCACCAGCACATACAGTTGGTCTCAGCCACCGCCTTCTCCCAGTGGCTGTGGAGTACTCATCCCCACACTCCTCTTGGGTCAAACCTTCCACTCGCCCCATCTCATCTCTTTTCACCTCCATAAGAACTGTCTCCTGAAGTTACTCTTTTCTCTCTTGACATCAATTTCCCTTTTACTCAGCCATTCCTATAGCATGCCAGTGTCTTTCTTTTTTCTTTTTTTTTGGAGAAAGAGTCTTGCTCTGTTGCCCAGGCTGGAGTGCAGTGGCTCAGTCTTGGCTCGCTGCAGCCTCCACCTCCTGGGTTCAAGCGATTTTCCTGTTTCAGCCTCTGAGTAGCTGGGACTACAGGTGCACACCATGCCTGGGTAATTTTTGTATTTTTAGTAGAGACAGGTTTTCACCATATTGGTCGGGCTGGTCTCGAACCCCTGACCTCAGGGATCCACCCGCCTTGGCCTCCCAAAGTTCTGGGATTACAGATATGAGCCACTGTGCCCGGCAGCAGTGTCTTAATATCACCCATTTCACCAGCTACAGCTCCCTTCCTCTGCTTCAAAGCACAATGTGTTGAAAAATGGATCATACTTCATGTCTCCACTTCATCACCTTCTTTTTCCCCTCAGTTTGGACTTTTACTCCACCACTCTTGGAATGACTGGCCCAGGTCACTGACAATCAATAGCTTGCCAGAGTCAAAGTCAGATCCAGTCCCCTTGTCTTACTCAACCTCTCAGTGGCATTTGACACAGCAATCACTTCCTCCTTGTTGAAACATCTCTTGTCTTCTTGGGTTCTGTGAGACCAGTGTGCCTGGGTTTCCTTTCCCCTTGCTCTCCTCCTTCTTTTGGTCTGCCCTGCTGGTTCTTTGACCAAATGTCTCCTGGCTGTGGGCCACAGGGCTTCATCTGGCCTTTTTCTCATCTGTACTCTGTTCCTAAGTGAGCCCATCCAGACTTCTGATTTTTAAGTACTATTTAAATGCTGATACTCTCAATTTGCATTTCTAGTGTGATCATTAGTATTACCACTTAGATGTCCAGAGGCATCTCACATTTACTATGTCAAACTCTTGATTTTCTCCCTCAAACCTGCCCTTGCCCATCTCTGGAAGTGGCATCATCATTTACCCAGCTGCACAGGCCCCAAACAGTGGAGCCATTCCTGATTCTTCTTTCCCTCAAACCTTGAATTCGTTGTTCAGGGCTTCCATAACAGACTACCTCAATCTGGGTGGCTAAAAACAACAACGATTTATTCTCTCACTGTTCTGGAGGCCAGAAGTCCAAAATCCAGATGTCATCAGGGCCATACTTGCTGGAGGCTCTGAGGGAGAATCCTGCCTTGCCTCCTCCTAGCTTCTGGTGTTTGCTGGCAATCCTTGCTGTTCCCCAGCTGGTGGCATCATGACTCCCAATATCTGCTTCTGTGTCACATGGCCTTCTTCCCTCTCAATGTGTCTGTGCCCAGATTTCCCTCTTATAATGACACCAGTCATTGGATTTAGGACTCATTATTATGCAGTTCCACATCTGCAAAGACCCTATTTCCAACTAAAGTAACCTTCACAGGTTCTGCATGGACATGGATTTGGGGAGAATACTATTCAATTCAGTACAGACTTTCAGATCTAATTGATCAGCACATCTTAGCCCCTCCATCTCCAATGATTCTTACCATCTGCTGCCACAGCCTTTGTGTAAACCTGAACCACCTGCACCACCCACACCACCTGCATCATCTGTATCACCTGCATTAACTGCACCGTGTCCATCACCTGCATCACCCACACCACCTACATCATCTGTATCACCTACACCACCTGCATCACCCACACTACCTACATTGTCTGTATCACCTGTATCACCTGCACCATGGCCATCACCTGCATTACTACCTCACTCTTGGGCTCTCCTCATCCCCTCCAGTCCACATTACACATGTCAGCCAGAGTAACCTTAACAAAGTGTACATCAGACAATCTGATTCCCTTAGGCAAAGCCCTCTGGTGGTTTCCCAGTACCAGAGAATAAAATTCACCTATTTAAATTGGCTTAAAAGAAGCTCAGTGATTTTGCCTACTCTCTGACTTTACCTCCCTTTCCTGTCCCCATAATTCCTGGGCTGCAGCCACACTGGGCTGCTTCCCATCCCTCCAACAAGCAGAGCTGTGCCAACCTTTTCGATCACTGCTCCTTCTGCTTGAAACACTCTTCCTCCAGATCTCCACGTGACTCTCTCCTCTTCATTCATGTCCCAACTCCTGTGTCTCCTCCTTAGAAAGCCCTTCCCCAGCCTGAACTAGCTAATGTGCCCTTTCTCTCACATGGGCCTAGTCACCTTTTTTCTGTTCCATATTGGAATTTACCTTATTTATTTGCTTTTAGATATTATTTGCATGATTTATTATTTATTATGTCTGCCTCTTCCCAGTAGAACATAGGTTCCAATGAGCAGCCAATTATTTTTTTTTGTTCACAAAAGAAAACTCCTACCCATTGATTGGTGCAAAAGTGCTCAGTAAACATTTTGTCTGACCAAGCTGGGCTAGCTTTGTGCTTCGTGGTTTCTGCCCTTCTTCCCACCCTTCCTACCATTCATGTTGTAATGGTAAAACCTACTGTGTTTAGACATTAAAACCTTTTGTATAAATTATTATATATTAAAAATTGAGGAGATGAAAATGGTCCATTTTTGTCTTCCTAAAATTCTCTAATTTAGCTTCTCCAGAACATCTCCACTAATTCGGTGCCACCCCCCACTCCTTGCATACAAAGGCACATGCTCATTCACAACTGAACACGCTTTAAACACATCCTCTCCCCCACCCAAAAAAAAACACACCCTCCCTGATAAGAAGCTACCACTCACTCCCAGACCCCTTTCCCATGGAAAAGCATTTCTAGATGCGTATGTAGGATTTTGTGGAAAGAAATATAGAAGGGTTTTAAAAATTATTATTTTGGTTTGTGGGGAAAGTTTGCCTAATGCCAAGGGGGGGACTATAGTTTCACATCAGGCTCAAGTACCACATCTTATCCACAGGAGGTAACTAACGCCCCATCGAGGAATTCAAAGTAAAGCACACACAACCTCCCTCCCTCCCTCTACTTTTGGTTATAAAGTTGAGCAGAAAAGAAAATGATCAGGAAATTCAAAGCGTGTTCCGTGTGTGTGTGTTCTGCATACTAACCATTTCCAGAGCATTCATTGTATTTTCAGAGGCCTTTCTGAGTAATATTGATTTTGCTGTCAAGAAACTCTGACCTGGAGTATTATATTTCTTGAATTTTTAGAGCACTCTATTTTAATTTTCCAACTGGTCCCAGTTATTGTCTCCCACAAACCTGTTGTCACCTTTCTGTTTCTAACCTGTCCCTTTCCCTCTTGCCCAGACAATTTCTGGAAGTCTTTTAAATTGGCTCACCCTATGGCTTCACCTCTCACTGACCTCTGGCCCCATTGTTGTTTGGCAGAAGTCACGTCCCCCCTTTATCCTGGCAGTATGTTCTTGTTGCATTTCTATACCAGCATAAAAGCTGATGAAGGCAGCCATGGAAGGGCTGAAAATTACACAAAATCAACGGGAACAATGTGCTGCTCCTCATGAGTCCACAGGCAGGCCAGGCTGCATGTGTCAGTGGGAGGAGCCTGCATTTTAGAGGCACTTATCTGGTCATAAATCCTGGCTCCTTTACCATCTGTGACCTTAGGTGGATGTTGGACTTCTCTGAGGCTCAGTTTCCTCATCTGTAAAAACAAGGAATATGTTTTTATGGAATGATGGAAATTAAGATAAATAATAGGTTCTCAAAGGTTCTTGATAAGTTTCACTTTAAATTCAATATGTAATCATTCCTTTATGAATCTGAACAACACATGTTGTTTAAAAAATCTATGAGAACAATTTAGTTGACAGTTTTAGTTACTAATTTCCTTGAAAGATGAAAGCAAAGATACTGATTTTACCATTCTTCATGTATTTTTTATCACAAATAATGATAGATCTGCTGAGCCTTTTTCCCTCAGTCTATAAGGATGTGTATTTTTTTTAGTGGTTACAGTTCATTGCAGTTAGAGAAAATCTTAGGTTAACCTGAGTAAGGAGGTGAATGTAAAAACTGAAGGATAAGAACATACCTACAGAAAGGTTAAAACAGATAAACATCCACTCTGGTGCATTTGTTCATTGCCTCATTAGCATCTTGCCAATAACACCTTTAAGAAACTACCCCTTCACATTCTGGCCATGTGCTTTGAGTGGGAACTTACCATCCCTTATCCCTACCATTGTCAAATGATGCATTTGTAGAACGCCTGTGATGCAGTTCATGTCAGCAAAATGCAAGGATTTCGTTGGGGGCCCTAGGATAGAAACATCCTCTGGCGTCACTGGAAGTTTCCAGAAATAATGCCCTCTCATCCTCTGAATGATGTGTAGTGAGATTATAAGACTAGATGGCCTCCCCCATCTTTTCTGTTTGGCAGTGAGACAGAAATGACATCATGTGCTTCTGAATCAAATGAGATCTGAATCTAGAACTGTCACTGTCTCCAGATATGTGAAATAGCAATTCCCTTTTTACTCCAAGCCAGTTTGAGTTGGATTTTCTGTACCTTGAAAACAAAAGATTGCCAACTGATACTCCATTAAGATGGAAGCAATTAGGCTGGGCGTGGTGACTCACACGTGTAATCCCAGCATTTTGGGAGACCTAGGCAGGTGGATCACCTGAGGTCAGGAGTTCTTGACCAGCCTGGCCAACATGGTAAAAGCCCGTCTCTACTAAAAATACTAAAAATTAGGCGGGTGTGATGGTGGGTGTCTATAATGCCAGCTGCTTGGGAGGCTGAGGCAGGAGAATTGCTTGAAGCCAGGAGGTGGAGGTTGTTGTGAGCCAAAATGGTGCCATTGCACTCCAGCCTGGGCAACAGAGCAAGACTCTGTCTCAAATAAATAAAGAAATTAATATGGAAGTAGTTTAAAAGCAGTTGAATATGACAGTAGATAACTATACCAAATGTCCTGCCCTATCCAGACTAAAGTTGAGCTTCCATAATCATAACTATTATCCCAAATTACCTCTCAAGAAA
Organism: Callithrix jacchus; assembly: GCF_049354715.1. Classification (NCBI taxonomy): domain Eukaryota; kingdom Metazoa; phylum Chordata; class Mammalia; order Primates; family Cebidae; genus Callithrix; species Callithrix jacchus. The sequence continues at coordinate 129,790,004 of NC_133503.1, read as the reverse complement.
CGGTATGTCAATTCATAGACTCAGTGAATACTGTTACCATGATCTATGTATATGAAAATCCACTTGTCTGCATTGACCAATTATTTTCAGTTTATTAGATGTGTAACCTTGAACAAGTTACTGAACCTCTTCATGTCTAGGAAAGTGTTCTAGGTTAGTTCAGTGGGCAATAGGCGGACATGGGAAGTACTTGAGCTGGTGGAGTAACAAGTTAAAAGGGCATTTGGGAAGATTATTCTGGGAGAGATAGGCACCTTACTTACATTCAGAGTTTTGAGTTTTGTAAATTTGGTGTCTTACCTGTTTGAAGACCATCTCCTCCCACTCTAAGGAGCGAACTTCATGAGAGCAGGGAGCATCTCTCTTTGTTCACTCAGCACATACACAGTATCTGGACATAGTAGGAAGTGCTTTATAGATACTGATTGAATAATTGGATTATGGATAGAAGGAGGATATAAGAACAGAGAGAATGAAGAAAGGAAGAATATCTCAGAGACAATAGCTGCAACCCGTATGTGCAGCACGCAGCATGGCGGCCGGAGAATGGAAAAGAAGGGATAAAGCCAGCAGGTGCTGCCAGAAGTTCACAGAGTTTATTGACTGAAGGAGAAGAAACAGGAAGAGACAGAGAAGAGTAAGGTTACCCACCTGAGAGGTTGAAACCATGGCTATGCCATGGAATCAGCGGCAAAGTTAGATTGGGGAGCATATACGCGGTTTTTAGATATGTTTCTTAGGAGAGAAGAATGTGTCACTAATATGGACATGTCTAATAGGAAGTTTGAAATGAGGGGTTTGGGGTACAGTTGGAACTGGAGGTGTCAGGTTGGAAGGCATGGAAAAACCACGAGAGAGGGCGTGTGCCCAAGAGGGTGTTAACTGAATGAGGCCAATCCTGGAATGAGGAGCCACGGAATGAGCAGAGGTGGAGAGGCTGGAGAATCAGGGAGAGAAGAAGAGTGTTTGGTGACAGAGCAAAGCAGGGATCATGAGGAGAAGCATCTCCTGCTCTTCCCTTGGCATGTTTCATAGCAAAGCACAAACATGGTTACCCAGGATTTTGGGGAAATCAGTGCAAATTGTGTAAACATAGTGCTACTAATCGGATTGTCTGTATCGGTCACTTTCAAACTTTCTTATTGCAACCCACTCGAAGAAAAGCGCTGCTCCATATAATTGTCACATAAGAAATGTGATGAATTTGGGAAAAGAGCACATTTTGAGGAAATCTAAGTTCCCATTAGATAAATAAAGATTTTGACTTAAAATCCATGACAGTATGAGACTTATTTGTATATTTAATAATGGTGTCATGCTGTCACACTTCAAAATTTAGAGGAGAGATAGAATTAAAAGGAAAGCATTTTCTTTCCCCTAATATCCAAATAGCATCTTTAAGTGTTGGTTTATCAACTTGCAAGAGAAACTCAGGCTTACGCTTTGGATCCTGGCACTGGGGTGTAATTAAGCGTACTCTAGCTTTAGAAATGGACAAACCTGGGCTCAAAACCTGGTTCTCACACTTCTTAGTTCTGTGACCTTTGCCAAGTTTCTTAGCCTCTTTGGTTTTCTGTTTCTTTGCTTGCAAATTGGGATAACAACGTTTAACCTATGTAGTTGCTCTTATGTTGAAGAAGCTGCATTATTTATGGTACTATACTTAGCACTTGGTGGGCATATGATGAATGGCAATTGTTATTATTGTCCTTGGTTGTGAGCGTTAAGTTATAGACCACTTGTAAAGCTCCTAGCAAAGCACCTGGCACAAAGCAGCAATAAATCTTAATGATCTTTTCATAACAGCAACCAAAGAGTAGAAATACAATTGTAATACATGTGCACAGTAGTATACAAACCACTTGCATGATTTTATCTTGCCTACAGTTCTTTAGAAAAATATCTACTGGGCAAAACAAAGCACATTGACAACATTGATGCTGTTGGACAGATTGTGTCCCATTTGTATGAAATGAAAAATGATGGATCACTGAGATGGCATTCTTAATTCCCAATTCTTTTTTTTTTTTTTTTTTTTTAATTTTTTATTGGATTTTAGGTTTTGGGGTACATGAGCAGAGCATGCAAGATAGTTGCGTAGGTACACACATGGCAGTGTGCTTTGCTTTTCTTCTCCCCTTCACCCACATTTGGCATTTCTCCCCAGGCTATCCCTCCCCACCTCCCCCTCCCACTGGCCCTCCCCTTTTCCCCCCAATAGACCCCAGTGTTTAGTACTCCCCTTTCTGTGTCCATGTGTTCTCATTTTTCATCACCCACCTATGAGTGAGAATATGCGCTGTTTCATTTTCTGTTCTTGTGTCAGTTTGCTGAGGATGACGTTCTCCAGATTCATCCATGTCCCACTCCGCGGACACAAGGAGAGCTCCAATCCTGGGTTGTTCTCACAGCGCCGTCTTGAGTCCTCTCTCCAATTCCCAATTCTTAATTCCTAATTTCTCCCAAATTGTCCTTTGGGACAATGCCCCAAACCAGATGTCATCTCTCCAAGAGACATGCCTCTAGCAGTTTGATAAATCAAATTTTGTAAAAGGTGCTGCTGTATACTCATTAGCTGTGATTGTTTCAACTGTGCCGTCATGTGTGAAGCTGATCATGTGTTCTTGCTTACATAGACATCGAGGTCCATGCCAACATGCTTCTAATCAGAGTGCCCAGCTCACCACTTTTCATGGTCTTTAAAGCTATGCAAACAATTTTCTACAACTTACCAGAGTTTCTGCTTATAAGCCACCACCTAAATGGAGAGCTGCTTGGACAATGTTTATTTTTAAATTTAAATATGGTCCACGCTGCTAATTGATGGCAGTAACCATGTGGAAGCCATGCTGTCCTAAAATCATAGATCCATCGCCAAGAAGTCCTTGTGCCACTTTCTGGAAAAGCAAATAACAAACGTTTTGGGGACTTTAGACATCTTTCACATGCGCAGCACAACCCAATTCTCCGTAGTCCAGGAGAATCTATTGTATTAATATAGCACATGTGGAATACATACCATATGTTTAAATTAGAGCCAGCTAATAGTTCTTATATCTGAAAATCTTGGTGGTGGTGATGGAGGGGTGGAGTGGGGAGCATCAGCTTCCTGATTCCTGTGCCTATTGATCCTTGCTTATGTGGACAGTGTGTGTGTTTTGTAATTTTGGATTGTGAGCTATTCTTCAGGGGCTTTTTCCATGGTGATCCAGTGCAGGCTGAGGTGTGTGTTCCTCTACAGAGGTTTTTCACATGCTTTTGTTGGGGTCCTCAGGGTTATCACTGGCCTAGGCCACTTTTTATTTTAACTTCTCCTTAGATGGGTAGACCACACAATAGTGGTTCAACCTATGCCTCCAGCCTGCAGGAGGTGGGCTGCGGTGATCTGTTCTCGAGGAGGACATTTCTACCCTCTCCTACCACCCCACTGAGGCAGAGGCAGACAAGTTTCTTAGTAGTCTCCTTTTGTAGGTGGGAGAATTTTTTCCCTGTTACACTCTTTTACAGAGCAATGATCCTTTGAGAGTTCCAGGTTTATGTGGGAGTCTCAGTTCCCATCTCCCCATCCCCACTTCATGAAGGCCCTGGACTTCTTCTCTTGAACCATGTAGATGTTATGATCCAAACACCATGATACTGACCACCGCCCCTCCCCTCAGGAGAGCCAGTGCCAGTTCAGAGACTTGGTTCTGCTTTTCACATCCCTCTATGTATTTGACCATGGAAAATTCCTTACTTTCTTGAAAGCTCAGCTATGCATTTAGAAGGATATTTGTTATATTTTACTCAGACGTTCTACGTTGTTACACTTGATCTTTGCCAAAAGGCTGAGAAGCGATAGAATTTCTATGGTTTTAATAACAAAAGATTTTTTTCCCAAGATACTTCCTCTGCCAAGAACACATCATCACCATCCTGACAGAATTAAAATGTCTACTGGTGGGTGGAAGATGCTGTCTACATTTAAAGAGGAGTAAGGAGAAGGGGCCTCTGGCCTTCAAAAACTTTTAGATTTTTTTCCCTCTTAACTCACTCATAAGCTCCTAGAATTATTCTTTCAGTCATTCACTCAATTATCCTTATAGTCATAGATCATTCAATAAAACTTAGTTCCTACTATCTAGGCTTTCATTTTCTGCAAATATATTTTGTGTACAGCATCTGCTATGTGCCACACAGGTGCTCGTGCCCAGCAAGATCACACTAGATCCCTGCCTTCATGGAGGACACAAATATTAATCAGATAATCACATCAATAAGTATAAAATTGCAAATGTACTAAGTACATTAAAGTAGATGTGTGTGTTGCTGTGAGATATGTAACAGGGGCTTTGCCCAATTCAGGCTGAAAAGTGCTCATTTGAAGAAGTGAAATTGGAAACAAGAGTGGCTTTCACTAAGTTAAAAGAGGAGTGATGATTATTCCAGATAACGGAGCAGTATGTGCAAAGGCCCTGGGGTGAGGATGAATGAAAAAAGAAGTGTGGTGACATGGAAGAAGAATAGAAAAATATGGTTTCAGAAAAGGCTGAGAGGAGCTAGGCCTAAATCACCAAAGACCTTGTGGTTAACGTTAAGGAGTTTTGTATTTATCCCAGGAGTCCCCTAAAGAGCTTTAAATGCCAGAACAACACATCCTAATTTTCCTTCTAAGATCCTAAAAGATCTTTTTTATTTCAGTGAGGAAAACAAATTTGAGGAGGCAAGAGTGAGAGTAGAGACCAGTTAGGAGGCTGTTACAGTAGACAGAGTTGCTGGTAGCTCAGCCCCCATTTTGACTTTGTAGATGGGAAGACATGGGACAGATTTGAGATTTATGTAGCAGATAAAATTATTAGGAAACAGCAGAAAGATAGGACAGGAATAATTCTAAAGTTTCAGGCTTACGTTACTGGAGGGAGGGTAGTATTTCTTTACTGAGGTAGGAAACACCAGAAGAAGACAAAGTTTGGTATAAAGGTCACGGGTTTTTTAAATCAAGTTTGAGGTGTGTTTGAAACATATAACAGGAAAATAGAAAGAGACAGTTGGATATTGTGTATATGGATCTGGAAGTCAGAGAAGAGATCTGGAGATAGAAATATATGACTAATTTGCTTGTAGATAATCATTTAAGTGGTAGGCCTAGATGAGATTTCCTATGGAGAGATTATAGGCTGTCCCCTGGATGTAGGAACATGAAGGTTATTGATATGACTTTAGATGGGAGCTGATTTGTTGCTGAGATGGGATGAAAAGCTTGGAGTAGGATGTAAGAGAATAAGAAGAGAGAAAACGAAATCAGTGAGTATAGACAACCTCTTTCAAGAAGTTTGCCACTGAAGTTATATAAGGCTTTAATGGATGTTTAAAGGAAATTTGATTTCATTGTGATTGGAAGGCAGAATCTTTTTTTTTTTTGAGACGGAGTTTCGCTCCTGCTACCCAGGCTGGAGTGCAATGGCATGATCTCGGCTCACCGCAACCTCCACCTCCTGGGTTCAGGCAATTCTCCTGCCTCAGCCTCCTGAGTAGCTGGGATTACAGGCACATGCCACCATGCCCAGCTAATTTTTTGTATTTTTAGTAGAGACGGGGTTTCACCATGTTGACCAGGATGGTCTCGATCTCTTGACCTCGTGATCCACCCGCCTCGGCCTCCCAAAGTGCTGGGATTACAGGCTTGAGCCACCACGCCTGGCCGGAAGGCAGAATCTTTTAAAACAGGATATCAGTAGAAAAATATTAAAATGGCTTATTGATAATGAGAAGGTAGCCAAGATAGAGACATCAGTCAGCACAGAAAAGACTCAAAGGCACTGAACCAAGATTGAATTGTAATCATAGCTAACATTTATTGCAGTCTCACTGCTCTGCTAGGTGCCATTACAAATGTTTAACATGTATTAAAAGTCTGAATCCCACAGAACCTCTATGAGGTAGGTATGATTACTGTCTCTTGAGGAAAGTGAGAAACCAGAGAAACGACCTAACTTGCCAGGGAGGGAGAACAGTGATTTGAGAGCAGGCAGTCAGGTTGTGGAATCCATGGGATTTAAAAAATTTTCCTTTTTAATTGACAAATAATAATTGTAGATATTATATTCTTTTGGAGTACAGTGTGATGCTTTGATATATGTTTATGTCATGGAATGATCAAACCAAACTAACAAATCTATCACCTCACATATTCACTGTTTGCATGTATGTGTGTGGTGAAAATCTACTCTTGTAATATTTTTTAAATACACATTCTTAGTGGTGACGCTATACTGCTTCTCAGTATAGAGATGCAAAGTAAAGTATTTGAATCATCCATGAGCCAAGATACGGGCTCGTCCATCTACAGATATTGAAAATGTTATCGATTGTGCAGTTACTTTGAGGCAAAGTATAAATTAATGCCGACTCAAATAGTTGGTTAAAATTCCTTCGTGATTGTGTGTAAAGGGTGGCAGTAAAAAAATAAAAAGAAAAAAAGTCATTCTTGGCTTTGTACTCTAGAGCAAGACAGACATAAATGGAAGTGTCAGGAGAGCAGCTTTAGCTTTAATCAGTGGCCTTTAAGAAATATGTGTGCATTGTTCATTTAATTGCACCTGTAACTGCACGGGGCCTCACTGCTGAGAGTGTAGTAGTGAGCAGAATTCATAGCCATCTGAAGCACTCGCACCTCTCTGCCAAGAAGTGTCATCTGTGAGTTTCGTTAACCAGTGTCCTAAAATATATGACCTTTTCTGGGTCCCTGGGGAGTGGCTTTAACTGCAACCCATGTGTGTTTCTTTTCCTCCAAAGGCTTTAACAACACGGAGAGAACATGTGATAAAGAGTTTATCATACGGAGAACGGCTACCAATCGAGTTCTGAATGTCCTCCGTCACTGGGTCTCAAAGCACGCACAGGTAAGTCAGGGCACTCATTGATTACTGTCAGGGATTTTTTTAAATCACCTTTTTAAGTCGTGACACATGTAAGACACCTCCCGATTCTTTGGAGTTAAGTTTGAAACCTTGACACTGGAACTTAGGAAGGGAAGAAATAGGCTAGGCATACAGATCAAAGCAGACACACATGTCTTGCCAACATCCACTGTTTCAGATCTGCAAATGACATGACGCGGTGAAACGGGGCTCACCTGTCCCTGCCTCTTCTGAGGAAACAGCCCTTGCCCATGGGCACTTGAGCATAGAAAGGCCACTGTACTGTGCCACCTACCCTGGGAGCACCTTTCACAGGGTCTTCTCTGTAAGTGGAGCTCTGCTTGAGAGGCTGCCAGCTGTAGGCACCCCTGTCCCCCACCCAACTAGAGGCAAGCACCACAGTGCCCCCAGGGGCAGACAGCAGGTGTCCCCTGGAGGTCAATAACACTCTGGGATCTGGTCAGGGAGTGCTTTCTGGGCCTGATTCTGGAGATATTTTGCCTCATGCCCTTTGATGTATTGGTTCCCAATGCTGTTTTTAAATTGTGTTACACTGACAGGACACCCAATTGTGATCTGTTTATGCGTTTTCAGTGCAAGTTTGTAGAATTTATTCCCTTTTTGCAAAACAAATCAGGCGCCACTTTGTTCTCCTGGTGTGATGCATGCATAGTGCTTTTCTTACCCACTGCCACATGCCAGGCAGTCCCTCCTGGACACACACCTGCCTGGCACCCTGCAAGGAGCGTTTGAGAGAGAGAATGGGGCCCTGAATGGCTCAGAGCAGAGCATGTGAAGCATGTATTAAAAGAAATATAATTAAATTGTCAGTCCACTAATGAGACTCACGTGTTATAACAGAAAAAGAGAAGGTATTCCCAGATCTTTATTATTAGGTTGGTGCAAAAGTAGTTGCCGTTTTTGCCCATGTATTCTCAGAGGCCATCGTGTGTCTGCTGTGTCGTTCTTGGTAATGACAGTCTATTAAATAGGGTCATCATGAGGGCAGGCTCCTGAAATCCCTGTGGTAAGAGAATTTACTAATTAGGAAAAGTAGAATTTAAGCATCACCACAAGTAAGCCCATAAAAATTCTTAAATATTAATTAAAGAAAGATACATACTAAAGAATGTAAAAATTCCATCTTAGACACATCTTAAATAAATATAAAAATTTTTTAAATCCTATATTAATCAAATTCCAAGAACCATCTTAGCACATGAGAAATGTCAGTCTCTTTTCCCTGTAGTCTCAGTGAGCTGCTGGTAAATCCATTTTGCCTCACTGCAGATAAAACACTATCATGAATTTTAGCATTTACAACTTTTCCACTGTCTGATGGTCCATCTTATTCTTCTCTGATTTTTTTAACTCAAGAATCTGGACATTTAATTCCTGGGGCCCAAAGTGGCTTCTAAGATGCAAAGTAGCTTCCATAGACAAGGCTGAGCTGGTCCTCTCACCTGGCCTCAGCTTCCTCCTCCCTTCCAAATCTTCTTCCCAAAGCCCTCCAGCCTTTCTTCCCTATCCACCTGACTTCCCTTTTTTCAATCGCTAGGGCCCTCTTTTTCTAATTATCTCAAATAGGAATCCCTCCCAATTCACATATAATTTTTACAGTTGCTACAAAAATACCCCAAAGCAAATGACAGTATGCTGAGTGTTTTTATTTTTGGTAAAGAAAATTCCTAGATGGGGAGAGATTCATGTATGGAAGCCCTCGCTTACAATAAAGAGTTCTACAGTAAGGTTTGCCACCTGATTTGGCAGCTGAATTGTTTAGGCATTTCAGATGCTTTGTGACCTGAGTGACTGCAGCTGTGCTTATACATGAGCCAGCACATCCACTCCAGTTCCCGTTAGAGGGATCCTAGCTCCTCAGACTCTCCCTCGGGGCATAGGTGAGTGATATAAACAGCTCAAGGGTCCAGGCTTCTCTTCCGACCTTACCATGTGTAAAATACAGACCCTGGCTATTTCATTCACTGATGTACCCAAGGAAGCCGTCCCACGAAGTCTTTCCTTACCTCCCCTGCATGTGAGTGGGCCTCAGGAACTGCGGTTGGTTATCCATGTCCTGGTGGAACCTTGTCATGTGCATCTACTGTCACCTTCCTCATCCTCTCTGTATGAGCACATGACTGTGTGCAGGAGGACATTTCTGTGAAATGTCCACTTATTGGGAATTACTTCAGGGCATTTTTTTTCTTTTTTGCTGGCTTGAGTGTCCAGATTCCCTTTCTTCCTTTTACTCATTCACTTAAGGCTGCCTGCTCATCATTTGTCCTCCACAGTGGGCAGTCTGAGCAAGTCAAGGCAGGCTCTTGGTGATGGATTGGTAAGTGGTTCAGATAGGCAGAGCTGCTCTCAGTTCATGGTCCTGGGGCCTCATTGTGTGCCTCCTGTCACCAACTGTGAGCCTAGCCTGAGCCATTTCATTCAGAACACATGAAGGTGGCCCTGGCTTTGTGGAGCCTAAGCAAGCTGACTGGTGTGGTGCTTAAAGAAAGAGTAGGGCCGGAAGCAGTGGCTCACACCTGTAATCCCAGCATTTTGGGAGGCCGAGGCGGACGGATCACCTGAGGTCAGGAGTTTAAGACCAGCCTGGTCATCATGGGAAAACCCCATCTCTACTAAAAATATAAAAAGTAGCTGAACATGGTGGCAGGCACCTGTAATCCCAGCTACTCAGGGGGCTGAGGCAGGAGAATTGCTTAAACTCAGGAGATGGAGGTTGCGGTGAGCAAAGACCATGCCATGGCACTCCAGCCTGGGCAACAAGAGCAAAACTGTCCCCCCCACACCCCCTCAAAAAGAGTAACAGCCCATCTTGGTATCTTCATCCAAGTTTATCTGCAGGTCTGTACTCTCCCAAGGCAGCATCTAGCTATAGTTGGGACCGCTGGTCCGAAAACCTAAGCTGTAATCCGACTGCCAGCCCACCCTCACCCTGGTTGTCTTTGGTTTTCACATCGTAAAGTGAAGCGCTTGGATAAGATGATTTTTAATTATCGGATTCACTTTTTACTAGTTGAGTCCATTTCAGGAAGAATATAGCAGTATCGTGGCAACCTGATTATTTTGAATCAGTAGCTTTTAAAAAATGAGTAGGAAGTTGAACTCATCTCAAAACTACAGCCAAGCATGGTAACAACTACATTTTTTCTCACATGGTAAACTACCCAGAGAGGCCACTTCGATTTCTAGAAACAGAAAAGCTGTAGCTCTACTCAACCAAGATGTAGATTTACTCACAACTAATCTAGACAATCAAGGCTACCGCAGAGAATTAGATATCATGTATTTATTTACCATTTTTTATCAAAGGTAACTAATATTGGCAGATACTATCCTGACCTTTATTCAGGAGAAATAAAAAAGTTGCAGAAGTATGGGGGTAAGGGTAGGGGTTGGCTCTCCAGAGAAGTAAGAGTGCCCCGGGATACCACCTCCTAACTCTACCCCCATGTGGTGCTAGGAGAGCATTTCTTCTAGAGCCTTCTAGTTTTTTCTTTAGTTAATATTTTGGGAGTTAATAATTATGATGTCTCATTTTTAGAGGGTTCTAAAAATCTTCCTATGTGAATACTTTCTGGCCTGTATTTTGTTACACATTCTCAGTCATTAGTTGCCTTTTCAGTTGAAAGTGAAGCCACAGGCCCAAGCTGGGTTTCTGCCATGTGCCTTGTGTATAGATCAGCAGAGGGAGCAACAGCCCAGGGTCAGGGGACCAGTGTTCTTTCTCCAGCTCTGCCACTGTCACTCCTATGGGGCCCCAAGCTGGTCTCTCTGCCTCTTCGGGTCTTAGTTTCCTCTTCTGAAAATGAGAACAACCATCTCTGCTTTACCCCTCCCAAGGATGTGGTGAAGTTAAAGGTGATGTTGAATTAAGCATAAAGCATGATATTGATGTGTGCAATGAAATTCCTTTCAGCTGCGGACAGGAGAGATGCACTTTTCATCGCCCCACAACCAGCCTGTAAGCTCCTTGCTTGTCTCATTCATCCTTGCATCTCCTTTCACATAGTTCTGCAGTGCTGACCACATGGCAGATGCCCAGTTAACACTTGTGAAATTGAGTTTCTATTTTAATGTTTCTGTTGCTCATTCTTTCCTGGAGGTCGTTTTCTGGCCTTTAATATTTCCAAAGTCAGCCCAGACAGAGACTAGAACCACTAATCGATCAGAAATCCAGGCTGTCTAAGTAAAGGAAGTGTTTTCATTAGATGTCTACACACTTCTTGAGCATCTCCTGCTGGGAAGCCTTACATATCATTTACACAATTCCCAGGTCCCTGCAGGTGTCAGACCTGTAGTGCTATTAACCAAATGCTCCCATGATTGCTTTTGTCCTTTGTGCACAGACAGATGAATGGGGGCTGGCTACAGACATTTCAGATCTATGCACAAGTCTCTATCAAAGCCTTTCATGTATGATCTATAGCAATTTTGGTTTTCCTCAATTATCTTATTGACCAACCAGTTCTGAAGAGACGTTCTGTCCAGTTATTCGAGGCATTTCTCAGACCATGAGTGACACTGGTGAAAGAGCTGCAGCTGTGTCTGCAGGTTACCACTGGCTCCATCAGGCTCTGGGTACCGTTTGAGTGACAAGTGGCTGAGAATGAAACAGTCACATATTTTCTTAATTGTAGGCTTAGGGGAATGTTTTTAGAACATGAGATCAGACAAAAATGACTTACCTACATAAAAATCTCCTCCCCAAAGGAGTTTGCAGAGGAATACTGCTACTCCCTTTTCTGTTTTCTCACCTCCTTGATTCATTCACTAATAAGAATTGGGCACCAGAATGTTCCAGACATTGGGGTAGGTGTGGGAGTGAATAAGATCCATGCAGGCTTTAACCTCAAGGGGCTTCCAGCCATTGGGAAAAGACCCAATAATAGCCACTGGACTTAACAAAATTACATGTGTGGCCGGCTATTAAATCAAATTCTTCTGATTGTTTCTGACTTTCAGGCAGAGGACCAAAGTCACACGGGCAGGTAAAATAGGTAGCAACAGCCTGTGTGGCCTTGAGTGGCTAGGTCACCTACACAAGACCAGCTAGGAACTCGTGAAATCAATCCTGCTAGCAATTGTGATCGCCCACCTGTGGGAATTGAGGCAGAAGAGATCAAGGAGAGAGAGAATTGAGGCAGAAGAGATTTCTAGAGAGAGTTGTCTGTAAGCTTCTACCACTATGAGGAAGGCAGGGAGATGCTTCCTTTTCACTTCGAGCCACATGAGAAATGCTTCAAGGAACCCACCCAGGTAGCCTCTCCCCTGAAAGGTGCTCACTGGGCAAAAGGAAGAGTGGTGGATGTACTAGGAGTGAGATGCATTCACATGTGTTTCAGTGAACCAGGTGGATCCATGGGGAGTCCGATCCGGATGGTCCTGCATCCTGCCCAAGTGGACTGCCTGGAGGGCTGATGCGTAGACGAGGCTGGGTGAGGAGGACCACTGGCAGCCCAGGGCCTGGGGCAGTTGAAAGTGACTCACAGGAGGACAGACATTGCCAGAGTCAGGGGAGCTGGCCCTAAGTGTCCCATAGGGAGGTCTTCAAAATCTCACCAAAGTGCCCCACACAGGAAAAGCTGGCCACTTCCCACCTGCCATATCTAGAGAGATCCAGGGCCGGGCTCCCTCTACACTATCACACCAAAACTGTTGCTTTCCCCTGGGCCTGAGCTGTGGGATCAGAAGCAGTAGCCAGCTAGTGGGGAGGTGGTGGAGAGAGCAGAAAGGGCCTCCTGTGCAGGCCACCGGGCTGGAAGCAGCTCACACCAGGGCTGGAGAGAGGCTGGACTGAGGTTTTGAATATACTGGACTGGACATTTTGACTGTTGAAATGAGACCATTCTTGTAACTAAAAAGTACTGGAAGACATTGGTGCCTGCCCAGAACTCCATGCCAGGAGGTGGGAAAGGATAGACTGCTGACTGCTTTGCTGGGACTGGCACGAAGCAGTAATGCCGTTTGGTGCTTCCATCGTTACTTACGGTGCAGGGAGTCTAGGGTGCCTTGGGAGAGCAGTTTCACAGAATCTATCAAAATAGCTCAGCTGTTATGTTTCTAACTTGCTTCAGTCCTCTTACATTCATTTTATGGTGAAGAAAGAGATACGTATTTAGCTAATAGTGAATAACTTGAGTTCACATTTCAGTTGATATGCTTTTTGGCATTTTTATTGAAATATCACATACTGCATAAAAGGGCACTAAACTTCAGTGTGTAGCTCAGTGTCTTTCTGCCTGTGTATGTACCCATATAACTGCCACCCACCCCAAGGTCTGGGACTTTTCCAGCACCTGAGGGGTCCCCCAAGTCTCTGCCTCTCTTCCTGAGTCTTACCTGTGTACTATTAGTTTTAGCATTGTTCCTTTTGACATTATGAGCGTTACATATATTCAGGATAAAATCCTTTATCTGTCCAATGATATTCACTTACCCCAATTTGTTCTTTTACATTTAACATTGCTTATATTTTACGTATATACACCCTTTTCCCATTATAAGAGGGTTTTGTATATACTTTATCCTCTACACACACACACACACACACACACACACACACACACAGAATCCTTATCACTCTTTTGTTAAAATATATATTCCCTAATACTTTCATAACACAATTAACAAATAAACACAGTCTGGGGTAGAAGACGGGAATTAGCGGATCTCACAACCCCATTCTAGTCACTCATAGCAGCTGAGGTGAGAGTTTTTACATCTCCAAAAAAATCACAGTCGGAGTCAAATTCAGTCCCAGTGTGCCTTTGTAGCAGAGCTCTCAGAGCTGGGGGGACTTGGAAGCCGTCTGGAGCTGTGACAGTAGGGTGATCTGGATCAAAACCCCTGCTCTGGCATTTATTGGCTGTGTCTGAGCAAACTATGTAGCTCCTCCAGGCCTCCATTTCTTCCTCTGTAAAAATGGGGATGATACCACTTTTTCCTTTGTGTGATGGTGAGGATTATTATATGAGTTAAAACATACAGAGTAGCCGTTACAGAGGGAGGTTCAAAGCACTGCAGATCCTGCTCTTGATAGAGATAATCTTGTAAAGGCAGCATCTGGTCCAAACCCAGACCTTCAGGCAGGCCAAATGCTGTTACCCATATTTGACCAGTGAACCACTTCAGTCTCAAAGGGGTCCAGTCAACATTGCCCAGTTAAACTTGCTGTGATGGTGGAAATGGTCTACATCATGGTGTCCAGGACAGTAGCCTCTGGCCACATGCAGCTAATTGCTCACTTGGAATGTAGCTAATGTGGCTAAAAAGCTGGTTTTGATGTTACCCAATTGAATTAAATGTAAATGGTCACATGTGACTAATGGTTACAGTATAAACAGCGCAGATCTCGACCACTCAAAAGTACCATAGAGAAACAAACTCAGCTGTCAACATCCCTTCCAGTCTCCTGCAGTGCCTCGTTCCTCTGAACAGGAACCCCACTGGCAGCCTCCACAATGGCTCCAGCAATAAGCCTGCTGAAGGCAGCACGTCTATATTAGGTTTATGGAGAGAAAAGCAAAACCTTTACGTAACCTCGTGTTATCTCAGAGAAGACAATGGCTCTTTCCCAGTGAGAAAACCAACCAAGGAGCATCCATCTGCCCCACAGAATTTAGGTTTTGGGGCTGCAGTCCCAGGTCTGGGGTAGAGTGGGGACACGCCCTCTGACTTGTTAAGGTGGAAAAGTGGGTGCCGGTGTAATGGCCTCTGCTTAGTATGTTCAAGGTCTCAGGGATCAGATTTTCCCAAAATGTGAGTGTACACAGTTTGTCTCTTTTGTTTCTTATTTTGACAGACGGCAGGGGCCCCTTCTACATTTTTTTGTTTATTTTTTGGCATTGCCTAGTGAAACACACAATTCTGTGTTGATGAGAGCCCTGAGTTCAGGTTCGTTCATTGCTCCAAATCCGAAATGGAGGTTGGGCCAGGACAAACACAGCACAGAATTTTCTGTGTGGGCGGGAGAACAAGAAGCGAAAGAAACAGGCAGCTGCTGAGCAGGCAGCAGCTGTCACCTTTCCTGACGGCTCCTGGCCTGCTTCCAGCCCTGCCCCTCCTCGCCCATCTGGGCTCGTGCCGGCAGCCACAGGGTACTTTTCAATCACACTCCCTGCCCAGTCTCTGCCCTTAAAGAGCGGATCTTCTCTTCCATTGGCAAGGCAATCTCAGCATACCAGGCCTGACCTTTGAGCTCCTTGTAGGAGAAAGTGGCCTCTCGGCTGTGAGTGCGGCTTCTTGTCCCCACTTCCTGAAGATGCTCAAGACGTTACAAGCCCCTTTCCCTAAGTCTTCACCATGGCCGGATGAGACATCTGGTGGAGAAGTGTGTCACAAGGACTCTGAGCAAGGAGGAGGAACCACTGAATTGCATGGAAATAACCTGGGAGCAGCCTGAAGTTTGGTGTCGGTTTAGTTAGGTTACGGGGCACATGGTCTTTTATGGGTGACTTTAGAACCTGATTCTTAGAATGAAGGTAGGTAGTTTCCTCTGTGAGGATGAATTCTGAATGACAGAAACCCAATTAAAAAAAATAACATACTATATCCTTACTATATCAGACACTGTCTTAAGTTGTTTTCAAATATTAAGTCACTTACTGTGACTTGACTCATTTGAGGAAGAGGAGGTTGATACTGTTATTACCTCTGTTTTGCACTTGGGGAAATGGAAGCTCAGAGAGACCGAGTCATTTCCCTGAGGTTCCACCGATAGCAAATGGCTGCAGCTGGTGTCAGTCCCTGCTGTGTGGCTGCACAGTTTTCGCCGGGCACTCTGAATCTTGCAGCCTCTCCATCTTGCTGGCCAACTCTTGAGAGGCAGACTGCTCAAAATGTGAAATGTAAAAACCCACTTCTGACTCAGGACAGTGAGAATAGCATATGTCAACACTGCCAAGGCTTTCTCTATTTCTCAATCTTTCCTTAGGAAAGTTACTTTTGACCACGAGTCTATTTTGTGTTGCTCCAACATAGGTTTTGTACTTGCTAAAGGCTGGTGCAGGGAGGAGCGCTGCACCCCTGCTGACAACCACTGCAGCACCTCCCAGGCTGAGATGGTGGCAGCAGACACCCCTGCCAGCCTCCCCAGGCCACGTGCCTGCTGGAGGCACAGTCAGAGCTGCCCGCGGTGAAGCACCAGGAAAACTCCACTGTTCCTGAGGCCTCAAGACCCCAGACATCCCACCTTGACAGATGGGTGAGATGCTGCCCACTGCTCAGGGCATAGAGTGCCATGAGGCTCCTGGGCCTGTCCCCAGCCAGTGGGAGATGATGGGGATACCAAGAAGAAGAAGAAAAAAATTAGTCTCAATGTGAGATGCCAGCAGCTATGAAATGTTTTTAAATGACTAGTGAGTTGTATACTACTTCAACCTTGCAAATGGTGTTTTATGTTTGTTTGTTTGCTTGTTTAAGAGATGGGGTCTTGTTCTGTCACCCAGGCTGGAGTTCAGTGGTACGATCGTAGCTCACTTTAGCCTTGACCTACCCCTTGCCTCAAGCGATCCTTCCACCTCCACCTCCCAAAGTGCTGGGATTATAGGCATGAGCCACTGTGCCCAGCCACAGATGGTTTTATACAATCACCAAGTCAGAGGATAATCGATGGCTTGTATCCTTTTTATGTCAGTCCCACCCTTTTATTATTTATCAGCACCCATTCACTTCTAGCTGTCCACATGCCATCAGCCTCTGCGTATCTCAGCTAAGAGATCCCAAACATCCACCAGGCACACACCAGTGTTTGTCCACAAACAGATTTCCCATGACGGCAGCCGAAATGAAATAGAGAATGCTCCATTTAATTGAAATAGGCCAGCAGCTTCGGTTCCTTTTGGCCCCTTCTGACTTCCTGGACAAGTAGACTGACCCTTAGCTTCACCGCGGTGCTGGATCCTGCCACGTTCTTTTACTGACAATGGCCCTCTCCTTCTCCCCTCACAACAGATGCCTTAGGCATCACATTTTGCTTTAGTTCTTCAGAGATTCCTGTGTCAAAAAGGTCTCAGATGAGGGAGACATCTGGAAACTTGCACACTAGTTTGGATTCCATTGTGAGCTGGCTAGTAACTTCCTCATTTGTAAAATTGGCAAATTGATCTGTGTGGAGTTGCGATGCACAAATGAACTATTTGTTATATTTCTCTGGAAATATGAAATATAAGAAACTATTATCTTAGAAGTATGGATTTTCTTTTTAATTCCAAAGATAGATTTTTATTCTCTAACTCTTTCTCTCTGGTCCAGACAAACAACCACCAAGTAAGAAAATCCTAGGTCCTTGAACTACTTACCAGAGTTTTTTCTCATCTTTTATGTGTCCCTATTGTTATCCTTTAAACTCTCCTTACAGTAAGACATTTACAAAAGGATTTATTAAGTTAGCATGAGCTAGATTTAAGCTTTTAAGAAGCGTGTCTTCAATGGCACTTATTTTCAGTTTTCATTAGCTGTTGAAACAGAAACATTTGTCCCATTGAACTTTGGGATTCTTTAACCCTTTGTGGATGGATTTCGTTGATGGAATTTTATGTACGTTGGTAGCTTCTTATCTCTGTTGTAAGAGTTATCTGATGCAAGTGCCATGGGGAGCCCTTATTTTTCCTAATTTTCCTCCCTACTCTTGTAATTACTGTTGGACCTTAGAAGCATTTCTGGAGACTGTGGCATACAACCAAGCCCTCAGGATGGGGAACAATGATCCAGCCAGACCTGGCTCAGTGCCCTCCATCACTTTAGAGGTGCCTCAGGATGCCAAGAGCCAACTTAACACTTATGTATCAACGGGTTCATCAGGCCCCACAGTTCTGCCTTGTCTGTTGCGTTTCTCTTTGTGTTCCTCTCCTCTCCACTGTGTTCTCAGATGCCCCTAACTTCTGGCTCCCAATCTCTTTGCATAAAGTCTCTCCTTGGGTGAATGTCAAAGATACTACTTCTTTTACATTCCTGTGACTCTGAGCGCGTCTTCTCCACGCCCCTGTGACTCTGAGCGCGTCTTCTCCACGCCCCTGTAACTCTGAGCCTGTCTTCTCCTTGGGGAAGGAAGGATGCACCCACTGGCTTTCTTTATATTAGTCTTTTTCCCTCCTATGGATCAGGGTTAAAAAAAAAAGTGTAACTAATAGACTACTTTTTAGTTATATTGGAGTTAAACTAAAAGATAATTTTGTTGGCAGGGGGCATTATTTACTTAAGAAAGTTAAATACAGTTTTAAGCATCAGGAATAAAAGGAGGCCCTTCCAGACTTTTCTTTTTCCCTCTGGTCTTTGTCATTTTCTTGAAAACGACAATCCATATAAGTTAACCACCCACCTAACGGAAAATACAGCATTTGAAAAAAAAAGATTCTCTTTTGTTCCGGTAAACTTATTGCCCTCTCTTATGTTTTTCAATTAGAATGTTCTTTTTCATCGTGTGAACAACGAGGCTTTTAAAATATTTTTTAAACGAACTGATTCCGTTTTGGGACATAAAGATGTAAGCTTGAAAGCTATCTGATTCTGGGGTTGTGGGGCAGTATTTAAAGATTCCTGTATGCACAGCTGTTCAGAACTACGGACTGAATTTTAGCAAGTCATTCAAATGCAGAGTCGTTTGTCAGAAAATGTTCAAATAAATGGTTTTCCTGATGGTTTTTTCCTTCTCGCTGAATTAGTGTCATTCATTGCCATTTGCCTTGTCCCAGTTATTTTTGTTCTAAGATAGCTTCCACATTTTCACTGTGCCTTCTCCCAGTCGCCTCCCACTTCACATCTGCTAAACTGATTTCCCAAACCACCAGTTTAAGACTTAAGTAGTTTATTACCACTTGTCTCAAAGTCAAGTACTCTCCCCCATGGACTTGTATGCATTCATTCAACAAACATTTGAGGGCTGACCAGGAGCAAGGCACAGTGCTTACCAGATTTGGGCTTTAATTGTCTGTGGGTTTTACTACCTGAAACGTAAGTCCCTAGATGACTGTCAGGCATATATTTTGTCTATGTTCTGTTCCTCTTTGAAGATTCAAGAACCTCATGAGTAGTTAATGACTAGTAAGTGCTGAATGTGTATTGGAAAGTTTAAAATTACTGTGGTATTGCTGTGTAGGGTTTAATTCCAAACTTATTGCCTTTTCTTATGTTTTTCAATCAGAATGTTCTTTTTCATCGTGCGAACAAAGAGGCCTTTAAAATATTTTTGTAGTTAGGCAATGAAAAATGCCAGAAAATGCCGCCCTTCCACTTTTCCAGCAAGAAGTTCTGATTCAGAGTCATTATTGCCCAAAGGTGGCACCCATGCAGGCAGGCCAGGGATGGTGGCCGGTGGGCAAGGTGAGCAGGTGCCCTGCAGAGCCTCCCGTCCCAGGTTTTAGCCAGCACAGTCTCCCCTGGAATAGGGTTGCAGTGTTAAAGTTTTGAATAAGGTTTTCTCTCCTCAGAAGAGTTGAAAACCATGTTGGTTTAGGCGTGTTGTCTCTAGTCCATGAACATGAGGAATCCAAGTGTACCCCAGACCTGTCAAGCCTGACTTGCATATATCATGATCATTCAGTGTCTTTGCCTCAGTTTCCCAGTTTACAAACCGGCCTGAATCTAATCTAACTCTACACCACAATTTAAATTATATTCTTCATTTTGTGTAGTGAAAGAAAACAGTAGTATGCTTTTCATTTTCTTAAAAATCATCAAGTTAAACCCCATCTCTTATTTCTGAACTCAACACATCCTGAGTCCTTCTTTATAAGCTCTTTGTTCCAGATTTTAAAATTATTTGTGTGATAGGTGATGGGGAGGAAGGCAGCACATCACACTGCCATGTGTGTTCCTAGGCAACAATCTTGTATGTTCTTCACATGTACCCCAAAACCTAAAATGCAATTAAAAAATTATTTGTGTGATTTCAATCCACTCTGCAGTATTTCCACTTTCCTTTCAAAACCTCTGGCCACCATTAGGAATATACTGTACTGATTACACTGAGAAAATTACTCTCATAATTCTCTTTAGCCTCAAACTGCGTTTATTGAAGCAGATTTTACCAATGTCCTACAGTACCCTTGGCCATGTATAGTAGATTATTAATTACTACCTTGCTCTCCTGAAAGAATGAATATAATTTCTAAAATGCCTAAGCTATCAACAGGGATTAGTTTTAAGGTGCTAGAGAACCTCATTTATTGTTTTGCAAATGATTTTTCTGGTGTTTGATCTAGTCTCATTCATGCAAACTAGTTTATTTAGTCTGGAAACATTAGTTTCCAGATCCCTGTCTTACGTGGTCATTGGTAAAGGGAAATAGTTCCAGGCTCAGCAACTGTTTTGCATTTCAGTCTACTCTTCCCCAAGCCAGCTGCCACTAATTCACTGATAGCTGTTTTTTTCAAGAGGCTGAGTGGTTGTAGCAGTTAAAAACTCAGCCTTAAGCCAAGAGTTTAGCCTGGATCTAAATCCTGGGCCTGCCGTTTGCTAACTGTGTGACCTTAGATAAGATACCTAGATTTTCTGTACCTGGACTTCCCCATATGCAGAATGGAAATCATGATAGTAACTATGCTGCAGGATTGCTATTGACGATTAAATGAGATAATAAAGTGGTTAAAATGTGGCTGAGTGTGGTGGCTCACACATGTAATCCCAGCATTTCGGGAGGCCAAGGTAGGTGGATTGCTTGAGCCCAGGAGTTGGAGACCAGCCTGCGCAACACAGAGAGAGCCCCATCTCTTAAAAAAAAAGTCTTAAAAGTTAGTCGGGCATGGTGGCATGTGCCTGCAGTCCCAGCTACTCAGGAGGCCGAGGTAGGGGGAATCCCTTGAGCCCAGGAGGTCAAGACTGCTAGTGAGGCGTGATCACGTCACTGCACTCTAGCCCTGGGGGAGAGTGAGACCCTGTCTCAAAAAAATTACCTAGCATGGGACAACTTCTCATTAAGTCTTACTTATAATTACTTTAGGAAGGTTTTTTTGTTGTTGTCTTTTTTTTTTTTTTTTTGAGCTGATCCAGGGAAAATGCTGATTTTCCTAATTATTTATGAACATGTTGAGTAGAGTCAATACAATCTTGGTAAAATAGACTCATCTCACAATAGCATCTCCCTTGAAGGATTCTGACATCATCAGTGGGCAGTATTTTGCTCCTAAGCATGTGCTGGGTGCCACACTCCATCCCTTGACAGTTTTTGTCTTGCTTCCTGCACTTTTTGCAGGTGGTTTCCAGACTGCTGTGTTTCCAGACCCAGCCTCTCCTAAGGGTCAGTAGGGTGTCCCCAAGCCCCGCCTTGCAGATGGATGCCCTCCTTAAGCCGCTCCTGGTTTCTTTGGTTAATGTTTCTTTCACGTGCAAACCCACCCAGAAGTCTGTTTGCTGCTCTGTCACCACAGAGCCTTGTTTGTTGCGTTGCTCAGTAATTCTCGTTGAAGGAACAAGAGCTATGGGCTCCTTTTCAGAGAATGAACTGTAAATGTCTTGTATTTTCTGAGCGCTCCACCTTTGAGAGCAGGGCTGTTTCTTTGTTCGAATCCTCTGTCTCTGCATCCCTGCTTCAGGAATTGGAAAACAAAAACTAAACTAGATGCTGCTGCTTTGATAACTTCGGTAAGTACCTCGGAGTCGCTTGGGTGCCATAGATTCGCTCTACTGGCGCAGGAGGCTTTGTGCGGCGTTGTGTTATAACCACGGGCCGGTGGCGTCCCTCCTCCGGGCCTGCGGGCTCCACCCAGAAGCCCTCGCCAGGTCAACGCCGACCCGGGAGCGCCATCTTGTGGGCGCCTCGATTGCCGCCTCCGAGCAAGCGCTCGGGTAAATCTTACTCCACCGTTTCAGGACTTGGGGAAATGTAGCGAAAAATTAACATGCTGGACAATTACAACATGGCTGTCAGCCGGACATTAGCAGTCACTTATCTCTGGATTGAAATAGGGCAAATGTCTTTTTGCTGCTTTGGATTTCTTTTATTGAGCAGCAGCTTCTATATTTTTAACAGGGACTTTTGAATGACCAATTCTGTATTTTACATGCATTTGTAAAAAATAAAGTCATCCACTCTAGTTAGTACATCAGAAGATCTAGATTTCTTTTACTTTTTTAGGGTTTTTTTGCATGGCTTTTTTTTTTTTTTTTTTTTTTTTTTTTGGCGGGGGTGGGAGCGGGGGCGGGTAGATAAACAGAGGTAATGTAAAGTCTCCCTACTCAAAATGTGGACTCTGGACTAGTAGTATCAGCATCGCCTGGGAACTTGTTGGAAACACAGAATTCTTATCCCGGTTCCAGATCCTCTGAATCAGAATCTGATTTTAGCTAGAACCCCTAGTGAGTCCAGTGCATGTGACAGTTTAAAAAGGACAAGTATAAAGGACTGTGAAGGAGTCAGAAGGACTAGTGTTCTTGTCCCAGCCCCTCTGTCTCCTCATGTTTCTCAGCCCACGCGATCACCTCTCTTCAGCCTCTGTGGCCCGTATGTGATGGGAGACCATGAGATTATGGTTTCTGTCTTGTTTGATGCTAGGTCAGCTGAGGAAGAATTCAAATTATATACAAGGCTGGGTACTGTGGCTCACACCTGTAATCCCAGCACTTTGGGAAGCCAAAGAGGGCAGGTCACTTGAGGTCAGGAGTTCAAGACCAGCCTGGCCAACGTGGTGAAACCCCATCTCTACAAAAAATACAAAAATTAGCTGGGCATGTTGGTGTATGCCTATAGTCACAGCTACTCGGGAGGCTGAGGTATAAGAATCCATTCAACGTGGGAGGCAGAGGCAGCAGTGAGCCCAGATCATGCCACACTCTAGCCTGGGCAACAGAGTGAGACTCTGTCTCAAAACCAAACAACAGCAAAATATTATATGCAACAGGTCACTTTGTACATTGTAAAAACCTGTGCAAATGTAAGTGAAAATTATGAATGGCAAAAATTCTTCCATTGAAAACTCCACTATCGGAGAGTCTGCTTTGCATTATATCAGAGTCTGATTTATACCATCAGCAGCTGAGCAACTATTCAACTGCGACTATTTGTCATGCTTCAAATAGTGTCTCAGCAGATTTCATGAAGTCTTTCAAAGGTCCCTCTCAGGCCAGTCATCCCAGAATTCAAAATAATCTGATTATATTAGGTTTTCCTTAACAAGACCTTTCACACACTTGCTGTCCTGGGGCCCCAGAAGGGTCCGCAGTTGAGCCCAGCATGAAGCACAGTAGGTACTCACTAATGCCGTTGATTAAACCACTAATTGGCCCTCAGCACGGTCCAAACAGTAACCCGATATCCTTCACACTAATTGTGCATTCATGATAATCAGATTATTTGCATCATTAGAGACCTGACATAGCTACATGAGGACTCGGTTGTCTTACTAATACATATGAAATATTCATTAAGGAAATCAAGTCCTATTGGCTGAGAAATCCTCTGGTAATGCACACAGATTGACAAAGGTGAGAGCATTAACTGCTTACAAACATCATTTATCCCCTTTACCTTGAAATGAGGGAGGGAGTGGAACAACAAAAAAAAGAATACCGGCAAACTATTACTCTCTTCTCTTTACATACATTTTCAAAGAAAAATTAATAGCGAGAAGGTGTTTGGCAATAAATAGGTGAAATTGTAGGAAAACGTATCATCTGAAGCCTTACTATTTATAAGATATTAACATCTATGTTGCTGTTGGTCCCCAGCGGTTTCTGAAGAATTGGGACTATGTCAAACAGTGAAAAGTAAAATACTGGGAATAATTTGTTACATCATCTGCCACCAAACTGAGGTACAAAAATACTCAATTCAAATTAGATTAGAGCTGCATTGTCTACGGTTTATGAAATTATGATCTTAATTTTTTTTTTTTACCAAATACAGTAAAATCTTGCTGTTTCCTTTTTATCTGATTCGTTGCAATTAACAGTGTTCTCTCCAATCATTTAAAAGGGTTTGGAATGTCAGTGCTTCAAAATTACTTTCCCTAAAGTTAAAATGTGATTATAAGTCACTTTCTATGAGGGAAAATTAACACTCATGTCTGTACATATAAAGATGTGGTCTCTCAGAGTAAGATCCTCAAAAGCAGGACTTCGCCGTGTTCAGTTCATCTCTGAATACCTAACAATTCCTCTATGCTGCCTGTATGTGTTTTATAAGGATACATTCAATTAAGAATGTCAGAGACACATTTTTGTTCTTTTTGTTCTTTTTTTCCTACATTCACCTTGAAAATTTTCAAATTGAGAAAAAAATTGCCAGAATAAAAGAAAGTACACTGATACACATCTAGAATCCCTCAGTAATCATTCACATGTTTAACATATGAATTCTCTCTCTCCCCACTCCAAGAACAAAAACTTGTTCTTTAAAAAAAATTTTGCCTTTTTATTTTAGTTCGGTGGGTATGTGTGCAGGTTTGTTATGAAGGAATACTACGTGGTGCTAAGATTTGGATCTCCACCCAGATAGTGAACATAGTACACAATAGGAAGTTTTTCAGCCCTCGCCCCGGTACCTCTCCCTCATTTTGGAGTCCCCAGTGTCTACTGTTGCCATCTTTATGTTCATGTGATCCCAAGATTTAGCTCCCACTTGCAAGTGAAAACGTGATATTTGGTTTTCTGTTTCTGCATTAGTTTGCTTAGGATAATGGCCTCTAGCTTCATCCATGTTGCTGTGAAGAACATGATTTCATTTTTCATAGCTGCATAGTATTCTGTGGTGTGTGTGTACCACATTTTCTCTATCTGATCCACCACCGATGGCCACCTAAGTTGGTTCCATGTCCTTGCTGTTATGAACAGTGCTGCAATGAACTTGCGAGTATATGTGTCTTTTTGGTAGAACAATTTATTTTCCTTTGGGTATATACCCAGGGATGGCTGAGTTGAATGGTGGTTCCATTTTTAGTTCTTTGAGAAATCTCCAAACTGCTTTCCACAGGGACTGACCTAATTTGCATTCCCACCAATAGTGTATAAATGAAAAAACCTGCTCTTGCTTGAAGGTTCCTAGCTCG
This sequence comes from Callithrix jacchus, assembly GCF_049354715.1. Taxonomy (NCBI): domain Eukaryota; kingdom Metazoa; phylum Chordata; class Mammalia; order Primates; family Cebidae; genus Callithrix; species Callithrix jacchus. The sequence goes on along the minus strand of NC_133503.1, from coordinate 129,765,109 downwards.
AAGATTCAAGCTCTTAGAACAGGCTCTGGTGATTGAGGAACAGCTGCGCCGGGCTGCTTACTTGAACATGTCAGAAGACCCTTCTTACCCTTCCATGGCCCTCAACCTGCTTTGCTGAGGTGGAGTGTTTGGCGGAAGGTCATCAGCACCTGTCCAAGGAGTCAATGGCAGGAAACAAGCCAGCCAATGCAGTCCTGCACAAAGTTCTGAAACAGTTGGAAGAACTGCTGAGTGACATGAAAGCTGATGTGACTCGACTCCCAGCTACCATTGCCCGAATTCCCCCAGTTGCTGTGAGGTTACAGATGTCAGAGCGTAACATTCTCAGCCGCCTGGCAAACCGGGCACCCGAGCCTACCCCATAGCAGGTAGCCCAGCAGCAGTGAAGATGCTATTGATACCACCTCCACCACTGAGCAGTGACCTTCCTCACTTTTCTCTTGTCCCAGCTTCTCCCTTGGGGGCCTCAGAGACCCTCACCTTCCTTCTGCCCATCTTCCATGTTGTAAAGGAACAGCCCCTGTGCACTGGGAGAGGGGTGGGTGTGAGGGGCAGTGGTGCCCTTCCTGCAGGAGAGACATGCAGCAGTACATCTGCAGGAGCTGGTGGGCTGGCCTTCAGGACCCTGGCTTCTCCCCACTGTAAACCCCTGTTACAAACTGTTGTGGGTTCCTGCCAGGCTTGAAGACAATGATCGAAATTTCTTCCTCCTTTTGGTTTTATTTTGTTGGCTTATTTTATGTTTTCTTTTCTCCTTTTTTGGGGGTATTCAGAGTGGGCTGGGCCCCTGGGCGAGACACAGCTACCTCTGTTGGCATCTTTTTAATACCAGGAACCCAGCAGCTCTAGCCACTGAGCAGCTAAATGAAATAAAGTAGAAAAAAAAAAAAATGATCCAAGATGGCTGATTGCTAACAGTTCGGGATTGTAGCTCCCAGTGAAAGCGCAGAGAACGAGAGGACGCCACACTTTCAGATGAATTTTGTTGCTCACGGACCAGAAGATTCCCAGTGGAGGGGCCCCACGGGTCGCTAGCGCGACTCTTGTGGCCAGTGCAGCAGTTTTGCCGGTGCCTTGGCGTGGCAGCTCTTCATGCAGAGTAAACGGGAGGAGATTCCCGGACAGAAGAGCACCATCAGTTTTATCGCTGCTGTTTTGGCCAGTGCAGTGGGTTGCTCGGATTCCAGCTCTGGGAATCAATAAACTGGGCGTCCACTCAGAAACCCAACTAGAAAGGCAATAATTGTAGAGACGACAGATGGATACATTTATAACAAAGGGAAGAAACTAGCCTAAAAATGCTGAGAATACCCAAAATCAGAACCCCTCTGCCTCTACAGGGGATTACAGTTCCTCATCAGCAACGGAACAAGCCCTGATGGAAAAGGACTGTGTGCCATAACAGAAGTAGGCTTCAGAAGGTGGATGATAAGAAACTTCTGGGAGTTAAAAGAACTTGTTCTAACCCAGTGTAAAGAAACTAAGAACTTTGAAAAAAGGTTTGACAAAATGCTAACAAGAATAGACAATATAGAGAGGAATATAAATGAACTAACGGAGTTGAAAAACACAACACAAAAACTTAGCGAAATATGCACAAGTTTGAATAGCCGAATTGATCAAGCAGAAGAAAGGATATCAGAGGTTGAAGACCTACTTAATGAAATAAAACGAGAAGACAAGAATAGAGAAAAAAGGATAAAAAGGAATGAGCAAAGTCTCCAAGAAATATGGGACTATGTGAAAAGACCTAATTTACGTTTGATAGGTGTACCTGAATACAACGAAGAGAATGAATCCAAGCTGGAAAATACTCTTCAGGATATTATTCAGGAAAACTTTCTGAATCTAGCAAAGCAGGACAATATTCGACCCCAGGTAATACAGAGAACACCACAAAGATATTCCTAAAGAAGAGCAGCCTCAAGGCACATAATCATTAGATTCACCAGGGTTGAAATGAAGGAGAAAATCCTAAGGGCAGCCAGAGAGAAAGGTCAGGTTACCCACAAAGGGAAGCCTATTAGACTTACAGCAGATCTCTCAGCAGAAACCCTACAAGCCAGAAGGGAGTGGGGGCCGATATTCAACATCCTTAAAGAGCAGAACTTTCAGCCCAGAATTTCATATCCTGCCAAACTAAGCTTCACAATTGAAGGAAAAATAAAATCTTTTATGAACAAGCAAATACTCAGAGATTTTATTACCACCAGGCGGGCTTTACAAGAGCTTCTGAAAGAAGCAATATACATAGAAAGGAACAACCAGTATTAGCCTTTCTAAAAACATACCAAAAAGTAAAGAGCATCAACATAAAGAAGAATTTACATCAACGAATGGATAAAATAGCCAGTTAACATCAAATGGCAGTAATCCTAAATTTAAGTTGACATTCCCGTTCTCTTTCCCTCTTTTTCTTCCTCTTTCTTCCTCTCCTTCACTCCTTTTTTTTTTCTTTCTTTCAAAAAAAAAAAAAAATCAGCTGGGCATTGGTGGTGTGAGCTTGTAGTCCCAGCTACTCTGGTGGCTGAGGCAGGAGAATCACTTGAACCTGGGAGGCGGAGCCTGCAATGAGTGGAGATCCTGCCACTGTACTGCAGCCTGGGCAACTGAGTGAAGAAAAAAAAAAAATTTAAGTCGACTAAATCCCCCAAACAAAAGGTACAGCCAAAACCTAACGGTATGCTACATCCAGACCCATTTCACATCCAAAGATACACAAAGACTTAAAACATAGGGTTGGAGAAAGATTTACCAACCAAGTGGAGAGCAAAAATAAATAAATAAATAAATAAAAAGCAGGAGTTGCAATTCTTGCATCTGATAAAATAGATTTCAAAGCAACAAAGATATAGTGGTAAAAGGATCAATGCAACAATAAGAGCTAATGATCCTAACACCCAGATACATAAGACTCATAAAGAGATTTAGACTCAACGAGACGGAAAATTAATAAGGATATCGAGGACTTGAACTCAGATCTGAAACAAGTAAACTCAATAAATATTTATAGAGCTCTCCATTTTAAATACACAAAATATACATTCTCCACCTTAAATACACAAAATATTGATCGGCCATTATTAATACCCATTTTTAGAATAAACCTACATTCCCATTCTCTCTCCCTCTTTTTCTTCCTCTCCTTCACTCCTTTTTTTCTTTCTTTCTTTCTTATAAAACAATTAAAAAATAAAAATAAAAACCTGCTCTTGCATAGCCAGCAGTAAAACAATCAAATTCAGGAAAATTTAACATTGGCAGAATGCTCTCTACTAGTGAGTAGTCCTGATTCTGTTTTTGCCAGTTGTCATAGTAATGCCCTTTTAAAGCATTCCTCTCTTGACTCCAGGTCCACAGGTTGCATTTAGCTGTTGTCACTTTGGTGTCCTTTGATCTGGAAGAGTTCCTCAGTTTGTCTCTGTTGTTTATGACATTGACATTTCTGAAGAGTACAGGCCAATGCTTCTTCAAAATCAGATCAATATTATGCATTTTTGGCAGAAATACTAAGGATGTATTACTTTGCAGAGCATTATGTTAGTAGATAGATGATGTTGGTTTCTTCCATCATGAGGGATGGTAACTTTGATCATTTGGGGTAAGGTGATTATCTGCCAGATTCTCCCTTTCTAATTAATAAGTACTCTGACACTGTTAATTCTGTCCTCTAATACACTTCATTCAATCATTTTAGCATTCATTCATGATCCTTGCCTGAATCAGTGATAACTGCCTTGGTTGAAAATGGTGATTTTTGGCCAGGTGCAGTGGCTCATGCCTGTAATCCCAGCAGTTTGGAAGGCCAAAGCAGGCAGATTGCTTGAGGTCAGGAGTTTGAGACCAGCCTGGCCAAGATGGTGAAACCCCATCTCTACTAAAAATACAAAAATTAGTCAGGTGTGGTGACAAGTACCTGTAATGCCAACTGCTCAGGAAGCTGAGGCAGGAGAATCATTTAAACCCAGGAGACGGAGATTGCAGTGAGCTGAGATTCTGTCACTGTACTCCAGCCTGGGGTCAAAGAGAGAGACTTCATCTCAAAAAAAAAAAAAAAAAAAAAAAAGAAGAAAAGAAAAGAAAATGGTGATTTTCTAACTCATTCATTTATTTGCATCTACTATTTGGAATTCTACTATAAAGAATAGCTTTAGGCTGGGTACATTAATCCCAGCACTTTGGGAGGCTGAGACCAGAGGGTCACTTGACCCCAGGAGCTCAAGACCAGCCTGGGCAACATGGCAAGACCGTGTCTCTACAAAATATTTAAAAATTAGCTGGCCATGGCAGCACACACTTGTAGTCCCTGCTACTCAGGTGACTGAATGAGAGTGATGCCTTGAGCCCAGGAATTTGAGGCTGCAGTGAGCTATGATCACACCACTGCACTCCAGCCTGGGTGACACAGAGAGACCCTGTGATTAAAAAAAGAAAAAGAAGAATGGTTTCATTTTCTACCTTTTTAAAATCTGTCTGTCTTTGTGAGCATCAATATCAATAAGGACGTACAGGTTCTTATTAAACTGGTTATTGCTCATTACCCTCATTATTCATTTTGATGCTCATATTATCCCAACTTTCCCCAGGGGGTGCCTCTTCAGTCTCACTCATATGTTCATTTGGCATGGCCCCATTAGTCTGGATCATTCTTTAGCCCTTAGCATATCTATATCAATTCAGTTATAGATATTTATAGCCTTAGCATATCTTCATTCAACATACTACTCAAATGACAGATTTTATTCTTGCAGCAAATATTTTCCGAGATACTGGTATGTCACAGTACTGATCTTACTCATGAGCTAGTAAAAAGCCAGGCAATTAGCTGGTTGCAGTGGCTTATACCTGTAATCCCAGCACTTTGGGAGGCCAAAGCAGTGGATCACGAGGTCAGCAGTTCAAGACCAGCCTGTCCAAGATGGTGAAACTCCGTCTCTACTAAAAATTCAAAAATTAGCTGGGTGCAGTGGCAAGCATCTGTAATGCCAGCTACTTGGGAGGCTGAGGCAGGAGAATCGCTTGAACTCCGGGTGTGGAGATGGCGCACCACTGCATTCCAGCCTGGGCAACAGAGCAAGACTCCATCTAAAAAAAATAAATAAATAAATAATCCAGGCAATTAAATTGACCCTTGCAATTTAATGCAGGGAGTTACAACAGCCATGAGTTACATGTGCCATGGGTGTGCAACGAAAAGCTCCCAATCCCACTGGGTGAACTGAGAGAGACTCCAGGGAGAGTGCATATCATCTCCTAGGCCCAAAAAATGAATAGAAGTAAATGTGTGGAGGTGGCATCATGTTCCAGGCTGTGGGAAGCACATGTCTCTTGAGGAACTGAAGGTATTTGTTAAGTCTAGGACAGTGTGGGTGTGCTGGGGGCATGGTATTGCTACAGACCACAGGGACGCAGCAGTGCGAGAGAAAAGGCTGGAGGGGCGGGCCAGGGCCTTGTAGCTCTGTTAAGGACCCTTCCCAGTGGCTGTCCCTAGAGGCAGTTGTTCTCAACACTGATGCACATTTGCACCCCTGGTGAGCCCCTGGGGGAGCTGTCAGAAACACCAATAACAGATCCCCTTTCCAAACCAAGTAAATTAGGATCTCTCCAGGCGCGGTGGCTCACGCCTGTAATCCCAGCACTTTGAGAGGCTGAGGCAGGCAGATGACCTGAGGTCAGGGGATCGAGACCAGCCTGACCAACATGAACAAATCCTATCTCTACTAAAAATACAAAATTAGCCAGACTTGGTGGTGCATGCCTATAATCCCAGCTACTTGAGAGGCTGAGGCAGGAGAATTGCTTGAACCTGGGAGGCGGAGATTGCGATGAACCAAGATTGCGCCATTGCACTCCAGCCTGGACAATAAAAGCAAAACTCCATCTCAAAAAAAAAAAAAAAAAAAAAAAAAAAAAAAAAAAAAATCAAGATCCTAGTGTGGCAGGGAACTCTAGGGTCTACACATTTAATTTCCCTATCTAGCTTCTAGAGAATTTATCACGAAGAATGGTATCTTGTGTCAGAGCTAAACCTTTAAAAACTAAAATTTAAAAAGACTTATTTTATCTTACAGGATTTTGAACTCAACAATGAACTAAAGATGAATGTCCTAAATTTGCTAGAAGAAGTTTTGCGAGACCCAGACCTTCTTCCCCAAGAAAGGAAAGCCACTGCGAATATCCTCAGGTGAAGGCAATTGAAGTGCCGACTGGCTCTTGGTTGATTTGGTGCCGTTGGTTGATTCGTACTATGTTCATAGAAAATAAGATTCTATCAAACCAGAAGGATAAGTCTTAGAATCCAGGGGACAGTTTGGGACTATGTTCTTGGCAGTAAAGTGTTATCTATCATCTTCTCTTTCCTGGGGGCAATTTGGTTCTGCTGTCTCAGGAAGACTTGGGACTGGGTGGTATAACTCGTGTGGAGTGCAACTGCTGTTATGTATGGAGGCAGACAGCAGTTTGCTATAGAACCAACAGTTAAAGAAAGGAAGCCTGGAGAAGCCTCTCCTGTGAGTCCAGCAGGCATCAAAGAGAGACGGCTTTTCCTCATGTGGGTTGTAATTGTTTATTGCAAGCTCATGTTTGTGAGCAGGGTGGTAGTGTCTGTGGGAGTCTCGTGCATGTAAATTGTGGATGTGCCATCACCGAGTAGTTATGAATCTTCTTTGGCTTCTTTCGCTGGTCCTTGATCAACTTTTCTACAACTTGTCCATTTAGGATTTCCACATCATGTAGGTGGTATAATTATGGGGGATTGTATAAGGTATGACCACACACTTCTAAGTCTTAAAGGCTTCCACTTTGGGATCCTGCTAGAGATTTATTTGTGTCCATAGTTGTTGTACCCAGCATCCAAGTGGGTAACAAGCTTTCTTATAGCTTCTCAAACTGGTGGGTGGATGTTTTCTGGTTCACTGTGTGTGGAAAGGGGCAGCACTGCTGGCTTTGTGCAGACATTTCAGTTACAGCTTCCCAGCTCACACATAACCATGTCCTTTGTCCCTGTTTGGGGATGGGAAGCCCAGCATCTCTCTGCCAGGGTCTGGCACTTCTTTACCACTCTGACTTCTAGTTCCCTCTTCATTTACAACCTCTAGCAATGACCTTCCTTTCCTAGATCTTGGCTACATTGTCTCCTTGTTAACATTATCCAGAAGACTTGTGTCATCCACGGGCAGTCTATTTTTATCTCAGTCCATTTTTTTTTTTTTAGGGACATAACCTTTTATTGTCATCCAGCACCTGTGACTGTTTTATGTCTCTCTAAAGGAGACAGGGAATTGGAGCATTGTGAGTTGTTGTTGTTGTTTTTTTTTTTTGAGACGGAGTTTCGCTCCTGTTACCCAGGCTGGAGTGCAATGGCGCGATCTCGGCTCACTGCAACCTCCGCCTCCTGGGTTCAGGCAATTCTCCTGCCTCAGCCTCCTGAGTAGCTGGGATTACAGGCACACGCCACCATGCCCAGCTAATTTTTTTTGTATTTTTAGTAGAGACGGGGTTTCACCATGTTGACCAGGATGGTCTTGATCTCTTGACCTCGTGATCCACCCGCCTCGGCCTCCCAAAGTGCTGGGATTACAGGTTTGAGCCCGGCCTGTGGGTCGTTTTAAGGGAAAAGAGGAGTAGGTAGGCATATTCGGGTGCTGCTAAAACAACCAAGCTCATTCCTGACATGCTCCTTTCCACAGTCTGCTTTATTGTCCCCTTTAAAAATCTGGAACAGTATGTAGCAAAACAAATAAATTACTTTGCATTTCTAAAAGTCCTTCCCTGATGCAGCAATGCCAGGTGTTGCTTTGTGTTGTGTTAGCAACCCACTTGTAAGTCCTTCTTAACCCCCTTAGCTGAAGATCCCATAGCCAGACCTTGCGTTGATGTAGGAGCTTTTATGTAGAGAATTGTATCTCCATATATCTGTACCCCCTAAAAGATATTGAAGTCCCAACCTCCCATACCTCAAAATGTGACCTCATTTGGAAATGAGGCCATTGCCAAGGTCATCAGTTAAGATGAGGCAACTGGAGTAGGGTGGACCCCAATCCACTTTGATCAGCGTCCCTTATAAGAAGTCAACCGTGTGGCTCATGCCTGTAATCCTAGCACTTTGGGAGGCTGAGGCAGGTGGATCACCTAAGGACAAGAGTTTGAGACCAGCCTGGCCAACGTGGTGAAATCCAGCCAGGTGTGGTGGTGAGTGCTTGTAGTCCCAGCTACTTGGGAGACTGAGGCATGAGAATTGCCTGAAATCAAGAGGCGGAGGTTGCAATGAGCCGAGATGGCACCACTGTACTCCAGCCTGGGTGACAGAGCGAGACTGTTCAAAAAAAAGTAGTCAACCATGGAAGACAGACACAGAGACGATGGCATCTGTGGAAGCAGAGACTGAGTGGTATAGCTGCAAGCCAAAGAATGCCAAAGATAGCCAGCAAACCACCAGCAGCTAAACAGGAAGGGAGGGCTCCCCTCCAGGTTCGGAGGCAGCACAGCCCTGCTGACAGCTCCATTCCAGACCCCTCTCTGGAAGCGGGAGACAGCACATTTCTGTTGTTTTAAGCCACCCAGTGTGTGGGATTTTGCTAGGGCAGCTCTAGGAAACAATTAGGGGCTGTGTTCACATTTTCCAGTCAATGAAAACATCTAAAAAAGCCCGGGGATTTCATTCCTGTGCCTGTTTTCAGATTTTAAAATTGTAAGTACATATTGAAGTGAAGTCTGGTTTCAGTGGATGAGTGACTCTGTCGGCGAGTGATTACTGTTTCTGTTTTCTTCATGTAACTAGTTTATATGCTCTTTGCATTTAAAACACTAATATTTGGAGAAATCGAAACTAACGGGGAAGGGGAGGGACCACTGAGAAGCATCCCAGCAACCGACCACGACCAGTCTTCCCTGGACACCAGGAACCACACCGTCCAAACCTTCTTCACTCCTGCCAGCACCGACTGTCCCCCGAACTATGAGATGCTGAAGGAGGAACATGAGGTGGCTGCGCTGGGGGCGCCCCACAACCCTGCCCCCCTGACATCCACTGTGATCCACATCCGAAGCGAGACCTCCGTGCCCAACCACGTGGTCTGGTCCCTGTTCAACACCCTCTTCATGAACTCCTGCTGCCTGGGCTTCATAGCGTTCGCCTACTCCGTGAAGTCTAGGGACAGGAAGATGGTTGGTGACCTGACCGGGGCCCAGGCCTACGCCTCCACCGCCAAGTGCCTGAACATCTGGGCCCTGATTTTGGGTCTCATCATGACCATTCTGCTGATCATCATCCCAATACTGATTCTGCAAGCCTATCAGTAGATCCAGAGGAATCATCTTGGCCAGGGGCTCTGCCTGTGACCTGTCTCCCATGTACTGCAGCTTCCATTCCTTGCCCTGCCCCAGCCGATCCTGTATCAGCCTTTTATCCTCACACGTCTATAGTCGTGTTCAATAAAGTGCACGTGTTCCTGGAAAAAAAAACACACTAATATTTAAAAACTACATTCTGAAAGTGTGCGCCCCTAGGGACGTTTGACTAAATAGCTTTCAGGGAAGTGAGGGTGTTCGGGCTGGGAAAAACTGTCAGGATCAGCCAATATGAGGGCATCTTGTTGCCAGTCCCCTCAAGATGCCCATGCCAGACTTGACCCATCAGTTCTGAGAGTTTTCTGTCTGCATCAAGAGGTGACCTCAGAAGTCAGTTAATGGGATGAATCCTGGCTGGGTGTGATGAATCCTAGCACTTTGGGAGGCTAAGGCAGGTGGATCACCTGCAGTTAGGAGTTTGAGACCAGCCTGACCAACATGGTGAAACCCTGTCTCTAGTAAAAATACAAAATTATCTGGGCATGGTGGCACATGCTTGTAATCCCAGCTACTCAGGAGGCTGAAGCAGGAGAATTGCTTGAACCTGGGAGACAGAGGTTACAGTGAGCCAAGATAGCGCCATTGCACACTCCAGCTTGGGTGACAAGACCAAAACTCTGTCTAAAAAAAAAAAAAGATGAATCCTTTTTGCCATCCCAGGTCTTGATTATTCATCAGGTTTCAGATGTGCCAACTCTTTTTGCTGAATAATGACCTGAAAGTTAGAAGTGTAAGACTGATAGGGAATAGACATTTTAGTAGGCAGTATAGCTTGAAAGTGCAACACTGAGCAGAGTCTGATTCTAGCTTTGGCAGGATGTCACAGGGCTAAATCTTGGCTCAGCCATTGACAGATGTCAAGTTCTCAACCATTCTGAACGTGTTTCCTCATTTATAAAGTGGGACTTGTAATCGCTACTTCATTAGGTTGTTGTGAAGAGTACATGATGTGATATGTGTAAGGAGGTTAACACAATGCCCGGAAAGTCATGAGCACTCATAGTAAAGTGAGTATTATTACTGTTAGAAGCACCGACAGTAGTTCCTGGAAAAAGCAGCTTCTGCCATGAAGGCCATATGGCCCAAGCGAAACCAGGCTGGGTCTGAGTCACACTCCACTTTCTCTAGGCTTCGTCACCTTTTCCACACAAAGAGAGCGTGGACCAATCCCAGGACAGACACTGGTTGCTCTTGGCTCTGTTTTGGACTCCCCTCATTCAAAGAGGGATTTTCCATTCATAAAACTTGGATAATCCCATTTCCTTTTATTTGGTGTTTCATGATAAATGCACAATTATGAAACTGTTGATACTGCTGTTAGATGTGGTAGTGGTGGAGTGGTGGTGGTGGGAAACCCGGGATCCTGGAATGTTCATCAAAGCCCAGGGATAGCCAGAAGACTAGAAGCAAATATTTCCTCTATAGGATCTGAACCAGAAGTGCAGAGGCCTCTACATCTGAAGGGAAAGAATTCTGAACATGCCCTCTAGAAAATGCAGGCTATGACTGTGAGAGAGAGAAACATATCACATATGGTAGTTAAGTGCAGCCCGACATTCGAAGATATACGTGTTCCTGACATATAAGACATATGGACATAAAACATGTTTTTATGCATATGTTGCATTAATGCAATAAAGCAAATGCTCTTTTTAGTGACACATCCCTGACTCACAGTCTCATAGGGGTCACTTAATGATACTGAATACACTTAATGGCCACATGTAGTTTGTTGCCCTGTTTGTAAATAAAAACCTCTACTCAAAACTTATATTTCTAAAATACCATCTCTCTTCCTCCAAAGTTGTCTAACCTGCTGTCTTCAAAATCTTTTCAGTGTACAGATTTTTTTAGACACCTAACATGCCACAAAATAAAAAGAAACAGTGATTAACTTCTTGGATGTTCACCTGTGATGGGCTCAGGTCATAGAAAAGTCATCCCCAAGCCCCACATAGCATCAACAAGAAGGCATAAAGTTTTAGGCAACTTAATGGAACCAGAGGCCATCTTGGGAAATGAGGGCAAGATCGTTGAGAAGAGGAACATTTAACGGGAACGAACTAACTTTTCTACCTTTGCTTTCCAAGGGAAATATATTACCCAGCTTCATAAAAAAGATCTTTCTCACTGGCACACATAATTATGGAGCCACAGGTCTCTCCCCAGAAACCTAGACTATGGTGGAAAAAAATGACGTGAACGTCCAGAAAAGTCACTCTTATCCCCTACGTGTCACCCTTTTATGTGATTTCATAGTCTTTGGAGAAAGACTTAGCTTTAACTTATTTTTTCATCTTAATCTGCCATTTAAGATAAGATGACTATTTTTTTCTAGAGATAGAGTCCCACTCTGTCACCCAGGCTGGAGTGCAGTGGCGCAATCTCGGCTCACTGCAACCTCCGATTCCCAGGTTCAAGCAATTCTCTTGTCTCAGTCTCCTGAGCAGCTGGGGTTACAGGTGCCTGCCACCCACACTGGGCTAATTTTTTTTTTTTTTTTAATTTTTAGTAGAGATGGAGTTTTGCCATGTTGGCCAGGCTGTTCTCGAACTCCTGACCTCAGGTGATCTGCTCACCTCGGCCTCCCAAAGTGCTGGGATTATAGGTGTGAGCCACCGCGCCCGGCAACACGACTACTTCTTTCTGTTCACAAATAATATGGCTAAGTGCTGATAAGAGGGCTACTAGTATAACCTAGAAGGCTCCGGCTCCACCTTCAGACAGCAGAGGGAAGGGAGTTGTGTTTCTTGACTGCGCTGTGTGTGGGACCCGTGAAGAGGTGCCTCCCTTGAGCCGGCTTAAGAGAAGCACAGAGTAGGGAAGGGCACAACTGGCCCAGAAAACCCTGGCAACTTAGTCAATGTCTTTGAGCTTTTGTTTCCTCCTCTGTAAAATGGAGATCACAAAGCCTCCATTATGCACTATATTGTATAACAGTCCCTTGGAAGGGATGTGTTAGGATCCAGGAGATAGTGCGTATCCAGTGCTTAGCACATGCCTGGCACAGAGCAGGCGTACAGTAAGCCATCTCTGTTGATACTGTAGTTTTGAGGGTTTGGTTGCTGTTTTAATGAACTCAGAACACAACAGAACATCACATCATCATTAGTTCTTTTAAAACAAGCTTCCTGCAGCAGACAGAGTACTTGGTTTGGGACTGTTCAGATCTTTTAATACTTTTAATATGTGCTTGTGCCTTTTGGAAAACGTAAAATGCTTGTCTCCAATGGCAAATTATGTAATTGGAGCCCTACTGCACTCTAATTTCCTGGACTCTGAACTTCCATTGGATATAAAATACCTTCTACTCTAAAACCAGTATCTAAGGTATTAACTTGTGTTTATTCATTTATTCATTCATTCATCATTTTTTTCAAAAAAGATATTTGTTGAGAGCTGAATAACATGTCTGAGATTCAGGGCCAAAAGTGTCTGAGGGAAGTCCGTCTGCAATGCAAGGGGGAAGAAGCTAAGCCCTTGTGCTTCTGGTCTGCGTGAGCTTGACAAGGGGGTGGCCCTGCATCTCCTGACTCTGACAGCAGGGAAGGCCCACAGTAGGGGAGAGAGGTTCGGGGAGGTGGGCACTCGGGCATAGGAGTACAACTGGCTGATAGCATTAGAGGCTGCTCCATTTTACATTATAGACAGTAACTCAGAGCACACCCAGCATGCTCACCCTCAGGTTCACTTTGATGGTGGTTGTTTCATTTACAACCATGTATGTAACAGGTTGGCTCTTGGTTCTAAGTCATCTATCCTGATGATTCTCTCATACCTTGAGCATGTTTTCTGTTTGGGGATTGCTCATCTCCAGCTCAGCAGCTTTTTGTGCTCCATGGTGTTTAGACGAAATCTTCAGACCTCCCATCCAGGGAAGACCAAACTGCATTTTCTAGTTTCCTTCTTAGGTTGTCTATCTTTTTTTTCATGGAGGATAATTTGAGGTCTTTTTCAGGGCCCTTTCACAAGATGATCAAGATGACATCCACCTAAAATTAGAGGATATAATTCAAATGGTAAGTCTGACCACATTTTTGTCTAGTACTACTATGTGCAAACTACCTCTCCAAGGCGAGCAATATGCTTGTAACTGATCAGGAATGTTGTAGTATTTGACCCTCTGTCCTATCTCTGAAGCTCTGTGAGATGAACCACATTTGGTGTGGGGTCTAGCAGTTGGTCTAAGATACTCCTGTTGGCTGTGATATTTTTTAGCTTTCTGCCATTTTTTACAGTTAGAATTTAGTGGTGAACTTCGTGCTTCCACACAGGCAGCTGCCTGCCTCGTTGACTTGCAGTGAGATGGCAGGCCCCTCACTCCCGTGTTTCATCTCCCTCCCTCATCTCTTGCAGACTGACTGCATGAAGGCCGAATGCTTTCAGTCCTTGTCGGCCATGGAGCTGGCTGAACAGATCACCCTCCTGGACCACATCATTTTCAGAAGCATTCCCTATGAGTGAGTGCCACCCCCATAGCAGCAGGGCTTGGCTGCATTAGCTGGCTTAGAAATTGACATTATTCCTAAGGCAGAGAGAGAGTGTGTGCACGCGCACACATACACACAGATGTAAGCCTTAAGATGATTTCGTACCACTTGAATGTCTTCTGATTTCAGTTTATGTTTGAAATATTGATGGGGGGGACTCTCAAGATGGCTATTCTGTAGGCACTTGGGCTTCTGTAATTCAAGGATAGGACAGTACAAAGAAATTCACGTTCTGTACCACAGAATGTGAAGTCTGGCTTTGCTCTTTCTCCTCTTCCATGGAGAGGCCATTCTGTACCACAGAATGTGAATTTCTTTGTACTGTCCTATCCTTGAATTACAGAAACCTCAGTACACAGTAGTGGTTCTCAAGCTTCAATGTACCTAAAATCATTTGGGAAGCTTGTTAAAAATGTACATTCTTGGCCGGCCCCCCACCCAGAATTTCTGATTCTAATAAGTTTGGTTGATGCAAGGAAACTGTTTTCAAGGAGAACCCCAGATAATTCTGGGTGGTTTCAGCCTGTGCTTTGGGACCCACTGATCTAGAGAGAATGCTCTAAATTCTGCTATGATTCTTTACCCACTTCCCTACATTAACAAGTATTGCTAAGCTGTGACCTTGGTCTCATCACAAAGGCTTTTGGTTTCTTTGTGTGTAGAGGAAGGGGAGGCTCTTTAAGTCCCTCTGAGTGTCATATTCAGTAGCTGCACAAACACGGCTTTTGTTTGGACAAATGGCAACTGTTAGTATATGTCATCTGTGAGCTAATAACTAAGCTGGAGGTAAAGGGAGAGTTGGGCAGAGACATGAATGAGCCACGTTGCATACAGAGTAGAGGATGTCCATGATGATGGAGGTTTGGACGTGGGCAGGGTGGATGGGTTGGGGGTCAAAGCTGCAGCTGTGTCAGAGAGGCGCCAGGGACAGGGCCAAAGAATGCCCCTGCAGACTCTTCTTTTGTGAATTTTATTTTCTTTCCCTCCCTGACTTCTAGCACTCATGGAGGTAGCCATGAAAAAAAAGAAAAAAGAAATGTGGACCATTGGCTATTTGAACACTTGAGTTAGGAGCCACAGTGTCTCTTCTCACCCACTTCCATCCACTGCCCCCTCACCTCCTCACCCAGCCTGTAGTACAGTGAGGATGGGGGGCCATGGCCTCCATGGAAGAGGAGAAAGAGCAAAGCCAGACTTTTGTAGTTTCCCTTGGTGTGGTCTCTTTCTGGGGACCCCCCACCTCTTGTCCCTGTCCCCCTAGTTCCTGTGTAAATATCTACCAATTGTTTCCATCCATGGAACTGGCACGCCTCTCTGTCCAGCACTCTGCTGGATGGGAGCAGGACCAGCAACAGTAAGAGACAAAGAACCCTGCCCAGGGACTCAGTCATCGTCTCATCTTAAGAAGGTGTCAGAGTAATTTTGAGTTATTTTAATGCCTATACAAAATAATTCCTGTATGCTCCATCTCACTTGCCCTGATTTCTTGCTATGTCTGGTGCCCTGCTCAGGAATGAAGTGAACGATCAGGGCTGCTGCCCTGAAGACAGCCCATCTAACCGGGCAGAGCTCCCGCCTGGCTGAACTACCCGGTCAGGTGAACGTGCAGTACAAGCCTAACAAGGAGCGCTTTTCAGCCCTTAATATGTGCACTCTCCTGAGAACAAAGCACAGTCCCTGCATCCTCCAGGAGAGTGGCAGGCAGGGCAGAACAGAGGGAGAAAATTCTGCTTCTGACTAATATTTTTGGTAGTGATGAAATTTTTGGACCCTCTGCTAAGGCTTAATATTTTTAAAAGCTAATCCTGGGAAAATATTCTTGATTTCTAAGTAGCGTTTAACCTCTTTATTTCCCTTGTGTTGGTTCTTGTTTTCCAACTCCAGAGAAGCTTTTATAGGATCCTAATAAAGACACAGTTCCAAACATTTGTAAGAGGCTGGAAACTGAAAAATCTTCCTTTTGGGCATTGAGAGGTAAACGGCTAGAGTCGAGGTCAAATTCCCCTGTGAGGTTGGCGGCAGCAGGTGTCGGGAAACAGTCTAGACAGTGTCAAATGGAACGTTTCTCATGTTCATGACAATTATCCAGGATCATAGCCACCATT